>NC_041396.2:169689702-170289702 GCF_900747795.2 Erpetoichthys calabaricus | reverse complement strand
TTAATTTCTGACCACATACTCAGAGGACGCATCAAAAGAGTCCTGGAAATGCATGGCAGCCATGATGCATGCACGTAAGCATCAAGTATAAGCCCAGCCTAATGCTGCAGGTTATTGGCTGTCACAAAGAGACAACTGCGCAGGAGTAATGCTACATGGTAAAATAGATGTACAGTAAGTTCCTTACCTAAACAAGGGAAAAAAACAAAAACTCTATTAGATGGAGTGGGAACATGAGGTTCCTTGGGAAGATCTTCTGGCCTTACAAACCAAACCAGAAAAAAAAAAAAAAAGTAGATGTTATGGATTGTCATTTAAAAATTTAGCTGAGAAATTAAACATATTTCCAAGACTACATTTTTTATTTAAGAAACAGCACAACTTTGATCTTTTATATTGCTAAAAGATGTCAAATAATAAATTTTACTTATATGGTACCTTTCCAAAAATTAACATTATTTTGTCTTAGTACCTAGATTACTGCAATGAACTTCTGTGAGGACTACCAAGAAAATATATAAACTTATAAATGTATTCTAAGATTAATACATTATTCTGGAAGACATTTCTGTTCTAGTATTTTGAAACTTCCTGAACTTAGTTTCACTTTTCATTTTTTACTTTAATTTTGATTGTAGATTTTATAATTATCATCATATACTAGTTTTACCACAACACCATTTCATTTTGGCTAAGTGCACTGCTATTTTGTTTCCCATCACCTTGACGCCGCTGCCTGTCATGAAGGACATCTCCCTGGAAGTCACATTATACATCACATCTGGTCATAGCAAATGTTATAAAATTGCACAAAGACTTTTGCGATTGTAACCCTCAGATATTTTCAAACTCTCTCAATTCAATTGTAATTTATGTTCATCTCTTTCAAATATTGTTCTGTTACTACCGTATGCATGTTGTAATTTGTATTTTACTACTTGTAAAGGACTTTGAGAAACAATGTTGTGTAAAAACGTGCTATATAAGTACGTGCTATTTTAATCATTATGCAAGCAACAAAAATGCAGCTAAAACTTTGTTGCAATAGGAACCACTGTTAAACACTCCTTTTAATAGTTAGGACTGGTTTTAGTTTTTGAGCCATGCCTGCTTTGTGTGCAAAATGTAGTCAGATGTAAAGTCTGAGCACTTACTGTAGATTGGGTGAATACCAGTATTCAATGTGACCTGAAAATACAACTGTATAAGAAGATAATACAAATGTGAAGAAGTAAAAAGAGTGATCTTACACAGTAAAAAATGCCAAAAAATACTAATAAAAAAACCAAAAAAATTAACAGCATTGCAGTAATTTCATCCATATGGGTAAATAAATGTTCCTTATGTTTGATAATGTCAATTTACAAGTGTCATCTCTCATAGCATTTATGCTTAAATGGGAAACAACATGGAACATAGCAATCAGCTCAGTTCTAATTCCTAATGTTGAAGGAAAAGTGGCTTACCTGTTTACACCATGGTTTTACATGATTAACTGCAATCAAACACTTTGGTTTTATCAGTTTAGATAGATAGATAGATAGATAGATAGATACTCTAGCCAGTTTACTCTAGCCATTATATAATAACATTACTATACAATGGATTTTCCAATTGCATTCAATGTTAAATACATGTAAATATTCAGAAAATCTGAAAGGGAGCAAGCACATTTTCACAGGCATTGAACAATTTAAAATTAAATGCAATAACATTTAGAAATACTATCCAGCGTATATCTGTGTGCTACTTTAAGTTACAGTAAAATTAAAGTTTGTAACTTCTTCAAATATTTACATTTCCTTTCACAAACAAAATGCAGGCAGAACAAATTACCTTTACCATATAAAAAAGTGTTTTTATTCAGTCTGTAACACTTACATACGTTGGTCGGATCTGTTTCGTGAAAACAATTGCCTTTCCAGATCCAATCTTTTCTTTTCACTGTAAACAAAAGAATAACAGAACTGTAGGTTTTAAATCCTCACTATTTTGCAACTTTTTTTAAAACTACTCAAAAGACTGAACATTGTTAAAATGTAATTCAAGGATTTGTAGTTACACATCTTTTTCTTACATACAAAACTTTAATTTATTTACAATAAAAAAGTACCAGATATTTCCAATCTACCTAATTTAACATCACTTGAAAAATATAAAAATGTTACAAGGATTTTTTTTGTAAAAGTGATTTGTATAAAATTAGAAATAGCACAGACACAAGAACTGATCATAACGGATGACATCTGCTTATTCAAAAAAAAAAAAAAAAAAAAATCTTTACATCATAATCTGTTTTTTTTCTTAAGTGCTAAGCCAAGTATCCACCCAGCTCAATACTATTTATTGAATCCCGACTATTTGTAAGGCCATGATAAGATACCCATGTAGATTCTGGCATGTTATCGACCCTAGAATAATACAAATTAAATGCACCAGCCATTTCCACATTTTAATATATATTAACCCTATTCCCTTATTAGTAAATTCATCTTCCCAGTTTCATGGCCTGTTGTTATCATTATAATGTCACTCATATAGAGAAGCATCTGAACAAAGGCAAGAATCACCCAAGAACTGGGCAGAAATGTACCACAATAACTAAAGCAACATGTAATGGCCCAATAACCTACTACGTGTCTTTGAGATGTGGGAGGAAGGAAACTGAAAGATCTGCAGAAAGACCCTGTGAACAATGCAAGAATTTGTAAACATCATATTGACAGTAACCTGGCTGGAAATCCAACACTGGTCCCGGAAGCTGTGGGTCACCAGCATTAACCACAGTACAACCTTATCATAACTTCTCCCATATTAATATCAATACGTTCAACCTCCCCCTTAACCATTCTCTGATAATATTTGCATTATTAGCAATATTCGTTTAATAATAATAATAATAATACTGACATTTTATTTATATAGTGCCTTTGCAGTGCTTATTGGAAATGTACAAATTCCTTTTTAGCAGATACTCTCATCTTCCTACAGCTATCCTTCTGATCTCCGGATTCATTCTTTATGGGTATCTACAGGTATTTGGTATTTCACAACAGCTGTTTTTATACAAAACTGTCTTTCATTTTATATAAAACCAAGCAGCTGGTGGTGGATTTTAGGAGGCCCAGGCCCCGCATGGACCCCGTGATCATCAGAGGTGACTGTGTGCAGAGGGTGCAGACCTATAAATACCTGGGAGTGCAGCTGGATGATAAATTGGACTGGACTGCCAATACTGATGCTCTGTGTAAGAAAGGACAGAGCTGGTTATACTTCCTTCAAAGACTGGCGTTCTTCAATATCTGCAATAAGATGCTGCAGATGTTCTATCAGACAGTTGTGGCGAGCGCCCTTTTCTACGTGGTGGTGTGCTGGGGAGGCAGAATAAAGATGAGGGACACCTCACACCTGGACAAACTGGTGAGGAAGGCAGGCTCTATTGTAGGCACGGAGCTGGAAAGTTTGACATCCGTGGCAGAGCGACGGACGCTAAGCAGGCTCCTGTCAATAATGGAGAATCCACTGCATCCACTAAACAGTATCATCTCCAGACAGAAGAGCAGCTTCAGCGACATACTGCTGTCACTTTCCTGCTCCACTGACAGACCGAGGAGATCGTTCCTCTCCCACACTATGCGACTCTTCAATTTCACCTGGGGGAGTAAACGTTAACATTATTCAAAGTTATTGTCTGTCTGTATACCTGCATTGTTAACACTCTTTAATATTTTCTTTATCAGTATGCTGCTGCTGGAGTAAGTGAATTTCCCCTTGGGATTAATAAAGTATCTATCTATCTATCTATCTATCTACAGTATAGCTACAGCAATGTTACTCTACCACTCCTTTATTCTTCAAAAACTTCTCAGAATTTGCTTTTTTGAAATCTGTTGTATTTAAAATTTGTCAATGGAACAAATAAAAAATGGGCCAATAAAACAACTTCATTCAGATGTAATTAAAACGATTTTGACATGACTGTAATGAGTTCACTGAACTGCAGTAACACTGAAGGAAGATCAAATTTGTTTGTCTCTAACTCAGAACTTTGTTCAGAATTACTCACAGATGGATGAGCATCCTGCTTAGTAACTAAATATGCTCTCTGTACATTTGCACGGTTTTCAGCTCATGATGATTCAGTCTTCTAATAGTGAGGGTAAAATGATAGACAGTGGCCGGGACTGCTGCCTTACACCTCCAGAATTCTGGGCTGTAACCTTGGCATTAACACGATCTATGTGGAGTTTGCATGTTTGTTTGTATGTCCCTCCCATCCACGGCACAATGTTTAACGAACTGTCGACCTTGAATTGCTTGGTCTCTGCTTTGCGCCGAATGCTGCCCTAAAAGACGCTCGTTTCCTAAGACCCCGATTTAAATAGTTCTGTTAAAAGCTGGATGGATGAACAGTACATCTCAATTTAGAAAGTGAACAATATGCATAACAAACTAAATATTTAAATTAACATTTTAAACAGAACGCAGTTTCAAGGTTAGTTCAGTGGGGTCTCACGAAATAGTGAAATTTGCATAGTAAAACACTTTAAAAATATTCATAGATGGCAACTACAATTAATTCCACGGCTGGGGGGGGGGTAACGTTAACATTATATAAAGTTATTGTCTGTTTTTACCTGCATTATTATCAATCTTTAATTTAATATTGTCTTTTGTATCAGTAAGGTGCTGCTGGAGTATGTGAATTTCCCCTTGGGATTAATAAAGTATCTATCGATCTATCTATCTATCTATCTATCTACAAACTGCGATTTTTATTTACCAGTTATAAAGCATTCGTATGCACAGCAAGACTATATGCCTTTTACGGTCGTCATAAATATATTATTACATAAAACCAAACATGAAAAGTCCTAGCGAAAATAAAGTAAAAACTTGCCCCAATCAAAAGAGCCCAATTTCCCGCAAGTCAGCGAACTTGAGTCCGTGGTTATTGACTCGGCCTACGACGCCAAGTAAAGAGCACAAAGTAAACACTTCCTTCTTGCCATCGAGTTTAAACAAAACTTGCTTAAGAATTTATAAATACCTTTCACATAGAAGCTGTTGAAGTTGCCCTACTTTGGCAAAATAATCTTTTTCGGTGAACATCGTAAAACCGCAGACAAACTATGCGCTCCAGCGATGTTTACAGCGGTTGTCATACCAGCAGCTCCCATGAAGCACTGCAGATAAACAGAGCGACACACGTGGGTGCTCGGCGGCGTGTGCCTGGCAGGAGTTGAAGTCTTAACCGTAGGCATTGCTTCAAGCGTGCTGCAAATTATTATTTTAATATAAGCCAAGGTATTCATCAAGGTTAATAAAGCTTCGTATGTACACGCGTGAGGCTCAGTAGTAACCGCAGCGTTAACGACAAGTGGTTAAACCGAAAGACCATCGGTGGAATGAGAGACACCCGCGCGGTGCATGCAGCAGACCCGTAAGAAAATAAGCACGAGTAAAATAAACATTAAGTCTCCGCTTCAGAATGAAAAATGATGTCGTATGTATTTATTTTGTTAAATACTTTCAATAAATCATCTTAAAGGTAGTACTGTAGTATGGCAAGCCCTTCAAACGTACAAATGGCTTTTTTTGAATAGTCGTTTTTACATTTTGGCCACTCGTATTTTAGGCAGTTGGACAGGCAATTCTTTCCTCTGAGGAAGGCGGAAAAGGAAATCTGGTGGTGGAATGGGGAAGTACAGGAAAGTATACTTAGAGAGGAAGAGGATGGCGAAGGCTAAAGAAAAGGCGTATGATGAGTTGTATGAGAGGCAGGACACCAAGGAGGGAGATAAGGACCTGTACCGATTGGCTAGACAGAGGGACCGAGCAAGGAAAGATGTGCAGCAGGTTAGGGTGATAAAGGATAAAGATGGAAACGTACTCACAAGCGTGGAGAGTGTGTTGAACAGATGGAAAGCGTACTTTGAGAGGCTGATGAATGAAGAGAACGAGAGAAAGATGAGGATGGATGATGTGGAGATAGTAAATCGGGAAGTGCAACAGATTAGCAAGGAGGAAGTAAGGACAGCTATGAAAGGGATGAAGAATGGAAAAGCCATTGGTCCAGATGATATACCTGTGGAAGCATGGATGTGTTTAGGAGAGATAGCAGTGGAGTTTTTAAACAGATTGTTTAATGGAATCTTGGAAAGTGAGAGGATGCCTGAGGATTGGAGAAGAAGTGTACAGGTTCCCGATTTTTAAGAATAAGAGGGATAAAATTGATGAGCCACAGCATGAAGTTATGAGAAAGTAGTGGAAGCTAGGTTAAGAAGGGAGGTGATGATTAGTGAGCAGCAGTATGGTTTCATGCCAGGAAAGAGCACCACAGATGCAGTGTTTGCTCTGAGGTTGCTGATGGAGAAGTATAGAGAAGCCCAGAAGGAGTTGCACTGCATCTTTATGGACCTGGAGAAAGCATATGACAGGTGCCTCAAGAGGAGTTGTGGTATTGTATAAGGAAGTCAGGAATGGCAGAGAAGTATGTAAGAGTTGAACAGGATATGTATGAGGGTAGTGTGACGGTGGTAAAAAGTGCAGTAGGAGTGACGGATGCATTCAATGTGAAGGTGGGATTACATCAGGGATCAGCTCTGAGCCCTTTCTTATTTGCAGTGGTGATGGACAGGTTGACAGATGAGATTAGACAGGAGTCCCCGTGGACTATGATGTTTGCTGATGACGTTGTGATCTGTAGCGATAGTAGGGAGCAGGTTGAGGAGATCCTGGAGAGTTGGAGGTTTGCTCTAGAGAGGAGAGGAATGAAGGTCAGTAGGAACAAGACAGAATACACGTGTGTGAATGAGAGGTAGGTCAGAGGAATGGTGAGGATGCAGGGAGTAGAGTTGGCAAAGGTGGATGAGTTTAAATACTTGGGAACAACAATTCAGAGTAATGGGGATTGTGGAAGAGAGGTGAAAAAGAAAATGCAGGCAGGGTGGAATGGGGGGAGAAGAGTGTCAGGAGTGATTTGTGACAGACGGGTATCAGCAAGAGTGAAAGGGAAGTTCTACAGGACAGTAGTGAGACCAGCTATGTTATATGGGTTAGAGATGGTGGCACTGACCAGAAAGCAGGAGACAGAGCTGGGGATGGCAGAGTTAAAGATGCTAAGATTTGCACTTGGTGTTCGACTAGGATGGACAGGATTAGAAATGAGTACATTAGAGGGTCAGCTCAAGTTGGACGGTTGGGAGACAAAGTCAGAGAGGCGAGATTATGTTGGTTTGGACATGTGCAGAGGAGAGATATATATTGGGAAAAGGATGTTAAAGATAGAGCTGCCAGGCAAGAGGAAAAGAGGAAGGCCTAAGATAAGGTTTATGGATGTAGTGAGAGAGGACGTGCAGGTGGTGGTAACAGAGCAAGATGCAGAAGACAGGATGATATGGAAGAAGATGATCCACTGTGACAACCCCTAACAGGAGCAGCCAAAAAAAGAAGATGGGCAATTCTTTATTGATGCCAGAAGGGAACCCCACTGATCTAAAATGTAATGTTCAATAGTGAAAATGAGATTTAGCAACAGTACCTAGAATTTAGTATTGATTAATCGAATGTGAACTTTAGATACTGTTATGTACTGTATAATTGTACAGTGTACAATTAAGGTACCTCTTCATTTGATTGTGTAACAAAACTTCCTTTCTAAGATGGATGGATTCCTTTTTAGAAATAAAAAGAATTGGATGAAGGCAGATTTCTGTTTTAAAAAAAGACAGTATTCTCTGAAGCTGCTAGAACAATGGCAGGGCCGAATAAAAACAAAAACAATCAGGCTTCCCCTCACATATCCTCCCAGATCTTGAATGATTAACTTTATAAGCACTACTTTCTATTAAAAATCAGAAAATTGAAATGTCTCATTCATATTAGTATTCAGACCCTCAACTCAGTATTTTGTAGAAACCCCTTTGGCAGAAATTATAGCTTTGAGTCTTCTTGGTGAAGTATGTACAAGTCTTGCCCACCTGTATATGGGTAACTGAGTATAGATTGATTGGCAACAGTGGCATATTTGTCCACCAGTATAAATCCTTATTGTTCTTTCAGTTCAGGAAAATGCCATTCCCATTCTTTTTCATGTTTTTGATTCTTCTGGAACTCTGACATGATGAGGTAGATCTCTCAAATGTGCAGTCTTTACATATATGTTTGGTACAGATTTTTTCCAGATAATTGAGCATACATAGGGCACACTGTATTTCATTTTTATCAGTGGGTCTTTCTCTAACACACCCTGAACTTTGTCTCTGGTTGAAATCCATAATTTATCTCCACGACAGGTGATTTCTTTCATTTCAAACTGACTTTTGTCTCATTCACTTAAGAGGCCATACTGTTTAATTCGCAGAAGTTCATTGTCCAACCTGTTTCTGCTATATGCACCTGCTTTGATGAAACCCAAACAATAATATCATCAACCTAAATGCATACCGTCTCGAGACCATCAACAATCTGCACCATTGTCTTATGAAATATTTCTGGAGTGGAGCTGAATCCAAATTAAATATGCAAAGAGAAGTACCACCCAAAGTGCAAAGATTGCCACTTGAGGCATCCAGTCTAATTTGCCAAAACCCGTGTGAGGCATCCATTTTTTTAAAAGACTTTTGTTTCTTCATTGTCACTCATTATCTCTTCCCACTTGGTTATTTGATAGTACTCCTCTTCAATACTGTTGTTGAGGTATCTTGGATCCATACATGCGTGAATATCATCATTTTTATTTTTCATACAGACCCATCAAATTTATTCAGTTTGTGTGCTCAGAAACATTCTTTATTACAGCTAATGAGACCATCCGGTTCAGCTCTTTTCATAGGGAATCAAATTATTGAGCATGCATTATCTTTCAGTTTAATAGAATATGTGAATGCCAAGGGGCCAAGCCCCCAAAACTCCTTACAAATATATTATCCAGCCATTTATGATTGCTGTGCCGTGGAGAGCCCTGACCACTGATGGCATAGATTCACTGAACTAAGTCTAGCTCTTTGCATGCCTTATCTCCAAACAAAAAATCATATCCTTCAGGCTCAATCACAAATGACAGCAAATACATTTTGCTTTTTATTAGCACATCGAGCCTGCAACATCCCTGAGTCTGAATATCCTGTCCATTATAGACTTTTAGTGCTACTTATTTATGCATAGTATTTGGGTTTATCTTTAAGACTCTTTACATCGCTAACACTTATAAGATTTGCTTTTGGATTGTTTTAACAATTTGATTGACAATTACGGGGTGTCCTCCTTATATCCTTATGTACTGTCCAAACATTATGAACCATTCCTACACTCACTTGTTTAAACTTTCCCTGCTGAGCAGTTAAAAAACACATTCTTGCAAAATGATTTCTATTGTCACAATTAGCACATCTTTCCCAAAAAGCTGGGCATTGCCATGGAGCATGAGTGCTGCCACAGCAACATCTGCAGTTTCTGAATATCCTCATGCATCACACATCAACTGATTCAGTCTGTTAGCTAACTGCACTAATAGCACCAGTTCAAATGTTTTAAAATGCAAAGCTGAGCGCTCATAAGCATGGCATAATTTTATTGCAGCTTCCAGGCTAAGCACCCTACCACAAAGAAATCTTTCTCTTGCTTTCTTATCAGTTATGCCAAAAACAATCTAGTCACTTATCACTGAGTGTTTTAAATGTTCAAAAGTACAAGACTGCGCCTTGTAGTTTAAGGTCCATTTAAAAACAATAAAAGATTTTTCCCATCATCTGAATGTTTTTATTACAAGTGATCAATACAATTAGCTCCCTTGGCGAAAGTAAATGTATTATATGTACTTCAGTTGCGGGTGGGCCCACCACCGCTAACAAAACTGCTATTTTACAATCTCCTGATCGGTGCATTGCTCCAATAGCGGTGAGATACAGTATAACATGTTGCTTGAAAGTCTACCAGTTTTCATCAACTTTTCTATCAAGTTATTGAGCATTGGGGGGTATAAATAGCATCCATGCTCATACACAAGATTCCACTTCTGGTAACTATGCAGAATTAGACAGGTTTAGTTAACCAATCTTTCTTTATTTCTGTCATCTGGCTGTCTGCCATAAACTACCAATCAATCCCCCAGCACTGTCTTTACAACAGTTGCCAGGATCATTACAGACCTTTGTACGAAAAAGTCTACACATAAATAAATCTTTAATGTAAACATTTTTCCTTCAATTTCTCCCCTTTTTGTTCTTTGGACAATCACTTTGTAAATCACATCAGTATTCACATAAGGCAATTCTGACAATGGATTAATTTTAGCATTAAGGATCAGGGGATGAATGATTAACCAAGAGCATAGGTGGTTTTCTCTAAAGCAACAATATTATTAACCAGTGTTTTCTGGCATGAGATAAATAGATGTTTAACAGTAAATATTAAGCCTACAAAGAGAAAGAATATGTTTATTATTGCAGTAATATTTTCTGCAACCAGGTTGGTAACATGTTTGACCAAGAGAGTAACCAGTGGTTGATGCTATCACTTCCATCAGAGATGTTTTTCTATAAATCATCTAAAGCATGTCGAATATGATCAGTCGGAGAACAGAGATTGGATGAAGATTCTGGAATGTTACACCTATTACAGCACAGGTACCACCTTCAATGGGTAAGAGCATATAAGAATGTTGAATCTTTAAGACAGCAGTGCTAACCATTGCACCACAGTGCTACCATCTAATAACTGTTTTCTTCATGAACTGGTACAAAAATAACTTGGGGAACAGAGAATATTTTGCAGTTAAGCTTGCTTTGGAGGAATACCGAACATAATTGACAGTCAGCTTTCACCTGTTACAAAATGTTCAGCATAGTCTGTATCATTAGGAATTTCAGTACTCTTTTATATATTCTTATGGTTTATAGTTTTTTTTCCACATGTTCCTTTCCTTTTATGCCTGTATTTGCAGATGCTCATGCTAAGTAATAAATTGGAAAAAAGAGAATAATTAGTAATTAAACATACTTTGGGGCAATGCAGAAGTTTATTTTGCTTGAGGATCCCTTTTGATATCATTTAAGGATCATAGACATCTTTCCTACTTACAGATAGATAAGTGGTTAACTTCATATCAAGTACAGATACAATAAGCAAAACATATTATTTGAGATCTGGAAATGTACCTAGATGTTATGTTTCTTATTTTCAAGATGATCATAACTGTTTCCCCAGTTTGAATTATTAGATGCTCCTTTCTAGGACATTAGCTACTTCACGTATTGCTCCTCTGTTTTTATGTTTGTTCTTATAGATGATCAAGTTGAGTATTAAAAGATTATTGACACACAACATCAAAGATCATGGGCAGTGTTTGACATAGAGTTGCTTTCTTACAGCTGAATGTCATCATATTAAAAGATGTGAAAATCATTACTCCCACATCATTTAGAACTGAACATTATCTTATTCTGCCCGTCATATGGGTATCAAAAAGTGTAAAACAGACAGCTTATATGACATTGTTTAAATAAACTGAGTATATTGTCTTGTAGTGTTCCACTTCAGTGTTGAGTGCCATCCTTGAAATATAGAAGAACTAAGAATAAGTGTCATGTTACATTTTTGTAGCTAATGATTTTTTTTTTGTATCTTTTGACATTGCAAAACTGTATGTGTACACTGCAAAAGAACAGGTGTTTTCTGGGAACCATTGCCACCTCCTTAGTGCAAAGAAAAACACACTGTCCTTTTTGCCATCGAGGTAATGATGTCACACGTCATACACTCCTGGTCATCAGGCCTAACCATAGGATAGCAGTTGTCAACAAAGCTATCCCAGAATGGCTAGACTAAGAAAAACAAAACAGCACTGAAGGAGAATGTGAATAATAATTAACACTGTTAAAAACACACAGGAACAAAAAGGGTCAATAGATCCATTGAACTTCAAAATCCTAGGAAATATATGTAAATAATTTTTAAAGGCCAAGATACAGTTGAAAAACAATACATAAAATCTATAAGCCTGATCATAACAATATTAGAGTTGACAGAACAGGCAAAAAGATTTGTAGCCCTTATAAACAGCAACAGAAATCTCACACCCAAGATCTTTTGAGTGTTATCTGCAATCTTGAACACTGTTTCTATCAGGGTGCTGATTTAAAAAGTGTTGCACACTGTTACCACATTTCACAACATGGAGGAACCTGTAAAAATTCAAAATGATAGTACATGACAGTGACAGTGCATAATGCATAATGACTATGCTTCCTGACAAATAAATCCCTGTAAGTGTGAATTGGAAAAAATTGCTCCTCCACACTGTTCACCAATATCGGCATTCTGTAAGGCTGCTCTCTCAGCCCACTGCTATACAGCCCATTCACCAATGACTGTGTAGCAAAACATACAGGCAACAGCATAAACAAGTTCACAGACAACACCAATGTGATTGGCCTCATCAGTGACAATTATGAGACTACCTACAGGAGGGAGGTAAAAGTCCTCACTGTATGGTGCCATAAGAACAATCTCTCACTTAATCTTGACAAAGTAAAGAAGGTCATTGTTCTTTTTCAACACTCTACTGCTACAGAAAAAACAAAGGCAGTCATGCTTCACTGAACATCAATGGCTCCCCTGTCCAGACAGTATGCAGCTTCAGGTTCCTGGGTGTCCAGATCACTGATTTCCTATTGTGCTCAATTAACACCACCTGCATACTCAAAAAGGCCAACATTATGCTTTTTTTTCCTGTGGAGGCTTAAAAGCTTTATGGTAGGAATCAAAACACTAATGAACTTTTACTGCTGCACTATTGAAACTATTCTGACGCAACACATCATGGTGTGGTTTGGTAATTTGACTTCCCAGGACTGCAAACTCCTCCAAAGGACTGTCCATACAGCTTCTGAAATCACTGGGGCTGACCTTCAAAACCTGGTCTCCCTGTCCAGCAGTTTCCGGCTGAGGTACATGATGGGGTTTTCAGCACCATCGACGCATTGGCTCAACACGGCTCCTAATCCTGTGTCCGATGCGTCGGTCTGGAATATGAAAGGAAAAGAAAAAACAGGTGCTGACGTAAGGGCCAATTTTAAGTCACTGAATGCATTATCAGCCTTATCATCCCATACCACTTTTAAAGGTGCACTTTTCTTTGTTAAATTTGATAAGGGCGTAGCAATTTCAGAGAAACGAGGTACAAAACGGCGATAGTATCCCGCTAAGCCCAGAAGTGCTTGAACCTGCCTCTTAGTCATCGGATGGGGCCAATTTATGATGGCATCAATTTTGGAACATTGTGGTTTAACGGTGCCCCCACCCACCAGGTAGCCCAAATATTTGGCTTCTCTTAATCCAAAAAAACATTTTTTTGGATTAATGCAAAGTCCCGCTTGTGCCAGTGTGGAGAGCACCGTTTTAACCTGCAATACATGTTCCTTCCATGTGCCAGAATAAATGACTACGTCATCCAGGTAGGTGGCACTAAATGAATTGTGGGGCTGCAGCAGTGTATCTGCCAGATGTTGGAAGGTTGCTGGCGCCCTGTGCAAGCCAAAAGGAAGAACCGTGTATTGCCAATGTCCACTTGGTGTACTAAAAGCGTTTTTTTCTTTAGCGGAGGCCATTAAGGGAATTTGCCAATACCCTTTAGTCATATCGAGAGTAGTTAGGAATTGAGCATTCCCAAGCCAATCGAGTAAATCGTCCACTCGTGGCATTGGATACGTGTCAAATTTAGAGACCTGATTAAGTCGTCGAAAGTCATTACAAAACCTCCACGACCCATCTGCCTTAGGAACTAAAACAATTGGACTAGACCAGGGGCTATAACTTTCTTCAATAACCCCTAATTCCAGCATTCATCTAATTTCCAACTCCACTTCCGCTTTCTTTACCTCCAGGAGCCTATAAGGTCTTTCTCTGACAATTACCCCCGGGCCAGTAATAATGTCATGCTCAATCAGAGCAGTCCGTCCTGGTAGCTCGTTTACAACTTCCAGTACTGACAGGATAGCCATTTCTAAGTCCTGTTTTTGTTCCGGGGTCAAATCAGCTCTGAAATTAAGGCAAGGGTGTGACATGAAAAGGGAGCGAGGCTGGCCTTGAGGAGGAATCAATTTCCCTGTCCTTCCACGGCTTCAGCAAATTTATATGATATACTCGCTCACTCGGTTGACGATTTGGTTGTTTAACCAAATAATCTACGAGTCCTTTTCTTTCCTTAATTTCGTAAGGGCTTTGCCAATATGCCAACAATTTAGAGTGGGAAGTCAGAACAAGCACCATTACATGACCACATGACAAATTCCCGAATGGTGGTGTTTCTATTATAATAACGAGACTGTGCTGGAAGTTGGTATTCGGGACACAAAGTGCAAAATCGTCGAACCTCCTCATTAATTCCCGGCCAATAAAATCGGAGCTTTATTCTCTCCAATGTTTTTTCAGAGCCTAAATGGTCTCCTAGAAAGTGAGCATGTGCTAGTTCACACACTTGTTGCTGATAAGTGCACGGTACTAGCAGCAATGCTCACACTTCACCCCCGTGTTCTGCTACTCAGTACAATAGTTCAATTTTTATTACAAAGAAAGGCATCGGTGGCATGGGATCTAGGGTTGTATGACCCTCGGTAGATAATATTTCATTCCTCACAAATTTTAAGGAATCATCGTTCCATTGTTCTCTTTTAAAAGGAAGTAGGGGTAATTAGAAATTGGGCCAATAAATTTTGAATAGGGTCTCTATTGACCTCAATGGGAGGGGCTTCTGCCACCACATCCTCTACGTTAACTATAATAGCTCCCGCAGAAGACGATGGGACATCGACTCCTTCACATTTGGTACCTGTATGGGTCCTAGCGACCGTTGTACATGCCGTGGAGGCAGTCAAAGTAGAAGAACTCTCCATTATTAAGCCCAAATTCTTATAATGCCGGACATCCCCATGAATCCATCTTAGGCTAGTTTTTATTTTAAGCCACTGTCGCGGTAAAATGAATCGGGAAGCAACAATGGAAATGTTACTCCCGGAATCGAACATTGCCCTTACCTTCTGGACATTTATAAAAACTGCACCTGTATAAGGAAGAGACAAAGGGTTAATCACAGTGGCACAATACCTTTCTCCCTTCACCAGTGAGCAATCCATGGGCTTGTAGTGCAATTTGGGGACAGATGACCAGCCTCTCCACACTTGAAACAGCGGGGAAGGCTGAACTGTCTGTCCCTTTTACGGACGGCAGGCTCGGGAGCTTGTCGAGAGGGCTCAGGGGCTGCCCCTCGTGCCTGTTGGGTACGGCGAGAGAACCGTTCCAATCGCCCCGATTTACAAGCCGCCCGGTGACGTTCAGCAACCTTGATCAAGGTGTCCATGTTTTCAAAGTTTTGCTTCTGGATTTGCTGGGCGATATTATCAGGGAGGACATGAATGAAGGTCTGACATGCAAGTAGCTCGGCCATCTTGTGGGAGTTGTTTATATCGGGCCTTAGCCAATGACAAACCTTACTCCATGCCTCGAACGCCTGTGTTCTTAAAGGCCGTTCGGGATCAAACTGCCACTCCCTCCATTCCCTCGCCTGCTGTTCTGGAGATATGCCGTAGCGTTTAAACACCTCAGTTTTCAGAACGTCATAGTCTGCAGCCTGCTTCTCGGTTAAATTGTAATAAGCCCTCTGCGCTATCCTATTCAGGTAGGGGGCCAGTAGGTACGCCCATTCCAACCCCGTTCATGCATTCTGTTTTGCAGTTCGCTCAAAAACCAAAAAATATGTTTCAATATCATTGTCCTCCGTTAAAAATGTTAATTGGGTCGGTAATTACCGAGCGGCCTCCGTCCGTACTGCGGCTGTGGCGCGAGCCTCAGACTTGGTTAGCTGTGTCCGAGTTTTGCCCATCTGTACTTTTAAAGTACGTAGCTCCCCCATGATCGTCAAAAGCACTGTGTTGAGGTCATGCTCTTCTGTCATCTTCAAAAAAATAAATCCTGCTGACTATGCCAATTGTGGAAATATCACAAAAAAAGAAACTCCACAAAAATAAAGTTTTGGGGACCGTCACCGTATATTGTCCTACGGACAAAAATAAAGCAAAAATAGTGAAGTAAATGATCAAAAAGTTTATGAGACAAGATGGCGTTTTTATACAAAGTGAATTATGGGAACAGGAAATGGTTGGCAGGAAACGACGTTGAATGCAGGAGCCGGAAACAACGTAATTTTGGAGGAATCGAAAGTGAAGTCATTCATAATGGCCAGATCTGATGTCATGTTGGGCCGCCGGAAGTGACGTCATGGTGGCCATTTTGGAATCTGGAAATGGAGGTGATTATGTTTCTTCGGTTTTCCTGTTGAGCGATGAAAAGATTCAGGTAAGTACCATGTGACAACCCCTCGTCTCGCGATATTTCACTCACTTTTAGGCTTTTTGACTGCCTCCTAATCGCACGTGTGTGACAACATGTTATTTGTTTAAAAATTATTGTGATTACAGATATGCCATCCGTTTCTGTTTTTCAGAGAGCATGGTCCATTTAAAGTTGCTTGTCATGTCATAACATTGTTATTATATAATGTGGCGCTGCAGCATACACTTTATTCTGCTATTGGAATAAATGCAAATCTTTTTCTTTGATGGCATTCTGCATTTTGATTTTTTTTGCCTTCCAATTCTTATTTTATTCTGGACATTGATTTTGCTTAGCCGTTTTGATCAGTTGTTTGGGTAAATTTTGACAATCTGATAGTGATCATGTTTTGGCGTTTTGATTTTCTTTCAATAACACAGTCATATTTTTGGGTCAGCCACAAAATTATACTTAATTTTTGCAAAAAGAAAAAAATAATTTGTGTATTTTTAGGTTAAACAAAATAGTGAAAATGTATGTGTTGCTTTGTGTGACGTTACAAGCATCACATGGGCAAACGCGAGAAAATCTGCCCAAGTTAGCTAGTCAAAGAGATCCATCTTAAAAAGAAATAGAAAATAACTAACTAAATCAAGCAACTGGCATAGCAGGCCATTACCAACCCAAGAAAGATAACATCTATGCTTAAAGCATCAATGGAAGAGAAAATTGGCAAAATACTGCCCGTGTCATAAATTATTCTACATCAGGGGAACTGAAAATCATGGCAAGTGTGATAGAACAAGCTTCTTCTGCTTATCTTCCTTGCCCACCTCTTCCCATTGCAGACGATCATAAGCTTATTTATAACAATCTACACAGCAACCTGACAGCTCAAGATCCATGCAGCTATAAGGAAATGTAGTATTTGAATAGAAATAAATAAATAATAACATTGCAGTCTTAAAATTTTTCATTATTACTTGTTAGTGCCACAGCAGCTTTCCTCCAAACTGCAAATAATTGACCAGGTACAGTGCAGGTTTAATTTAGACTCTAAACATTTGTTTGAAAAGTTTCTGATTTCAGAGGAGAAGCAAAGGAGTTTGAAACACAGGAGAACATATAATTTTATTATAAACCTCAGTGTACAACATTTGTGTTCGCTATCTGAAACCAAAAAGGCTACATTTGCACTGCAGCATTTCACATTTTTTTCACTTATAGTCATATAAGAAAGCAAGATCTAATTTTTTATAGAAGTATGATTACAAAAAACATCATTGGGTCCAAACTGTTCAGGATGTTTTAATGCTGCTCTCGTAACAACCACATTGCTCTCACCATGATGTGATGTAGAGGAGCAACAAACATCTTTTAATTTGCATCTGTCTGACAGAATTGTTTTATTCCGTTTGTGAATGCAGGGCACATTCAGGATGGACATGATTTGGATTGCAAATTTTGCAAAATGTATCTGAAAAGTAAAAAAAAAACCCATAGATATAAGGCAAAAAGGATAGAGAAAGTTAGGTTAGAGTCACTTTTAGCTACCATGTGAACAAAGCTTTTCATGCTTCTTCAGATAAAGAGTTTTTTTTTTATGTGGACAACAGCACTAAATGTGTGAAAATGCTAAATATGGAAATGTTAAATTTGGGTCCTATTGTAAATGTTTTTTTCAGGGTAGGGACCCACCTCCATTATTGCAGAGGGCGCCACAAATTCTGTTACACTACTTATTTGCCTTGTGTGTTGAGGATGCTTCTGCAGGTAAATGAACAGCAGCTTCCGCCACAGAAGATCTCACACTTTTGCAACCAGCATCACCTACATCTGGCTCTGGGCTTTGAACAGAAAGCACTTCCCACATTACTACTATGTAGGGGTTGACTATATGTTGCAAAGTCCCATTGGAAAACATACTAGTTCAGTCCAGTCATAAGCCTTTCCATCCTGCTCATGCCTTTAGTTTACCTCCCTATTGCAGTGGCACCCGGCCTGTAAAACTTGCAAAGGTGTGAGTAACCAGGAGGCCACACTCAGTAAACACTCAGTCAAGCAAGGAAAAATCCATCAAAAATTTAAAGACAGTGTAAGAAATGTGAACAAACAAAAGATAAAGTAAAATAATCATAATACTCACCCATAAAAAAAACTTTCAATTGGAAAAAAATCAGTCCAAAACAGGATTTGATAAAAAATGTAGATCAGTCATTTTCTCATACACTTTATCCTTGGGGAATATTCCTAGCTGAAGCTGTAAAAATATCATGTAAGATGTCTGCTTGATAAGTTCCCTTTTTGAACAGTGACAATAGTCTTTACCCCACAGAAGCAGTGATGGAATAAACACACATTATTTATGCATGTTATATCACCCTTCTTAAAGAGAAGCTTTCATGCAATCTGTCATTCCAATTAACAGTGAGTTTATAATTCCTAATAATTGCTTCCCATGAGCCACTACCGAATAAATGCCATAGACTTTCTGAATATACTAATCTGGCACATTTATGTCTGTATTAATTTATAGTGAGATATATTACAGCTTGTGATGGGGAAGTTATGACACCAGCCATATTACGCAGAAAACAACTATATATTTAGTCATTAAAATTTTGCATCATGTTATTGTGAAAGATAAACTCACCTCCTTGGAAGTGACTTTATTTTTCTAGTTTTACAGGTGTACCATGCATAATTTAGAAGATTTATTGTAAAGATATCATGTAGCCATCTGTTTTCAGAATACACTTTTTCTTGTTAAGCCGTGTTGCTCATTGCATGGCTCGTTAGCACACACAGCTTGCCAAGTTTTCACTGGAGGCCCTGGTCCTATTAACTTGCAATATTATGTCAAACTGGCAGCAGTTGTGCAGGAAATGGTTTTTGATAAAAGATAACATCAGTTTAATTATTTAAATCCATTCTTTCTCATCCATACAGCTGCATCATACTATCATTTAACATTCCCACAGATTAACTAAAATACAGTATATCACAGTTCTCATGGTACTGTTGCCTAAAGGCTGAGTTATACTTTATGTATTGGGTGTTGTGCAGAATTTGTATTTGGCCTCCATGGACAGTTAATGAGAGTAGTTAAACAGTTTCATAGCTTTCTCCCAAAAATATGCATGCTCATTTGCTTCAAGGGGACTTGATGAGACAGCTTTGGACGATCCAGAGTGTATTGTTATACTAAATGTTTTGACTGACATCACATGCTGTCTGAACACATTAAATTTTAAAATTCCAAAGGAGAGTGAAATATTCAAGTGATATATGTCATGTCATGCTACCAGTACTGTCAAACCGAAATGTACATGTACAAACTGAGCAACAAATGAAGATTCAAAAACAGCATGAAGTATACCTGTCCACTTTACAAATATTTGTAGGTTTGTGTTTTTTCTGATCCAGTGAAATATCTGGTCCCCTTACAGTGCCTTTGTGGAAATTCTAGAGGAGCTAAGGGGTATAAGTTTATATTATAGAATGTAGTGGAGTACGACAGGTTTCACAATTTCCTCAATAACTCTTTCATGTCACTGTGTCTTCGTTGATCATTCACTCGTAAAAATAAAGGTGTCAGAGTGGTTCTTCAGAGTGATGCCATAGGGGAACTTGTTTTAATTATCTAAAGACCCATCCACATGAAAGTTCCAGAAAGAACCCTTATTTATTTAGACCTGTAACATGCTCCATTCAGAAATAGCCATGAATAGATGGTAACAGATTTGTGAAATACCAATTGTTCAGGTTATAAAAGGACTCACGTTGTATGCAATAACACAGGATAAGTCCAGATTTTCCTAATCTGTTAGTTTCCTGCTAGACAGCCTACCATACATTAAAGATTTCCTGTTATTTTCTACATATTGGGAAGATTTTCAAAGCACAAAGAACCAGCTTCAAATGCAAAAACCATTCCCAGAATGAAATGGTGCTTTGTCAAGCAGTAGTTCTATAATGAACCACACCACCCTTTAAAGAACCATAAAATGCCATTAAAGAACCAGTATTTTTAAGACTGTAGTTATCACTCACTTCTATTGGAAAGTTAAATATTGGGCTACAAATATGTGTAAACTGTAATGCTGTTTTTGTCAGCATTTATACTTGTGAAACAACATTTTCTACAATAAACCTAATAATGAGAAACCTTAACAACATACTGACCAACATCAAAATGAGCTAGGTAACAAGAACTGCCAGACTACAAATGTAATACTATGACTGAAAAGCTGATGTATGCACAGCACATGTCACCCTTTAGGCCATTTCTCTTCTTTATTATCACCTGTAGGCATATACCATACAAATATTGTGAAATATGTTAAGCAAATTTAGCTAAACATAGTTTATGTGAAATTGTGTACTGTTATTGACAATCTCATTGTCCCCCGCCATTGTGGTTCCCTTCATATTCTTCAGCATTTTCCAGGCCTTATGTATGTCTGTGATATTGGCATTAAAATATTGCAAGCCAATATTATCCAGTCCTGCCAACATAACCTCTGGAACCTTCCATGATGCTAAATTGCAGTATGCCAATTTGAGAATGAGTGAATAAAGAAGAAATATTTCATTATATGGAATGAAATTAAATAGTCATATTGTATAAAAAGTTACATTCTCAATTCCCAATTGTGCTGTAGTAAAATCTTTAATATCTGCAACAAATGAAAAAAAAGGAGTGACGTTTGCTTAAAATGTTAATAACTAATTTTTTTTGTACAAGTTATTATTATTATTGAAAAAAAATAGTGAAAAGAAACACAAGTGCAAGAAAAATGTTTGGGGTTCCACCCCATATATTGTCAATATTATTTGCAATGCTTCACTGAATCATCTCAAAAGACTGAGTCCAGGATGGGACTGATTAGGAAAGGCAAGTGGCTGGCTTTACAGATGGTGGTAAGGAAGAGGAGTGTCCAACAGGACGTAGGCGGAAGTGAGGTCAGAAGGAAGGCGTGGCCTGGAACTGGAAGTGGAACCTGGTTGGGGTTTAAGTGGATGATCTGCAGAGGAGGGTTGAAAAGACATTAGTGCACTTTGTCAACCTACTGACCCAGCATTTTACATTTAGTCATGCCCATTGGCTGCCTCCCATGTGCATGTGTATGATATACTGTATATATATATATACATATATATATATAAAATTATATATACAGTATCTTATATATAAATGTCTACACGTGGAAGTGTGTGTGTGTGTCTGTCTGGCCCAGAGGTGCAAGGCTACAGCATGAAGCTCAAAGAGCTGACAAGGCAGCCCCAAGTTAACGAGTCACAGAAAAACTAACTTAGCTGCTAATACACAAGCGAGATGAGCAAAACAAAACCTGCAAGGAGAGAGGGGGGCGACCATGTCTGCAAAACGAAACCACCGACTCTGCATTTCACTTTTTTCAGATGATTTCAGTAGTTTCTAGGAGCCTGGGCTTTTTACAGCATGGGCTTACACAGCTGGTGCATATATCTCTCTATTATAAAAAAAATCTTGGGACGAGACAAGACTTTTTTTTCTGCAATAAGACGTGATCTGAGACAGAGAGACACTTTCACGTCCCGTGAGACAGTCAAGTCACATCATACTTACAACCTTTGGAACCAAGTCCCATGAGACGGTGACTTTTGCAAGTCACGCCCTACTTACAACCATTTTCAAACAAGCCAACGGTCATCTAACCTCTCAGTTGTTGGAATGCTTTTGGCAGACATACTTCCTGTGCTCTGTGCTCTTAAAAATTTTATACGTTCTAGATGACATGTCAACGACTAAGCGAAGAAGAAAGAGCAGCGCATCACGTCCGGGGCTGGAAAAAGACAATGTAGAACGTCATAAAGAATTCAAAAACATTGGTGCGATACACATGCAGAGCGGGTTAGAGATAATGGAAGTAGGAAAATTCAAAAGTCTCAAAAAAATGATAGTAAAGATCGCAGTAGTGCAAACAAACGGAAAATATTACTTAGTATAATAACGGAACAGCAAAAAGAGATCGAATAGTGTTTGAGGATGTCTGGGGGAGAAGAGAGACGAGGCAATGAGACAAAAGGACAGCTGTTGTACAGGCTTTTAAACATTTGAAGCGGCGTACGAAATGCAGATCATGCGGCACGGCAGCAGCAGCAAACCAGCAGCTGATCGAGCAAAGAGGAGGTAAAAAAAAAACTGTATTTGTTTCCCATTGTATCACCTATTAAGAGGGTTTTTGAAGGAGCAACCGCATCTCCTTGGGGTGCGTTCAGCCCCCCTCTTAACAACGGCGCGTAGCGCTGGTAGGGCGGGAGGAGGTGTTGGCGAGCGAAGCCCCCTAGTATATATATATATATATTTTTATAGAACATAGAAAAAGGTTTGGGGTAGCGACTCTGTATACTTGAAGATTTCTGGCAAATGGATGCACAATAAACAACAATATGTCTTTACAGACATGAGTCCAAAACAGAACTGAGACATTGAAGTTAAGATGTATATAGATGGAAGACAGGAGAAGGAGGGCTCAGTGGGACCAGATGCAGAAATGACATCTTTGGTAAGGGGGGTTCATGGAGAGCGGAAGCGGAAGTGATGTGTTCTAGGAGGTAGATTCTTCAGATGGTCTGCAGAGGGACAGAAGAGTGTTAGAATACACTGCCAATCCCTGGTCAGTTGGAGAAACACATTTATTCAACTCTGTAAACTGTCTCCCGTATGCGCATGTGTGACAATATATATATAGGTCTGTGGTACAGTTTACATATTTGTAGCAGGAAATCCACAAAGGGAGAAACTGAATAACATACTGTATTTTAAAATAGTTTTTTATTTATAAGCTTTTGACTCTTATCAGGAATCATCATAAGAGGAAAATGATTAGACATACAGGAATCCAAGGCAATATACAGCAAATAAGGAGGAGAGGGTAGGTTGATGTGGGTTGGGGGGCGGTGGAGATTAATGAGGTGGGGTTCGGAGGGTGTTGGTTATAAAGTCTTATTTATGTGCATGTTCTTCTTTTCAAGCCTACATATGCTGGGTTCATGTCCAAATGTGTGTTAATGATGTTTTCATTAGATAGCTAAGCTTCAGCAAGTTTCTAGGCACTTTTAGTATTAGCCTTGAATTTTACTTGCACCGAGTCCCATTTAAATAAATGTCT
Organism: Erpetoichthys calabaricus; assembly: GCF_900747795.2. NCBI lineage: Eukaryota > Metazoa > Chordata > Cladistia > Polypteriformes > Polypteridae > Erpetoichthys > Erpetoichthys calabaricus. The sequence goes on along the minus strand of NC_041396.2, from coordinate 170,266,216 downwards.
GGTTAAACTTGTATGTGAGTAAATCAGAGACCATGGGTCCTTCTTTCTGACAGCATTGTGATGTTCCTGTATACGTGTTACGAGTGTTTTTGATGTTTGTCCCTTGTATACAACTGGGCGTGAATCACATGGTATGTTGTAAACCACATTCTCTGTCTATACTGCCAATTTCCTGATTTTAGCATTAGAAAGAACTGTGCACAGAGTGTTTGTAGGCTTGTGCTCTACTTTGGTGTCTGATCTGGAGCAGATACGTTCTCTACCTTCAGATACCCCTGGATGATAAGGAAGTATGTGCCAGGTGGGACGGGGGGGAGGGGGGGGGGTCAGGTTAGAGTTGATTATTTGTTGGGGTCTCTGGTGTCTCCTATGTAAGCATTGTTTAATGAATGTCTGAGTAGCCGTTTGATGTGAACAACAGAAAAAACGCCTTTCATTCTTTTCAGTCTCCTTGGTATTATAATGGGTATAAAGTCTTCTAAACAGAGTCTTAGTACAGCACTGTTTATGCAATGATGAGTGATTGCTAGCAAAGTGTAATATTTTGTCTGCATAACATTCCTTATGATAAACACTTGTAATCAGGGTAGTGTTGTTACCTCTTTCAATGGAGATGTCCATGAAATTGATGTGTTGGTTTCATTCTTTTTCCATAGTAAACTGGATTGCAGGGAATATTGTGTTGGTATGTTTGTGGAAATCATTCAGCTGGTATAGTGAATTAAGGAGACTACAGGTGGTAACTAAAAGGGGTTGGGGCCCAAAATCACATTAGAAGTAATGGGCTTTAACAGGCCCTGCCTTTTGATAGTCCCAAAGCCTTGACTCTCTAAGAAGACAAGGAAAAATTCCAAAAAAACCCTTGTAGGGAAAAAAATGGAAGAAACCTTGGGAAAGGCAGTTCAAAGAGAGACCCCTTTCCAAGTAGGTTGGGTGTGCAGTGTGTGTCAAAAAAACATACTGTGTCAATATAATACACAGAACAGAACACAAACAATACTCAATATAATAGTGCAATAGAAATATTACAAGTACGGAGCAGAATTCAACAGTGGATGATATTACATAATATTATTTTATTTATTTAATCATAACTTATACCGTATATATTGTGATAGAACCGGGCCACCAGCAAGCCCCAAACCCTAAACATGAACACACAATCACAGTCCAGGGTTCAAATGGTGTGTTTTATTACATAATACCTCCAAAAAATTGACAAAAGCACAAGTAATCTCTCTCCACAATTTTCTTCTCCTCACAATTCCTCTCCTCTCACCAATGTACTGCCCTCCTCCAGTTAAGTGTTGCTCTGCTTCTTCCCAGCTCCAACTCGCCAGTGCTGTCCCTTTTATTGAGGACCTGGGAGTACTTCCAGTGCCAGGGCTGTTGGCCGATGGAAGTACTTCCGGGTCATACGGAATTCCTTTATACTGGAGAGCGCATCTCCCTGAAGCGTCCCATTGTGGCACCCATGAACCCCAGCTGGGATGTGTTTGCTAGACTTCAACTCTCGGCATTCCCTGCTGGTTCCTGAATGGGCACTATCTTGGTGGGCTGCTACCATCTAGCACCTGGGGGAATTAAAGATCCCTCTGCGACAGTCCTTCCCTGTCCTCTTCTTTTATCCCAGCCAGGGAAAGTAATTAGTACAAATGAACTAAATCATCTCCTCTGATTGGGATGTCCACCAATTCCTTAAGGCAACCTTGTCCGGGTGTGACCTCCTTCCCATTCTTGGCCGGGATGCCTTTCTGTATTCCTGGGGTCTCTTGTCCAGGTAAGGGATCTTCCTGACTTCCTGCTGGGATGGCTGTCCATCCACATCTATATATATATGTGTGTGTGTATGTATATGTATATATATTTATATAAATTGTATATATTTTTTTACTTCATTAATAAGTAAGATCAGACTTATGAGTTTCATTAGAATCAGGAACTGTCACCTAGAAAATAACTGGGTGTAGGAAAACTTGAAGAATGTGGTGAGGGTGATGGGGTGCAATAGGAAGTAGTTCCTTTTCAAACATAAATAACTGAACCAAAAATGAAAGGACTGTCAGTCCTCAAGATGAATGTTGTCTTCCATTAGCTCTTCTTCTTATACAGACAGTTGACCAGAGGGGGTAGGATTTTCATTGGCAGAGATTAAGTCATGTCAATGTTCACCAGCTTTGTCTTCCTTCATTCTAGGGGAAAAGAGGTAGCATCAGTTAATGACTATGTTTCACCCCCATCTTTCTTAACTGACCAGCACCAGTTGAGTGCTCCTGAGGCTTGTGTATGCGACACCCATTTAGAATGAAAAACTGCTGTGGCACTCCTTGGCATCAACATAGTAAATTCTTGTAATCTGGCAGACATTTCTGTAGAATGCCTTTTTCATCTCTTGTCCCTTTCAGTCATTACAAAAGCAGTTGATTACAACTTCTATAATTGCCATCTTCTTGTTTTCCATAAAAACAAAATAATAAATTAAAAGCTTGAATTAATCCAACTTTGAGCAGTCCAAAGTGACTTTTATTCTGGTCCTGGTGAAGTGTTTAATGGTATTGATGTCCTCCTTTGTTATTAAAGCCAGAAAGCGTGCAGTGGCATATATTGGACACAATCAGTCAATTTAGGCCATAATGTTGTTTTTTTAATGCAGTAGGGCCCTCACCAATGTCAAGGTGAATCCTCTTGGCCGGGTTTTGCAGTGCTATTGACACACTTTTCTACAGCATGACCCTAGATCACCATCATGGTAACAATCACAGTAATTACCTTTGAGACAAAAATAGAAAAAAAAAGTTACCAGACAGCAAAGTCAGATATATCTTAATTGATTACATTTATATGCCACGATTCAGACAGCATGCTGCAATGCCTTCAAAATAAATGAATATTATAGAAACAAAGTATATACAAGGTTTGTGTTTCACACCATAGCTTTAAAATGAAACACGTGACCAACTCTTTTGAAGCAAAAAGAGAAAGAGAGAAAAAAATGAAACCCTGTTTTGCTCTTTGGAGACCCTGCCTATTGATCCGCTAGTATTCTTTTGTGCTCATTTGACCTCTGACAAACAGTGGCAGATGACAGCCAGTGCCGCAGCATCTGTTTAGGTCTATAATAGATCTCTTTGACAATGTATGGCTGCCCGAGCAGGTTATCAGTGGTATAAATTAACAGCAACACTGACACTTTGGGATCACAGCTCAGAGTAAAAATAATTAGAGTACCTGGTTGTACATGCAGAGAAAATTAATTCATTGTGTTTAAAATTAAATCCTTTTTTCTGTGTTATTTTATGACTTGTAAAAATGTATGTTCTAGAGAGGAATATAAATTCATGTCAGGTATTTATAGCAGTGCACTTATATAAAAATGTACTGTTTTTCTTTTTTTTATCTAATTTAAATGAAGAGAGAGATACAATATTTTGACAGCTTACTATACTCACTTTCACAGTACAGGAGATTAAGCAGTAATATCAGGCAAATCAACAGATATATCTTAAAATAAACAGTTTAAAGACATATCTTTTCCACATTTGTTACAAGGTAGACATTAGCATTGAATGAACAGAGAAAAGAATCAAAAGCTAAATCGGCAACCTTATCTTAAATGTCCAAATTGGTAATTAGTATATAGAGTATATAAACACTCATGCTTTTTGTCTGTTACTGCCTCTGATTTATAAAAATTTTCTTGGAGAATGATTATTTTTATCCTCATTTATTTTAGTAGATGAGGTATAAAGTGAGCATCATGCAAAAACAATTACTTCCTTACTAAACCAATCAAAATGCATACAGACACATTTATTATTTCAGAATAAGATAGACTCCGACTGAAGTAAATAATATTCAGGCATTTCAAAGATTGCTATTCTTTTTAAAAAGTACCCATTTTGACAAAAATTACAATATTTATCATTTCTGTTTTATGAATTAGATCATAATAGTAGGTTGTGTGGTATATCAGGCATCTGGTATATCAGACATTATATTGTGTGCTAACAGCTTCTAAAATAGAAGGTTTCTATAATGAAAAGTTTAAGCTTGCAGGATATATTTACCTACTCAAGTACTCAGTCTTTTCAAATATTTGCATTTTTTCTAGAAGGGTTGCATACAGTAAAGAACAGAATATGCATTCTTTGAATGTTTAAATAAAGCACTTACTGTTCATGGACATTATAGGCATATACATGTGCTAAGTACAAAAAGCATTTTTATTCCAAAATCCCACAGATTAATTTTTATCTGTTTCCATACAGATTTTCATGCATGTGTCAAATAAATTGTACAGCACAATGCTTTATTGTACAGTGAATGCAAGTATTAAGAATCCCATATATGAGGCCTCATGGCCATTCATACAGACTTAAAAAAATTCATACAATTTAAAAAAATATATACACTGTATATATATATATATATATATATATATATATATATATATATATATATATATATATATATATATATGCATGTGTGTGGGTGCGTGTGTGTGTGTGTGTATATATATATATATATATATATATATATATATATATATATATATAATATATGTAATTCTTTAAAAATCTTTCCAACCAAACATAGAGTGGCATTAGGGAAGATTAAAAAAATTGTGAAATTTTTAAATATTCACAACTCTTAAAAGTGACAGAGACCATATATTTATGCTACTTCCAGCAAAAAAAAAACAAAAAAAAAAACAAAACAAAACAAAGAAAGCCTCTTCTATTTAAAATTGCAGATTTCAAACCATGCTGCAATTTAACCTGATTGTTTTTGAAATGTGCATTCTCTTAAAGTATCACAATTTACACATACTTGCAAATGTATACTGATCTAATGCTTTTACGTATATTTTGGCAGCCTATCAAAATCCAAAGAAATGGTTTTAAAGGGTTAAAAGACTATTAACACACACACATACATATATATATTTATATATGTTAATATATACACACTATATGTATTTTTTTTCTTTTTTTCTGGATGTTGGATTTACAACTGAATAATTGTCGAGATATTAAAGCAAATGTGTTTGGCAAGTAAATATTCCTGTTCTTACGTCATTTTAGCTATGTTAGAGTAAAGCTGAATATGCCATTTGGAACACTAATAACATCAAATTAGAGCATTAATCACACAATTTTCTTAAATGCCTGTTCCACAACAAAATTTACCTTTTCTGAAGTTCAAAGTTGGTCTTTTTTCAATTAACACTGTTTGATTATGTAAATTAGACATAATTAACCCAATTAAATGGAATAATTAATGAAACTGTGTATGCTTTTCAGAAGTGACCCATTAGCAAAATAGACTTATTATCTTAAATCAGTCATTTTAATTTACATACTGTAGCTAAGGTAAAATAATGTTGTAAACTGTCATAACATACTTCACTGGCTACCTTGTCACCTATATTTTTTTCAAGACCTTTAAATTGCTTACAAAATCAAATCTTTTGCAATATTTTAGAATACTTTATTTTCTTCAAACCTCAATGAATGTAATGCTAGTTAAGTTATGAGGTAAAGTTTACAACAGTAAACTGAAATAAGAAGTATAATGTGATGTAAACAATAAAATAGGGCTCTTATTAGAGTGAGGTTCCTTCACTTAAACTACTTAAACTTTACAGTTTAAATAACATATTAGTGGAGCACACACATCAAATTCATTATAATGAGATAAAGAAGCTGAAAATAAAAAAACAAACTATTCATTCATTATGAGATACTGAAAATAAAATAAAAAACAAAAGGCCAAACTGTTGTGATGAATGTTTTCATTTCAAGTGAAAAAAGCAGGGGAACAATTTAAGATAGCAGTAAATTACTGTACTCTCTTTAGGTCTACAGTAAGAGAGGCAAAGACAAAAACTGAAGAGTACAAGAAGCTCATTACAAAATATTCATACATAATTCCAAAAAAATGGGATTATGATATTTCTTACAGCTGCTTGAACGAAAAAGGCATCAGGTTTAAAAGATCTGTGAGAAACTACAGCTGTGAATTTGAGTAATTATGCAAAATCAGAATCAACAGCTGTCACAAAGAAAAAATGTATGTTATTATATTTGGTAGGAGCAAAAGGAGCTTTATTCAGTTTAAAATTGTAATAGTATTTTGTAACTGAGAACTTTTGTTATCAAAGTCACTCCTAAAGAAATGCAGTGTGGAATTTTGTGAGTTGCAGGACAAAGTGGTCATATTGCACCATATTACGCACATCTTGTTTGTTACATACAGTATATTATTCTTGTAGATGTGTCCTCAGAATTATGTGTACATATTATTCAGAGCTTCCTTGACTTTAGAATATCAGTCAGAAAAGTTAAATATTTCGAAAACCTTTTTCATACATCCATGTGAAAAACAGTCTTCTGAAAAACAATGATGTAATTCCTAAGCATGAGCAACAATTCTGCTTTAGCATACCTAATGGAATTAAACCAGTGATAAGCAGAGGTATTTGTATTTAACATATACTATAGTTGTGTTTTCTTTGTTCTCTTCCATTATATCAAATAACTAAAGGTTTGCTTAGCATACTGCACTAATGGCTATATACAGTAGTAGATACTGTAAAAGGGAAAGCACAGCTTCAGACACAAACATTTAGCAACAGAGCAAAGGAGTAACAGAACATTCCAGAAAAAAAAAGTATAATGCTAAAGTTTTTTCATGTTAGAGATACAGTAGTTTTTATAGTTACTGGTTGGCAAACATTTTTTGCAAAAGCCTAGAAAATTCAATACTATGTGGTAGACTACTTGTCCTACTTTATTACATCACCTCTTTTTTCTTGTAGTACCCTAATAAAGGGTGTGTTCTACTCCAATTGAGTTTTATAGTGTCCTTTCACAAGAAAACAGAAGAAGCTGAAGCTAGGTAATTCAGAAAAAGTCAACAGATACTAAAAGATAAACAAGATGTTTAGTGTCATGATAAAACATAATAAAAAGTAAAAACTAATGAAAGAATTATACAGATGTATGGGCACAATGAACAATAAAATCACCACAAATAATAAATATCAAAGGTAACAAGTATCAAAAAATATTTTTTGTCCATTAAGTTATGATATGTGGTTTAACATCTTGATAGGTCAATTTTCAGGTATTCAAATACCAAATGCAATAGGATGGGGTAAACAAATGTAAACTGACTTCCATCTTTCAGTAATATACAAAGTTCATAAAAGACTGGCGGTAATAGTTGATAATGATGAGAGTGATGCAGAAAATCTGCGGATTCCTTTCTAGACCCATAGTCTCTTCTTCAGTGGTCAAACATCTTTATAGCCAAATTCAAACAAAAAATTTCAACAAGCTTGTATTTTATTAAAGTAGCCTATAAGCTCAAGGCATCAAATGTAATGCTAAAGGCATACCTTCTTAAGAGATATGTACAATATTTAATATATAATGTTTTCACGTGATTAAGCAATAACAACCAAACTGAAAAAGAGCAAGTGCTGATTAGACACACATATAGTTGTCAGCCTTTGAGGCCAAGCCCTTCCTGTGCTTTTGTTGCTATCCAGTACTACATACAGCAGTCACTTGAAGGGAGGAGCCAAAGAAATATAAGACGGCACCTAAATGATGCCACTGGTCTGGCATTGTGTACTTTGTGCCTCTGCAACCACCCCCACTATTGTAAACTCGTTTTACAAATCATTTCCTTTGATTCTTTTACTTTTACTTCATTTTTGACTTGGATTTTGCCTAGTGCTTTTGTTCCCTTTTTGAAACTGTGTGTGTAACCTTAGCTCTTTTTTGGATTCTGCCTAGTGCTGCTGATACCTTTAGACTGGTTATTTTTGCTTTGGTGCAGATGACCTTCTCCCTGTACTCTGTTTGTTTATATTATGTTATAGCAACAGTTCCTTCATTGCCTTATGTCTAAATTCTTTTTCATGTTTTTTTGTTCGTTCTTTATTATGTAATTATTCTCATTTATGTTAATATTGTTATGTATTTTTGTTTAATTAAGTGCTCTATGTCAATTTTACTTAATTATGTTTCTATGTGTGAACAGATGTTCTCCTACAGTCTTTGCATTTTATGGGTGAACCCCCTAATCCCCCCACCCCCAAATCCACTCTCCCAGAAGCAGGGCCACTAATACATCATTGTTTGGGACTACCCTCAACCCTATAAAAGGGAGAGTGGGAAGTGGGGTCCCTTGCAGTTCATTGAATGTGCTTTGATAATGTGTTGGTGTATCTGTAAGTACTGCTATTACTACTGTTATTGGATTTTCAATCATTTTGCTTCTGTTTATATGATATTGATAAAGTATTTTATATTGGGACTTGTTTGCTTTTGGATAGTCTTGTTGGCAACTCCTTTTGCCTTTTTTTTGCTCTTTTGAGCATTTTGTTATATTTTCTAATATTTGCGAATAAGTCTCTTTTTCAACCATTTCAACCACAAGTACTGTAGATGGTACACAGTTTTCCTCTCTCTGCTGGGGCCTGGACTATATTTTGTGAACATTATTTACGTACTTTTGAACTTTTGAAGCTCATTTGACCTGGTATAGGCTGACGCCAGCCTGTAAAGTAAGAGTTCAGTCTGTCCTAGAGTATCTTTATCAGGATTTGGGCTGCTTGGTGATTGTATTTTGGAGGCCTCACACCACTTGGCCATTTTGTGCTGTTAGATAGATAGATAGATAGATAGATAGATAGATAGATAGATAGATAGATAGATAGATAGATAGATAGATAGATAGATAGATAGATAGATAGATAGATAGATAGATAGATAGATAGATAGATAGATTGAAAACAAAAATAAACTCCAGCCTTAAATGTACTCCCTGCTGAAAATCAAGCAAACTGAATAGTAGTATTTGTCTAAAATGAAAGCATAAATTAAAATTTGGCAGCATATTTTGTGATTAAGTAAAATCATACTAGTTATATTGTAATTTTTTGGTATGTAAATAACAAACACAGACAAAAACAAATGAAATTTCATTAATTGGACAGAAAGACAGCAGCACCTTTTTTTTTTTTTTTACATTCAGTAAAATAAGTACTTTTAACAGTTTTTTTATGCAAGCAGTCAAAAATAAAGCCTATCTATTTAAGAATATCTAAACATCACAATTTGAACAGCACTAAAACTGCTTTTATTCACTTGGTGTGACACACCATTCTAATATTATAACTTTAAGAGCAGACTAAAAACCTCCCACAGATGTGTAATGCTCTCCTGTAGTTAATATATGTAACTTTACATTGTTTTATATTTTCCTGCCCACCTTAATAGATTCAAAGCACTTTTCAAGAGTAAAGGCTGCCTCCAATTACACAGTTTTAGTTAACCCATTAAGGCTTGATATTTTACGACTTATCATTTATAAGTGTTAAACCTGACGACTTTAATAGCAACATCCTACCTCTGTATGTTAATAGTAATCTGACACCATTTATCAGGTTTTAGTGCCAGACATCTTCATCTTCAGCCTTAGTAAAAATTACATTTCCTTCATGTCATTTACCTCTAGTAAACAACATAAACAAATTTGTTCAATCTTTAACTTTTAGGTGTTTTCTTTTATTTATATTTTCACCAAAACAAAATAGCCAAATAAGAAATTCCTGACTCCTTCTTTAAATTGCTTTGCTGCAGGCCATCATAAGTCTACCTAATATATATATGAAGTGAAATTCATCACTCATTCACCTGTTACCTTTTAAATTCTGTGGAGTCAGAGTTGCTTGCATCTATTGGATTATTCTGAGCGATTATACAGAGCTTCAACCACAAAGTTTAAACCATTATACTAAATTTACAACTTACCAGTGTTCCCATAATCCTGTGTAATCTGTCTGTAGTTATTGAATGGCCTCTTTAAGAAACTTAAAGTGTAATTCATGAACAAGGGCAGTGTTCGATTATGCAACTTCTTTTTAACCCAATTGCCCTCTACTGCTTTATACATGTTTGTAACAGTCCTCCTTTGTCCACTGTCATGGCTTCCTCAGATGCATTACAGAGACATGGGGGAATTGATAAGGCTCAGCACCTGCCTAGGCAATTTTTTCTGAGCAATGAGAGTGACCTCCAAAACTTTACACCTACAATCATTCAGAGGCTGTCTCTATAAATTGAAATATGTGCTGCACATGTGTTTAATGGTATTATGAGTGATTTCAGAATTCACAGAATACACTGTTCTGAATTTGTTGTTTAATTAAATTGTTCTTTGAACAGCATTTCTGATAGTGAGGCATTATGCACATGTTAAAGTTGATGTCACATTGAAACTGACAGCAAAATGTTGCTAATGAAATTAAATACAATACAATTTATTTTTGTATAGCCCAAAATCATACAAGAAGTGCCGCAAAGGGCTTTAACAGGCCCTGCCTCTTGACAGCCCTCCAGCCTTGACTCTCTAAGAAGACAAGGAAAAACTCCCAAAAAACCCTTGTAGGAAAAAAATGGAAGAAATCTTGGGAAAGACAGTTCAAAGAGAGACCCCTTTCCAGGTAGGTTGGGCGTGCAGTGGGTGTCAAAAAGAAGGGGTTCAATACAATACAATACACAGAACAGAACAAATCCTCAATACAGAATAAAAAATAAAAAATGTACAAGTATGGAGCAGAATTTAACAGTAGATGATATCGCATAATATGATTTGGATTTGTTTAGAATCCTGGAGACCTCAACCATCAAGCTGCCTCCCCCATTTGGCCATTCCACAGCTGAAACAGTGCTGGGCCAGTCAATCCAATGAAAGGACCCCTCTACCCCACGATTCCTGTGATCCTCCATCAGGGATGACTTTACCTAAGGCAGGCAAAGCAACTTGGCAGGTGGGTTAGTAACAAATTATAACTATCATGTTACTCATGTTTTAGTGCTAATGACTAACAACAGAGATGCAGTCGGTACAGTTAATCAGCGGCTCTAGCCAGGATATGCTAAACTGAAGTAGTGAGGCTTCAGCCGGAATTTAAAAGCTGAGATCGAAGAGGCATCTCTTATAGTAGCAGTTTAGGGGCCCTGTAACTAAAAGCTTGACCTCCCAATGTTATTTTATTAATCCTTGGAATCATAAGCAGACCAGCATCTTGAGATCTTAATGTGCACTCTGGTTTGTAAGTCATGATAAGTTCAGATAAGTAAACCGGACCTTGGCCATTTAATGCTTTATATGTTAAAAGGAGGATTTTGAAATCTGCCCTAAACTTAACAGGGAGCCAGTGTAAGGATTTAAGAACTGGAGTTATGTGTTCATATTTTCTTGTTCCTGTAATAATCCTTGCAGCCGCATTTTGGATTAACTGGAGGCTGTATAGAGAACAGTTTGAACATCCAGTGAACACCGCATTGCAGTAGTCAATCCTACTAGAAATAAATGCATGAATTAATTTCTCAGAATCCTGTTTATTTAGAAAGTGCCCTAATTTCCCAACATTTTTAAGATGGAAGAAACATGACTTGGACAACTTTGTAATATACGTTTTAAATGACACACTAGAGTCAAAGATAACTCCTAGATTGCGGGCTGATTCAGTAAAATTAATGGTGATTCCAACTGAGTTAAATGATGACAAAATATTGTTATGATCAGCGTCATTCCCTCCAACAATTAACATCTGTTTTATCTGTATTTAAAGACAAGTAGTTCTCATCCATCCACTCCTTTAATTCACTAATACAACTAATTAAAGACAACATCGAAGAAACTTCATCTGATCTAAATGAAAGGTATAACTGGGTGTCATCTGCATACGAGTGAAAATTAACATTGTTTCCTAATGATAGATCCCAGTGGAAGCATGTAAAGTGAAAACAATAAAGGTCCCAGTACTGAGCCCTGCGGGACACCATATCTCATGTCTGTGTATAATGATGGAGTACCATCAGCACATTTCTGTGCATATTGGAAACGATTTGATAAATAAGAACTAAACCAAGTGAGCACAATGCCTGTAAGCCCAACATCATTTTCTTGCCTGTGCAGTAAAATAGAATGGCCAATGGTGTCAAATGCTGCACTTAAGTCTAACAACATAATTACAGTGGAGTTTCCTTCATCAGAGAATATCAGAATGTCATTTACAACCCACGATAGTGCCGTTTCTGTACTATGACCAGTGCGGAAACCAGACTGGAATGTCTCAAATAAATTGTGATGCGTAAGGTGTGACTGAAGCTGATTGGCGACTACTTTTTCTAGTATTTTAGAGAGAAAGGGTAAATTTGAAATAGGCCTATAATTATTTAGATGTGTGGATCCAGGTCTGACTTTTTAAGTAATGATTTAATGACTGACACTTTTAGTGCATTCGGTTACTGTGCCGTGCAATAATGAACTATTGATAATGTTTAGAATAGGCGCTGCAAGAACATCCATTGCACTTTTTACTAGTTTGGTTGGCACTGGATCTAGGGAACAAGTAGTGGGTTTCATTTTAGAAGTTAAAGTTAAGATTTCCTGCTCAGTTACAGGATTAAAATTACTAAAGTGCTGATTGCAATGTGAGGCAGGGTCTGCTAAGCTAGTATGTGGTTTATACTGTGATGCTGAGATCTGGGATCTTATATTTTTAATTTTCTCTTTGAAGAAGTTCATTAAGTCTGTACTGCTAATATCTGTTGGTATTTTGCACTGTAGATCTGAATTCCCATTTGTTAATTTAGCAACTGTTCTAAACAGTACCTGAGGATTTTTATTATTGCTATCTATTAGTGTAGAATAGTATTCTGAGCAAGCTTTAAAGAGAGCTTTTTTATATTTTTAACACTCTCTGTTCATGCAATTTGAAAGACATGTAGCTTTGTTGTTCTCCATCTGCACTCCAGTTTTCGACACTCTAACTTAAGAGCTCGAGTGTTTTCATTAAACCAGGGAGAGTTTCAATGTGCTTTGATCACTTTTGTTTAAAGGGGAGCCACTGCGTCAAGAGCATCTCTCAAGGTCACATTATAATGTGATGTTAGCTGATCTAAATTGTTTTCCATGTTTACATTTGATGTTAACTGATCTAAATGGTTTTCCACAATTACAATGGACTTATTCAAAGTATCTATAAATTTTGAAGCAGAATTACCATCTAGATGTTGCACTGTCTTTGTTTTAATCTGTGAGTGCGTTGGCAAGGGCAGGACCAAATCAAATGTAATTAAGTAGTGATCGGAAATAACTTAATTTAATGGAGTAATATTGAAATTTTGAATTTCAACTTTGTAAGTTATAATTAAATCTAATGTGTGGTTATGATTATGAGTTGGACCTTTGACAATCTGACAAAATCCTACTGAATTTAACAAATAAGTAAAACATTTGCTAAAAGTGTCAGTTTCCACATCAATGTATACATTATAATCCCCCATCAGTACTACGTGATCATACTTTATAGCCAAATCAGATATAAGGTTGCTGAATTCAGTCATGAACAATGAATATGGCCCTGGTGGTCTGTAGACTAGCACTACAATTGTGTTGGAATCTGTTTTAATATTTAAAATGAATGCCTCAAGGGATGTAAACTCGCCTACATTTTTAGACGTGATTTGCGTTTTGTTACAATGAATTATTCCAAGGCCTCCTCCTCGACCAGAATCTCTAGATATTAATAAGCAGATTAATTTTATTTGTATTCAGATATCCAACATCATTTTCAACTCCTTCACAAAATTGAAAGGATTACTATAACATAAGTGGATTCTACGCAACACAACATTTGGCAAAAAAAAAATCATATTTTTGGTCTGTCATAAGAAAATGTATTCAAATGTACAGTTGTTCAAAGATCACCTTTCAATAATTTTTTACATTGGATTGAAAAAGATATGTTGGGATCACATAAAAGCCCAAGTCCAAAAATCATGAAACTAAAAGATTTTGCAGGTTTACAAGAAATGCTCTCCAAGTAGTCTGAGATCACATGATGCTATATGATACTTTGAGGAAGATTTGTTGCCAAAGGTAAGGAAGCTAACATTCTAATCGAAATATGCACAAAATCTGCCCCTTATAAATAAAGCATAATTGAGAAAGAGATGCACTGCCCGAGGAGGAATCATCAGGTCTCCAGCTCTATTTACTAGGAGTGGTTCAGTAGTACATGGCTGCTCTCATAAAAAAAGTTAAGATAATGTCAATGAAACAGCAGATTACAGTGTTTTAAACAATTCTAGATGCAGGCATATCTGTTTGTAGTATAAACACCTTTTAAACAAGCAGTAACACATTTGTAACATTAAGCAAAAATAGTCTGTCAGTCTGCTAGCTTTACATTAACAAACTTCTTAGCATTAGATTTTTTAATTTGCATGTTCTTTCTAAGTACCCTGCCCAACATGACTTTAATCACAATGGAGATGTTAGCCAATGATGGAGTGCAAGATGATATTTATCTCTGAAATCTGAGTCTACACAACAACCTGTTTAAATATTTACAATATTTCTTTTAAAACATTTATTGGAAAACATTGTTTAGATGTTTATTGTTTCGTTTATTTTTGCTGTTTCTCTCTTCACTCTTCTGTATGCAGTGTTTATTAAAAAATGATATACAGTCATCCCTCACCTATCGCGGGGGTTACGTTCCAGAGCCCCCCGCGATAGGTGAAAATCTGCGAAGTAGCGACCTATATTTATTTTATTATTTATACATATTTTAAGGCTTTATAAACCCTTCCCACACTCTTATAAACCTTTCTCACTCTCTTGTTAACCTTTCCCACACTCTTATAAACACTTCCTATGCTCTTAAACACTTTCTACATTCTTAAACACCGCAGACCAACACTGCACACTGCACGCAGCGATCAGATGTCGATGTGTCTGCACTCGCTTTGTGAAGGGGGGCAGCTGAACTCACGCTGAGCAGAAATGGACTTTGTGCTGCTTCTGCCAAAATGCCTGCTTGTCGCTCTGCGCGTTCGGAAGGAGGAGGAGTGGGGGTGTGTGAGGGCTGAACGCACGTTTGCTCAAACCCTCCTCCCCAGAGGCGCAGTACGCTCCTGCCACTTCGCATTGTCAAGGGGGTGGGGAGCTGAATGAATGCTAAGGAGAAGTGGACTTTGTGCTGGCTTTGTGCTGCTTGTCGCTCTGCGTGTCAATAATTTAAAAGCCTGTACAGCACCTATTTTCCTGTCTCACTGTCTTGTCTTGCGTGAAGTTAAAATGTTTTATAATAGTGAGATGTTACTCATATCCTTAGCCTGACATCCACATATCATATGTGTTAACAAAGTGTGTTTTATAAGTTTACATGTGTTTAAAGCATGTGGGATGGGTATTTTAAGGCTTAAACTATAAAAATGTTTATTTATATGGTCTTTCTTTATCGCGGATTTTCTCCTGTTGCTGATGGGTCTGGAACATAACTTCCGCGATAGGCGGGCAATCACTTGTATTTAAAAACCCGGAAGTCGTGACTCCGCGAAAAGTGAACCGCGAAGTAGCGAGGGATTACTGTAAGATTAATTTTGTATTATTACTTATTCTTACTTTTACAAAATAAATCAAATTAATATTATGTTTTCCATTAGCTGTGCATTTCCCATTTTTTTAGTTGTCAATATAATAACATACCTTGTTCTCAGAATATAATCATGTATGATACAAGATTAATATTATGTTAGTTGGTTAAAGGAACACTCCATCCAAAAAAAAATGTTTGTTTTAATATGTTTCTTACCTGATGCATATAATACTGAAAGAATAATTACACAGTTGGTAATAGATCAGTACTTATCAGACCCCTGGAGGATTTTAAATCCTAACCTTAGAGCATATTCCTTGTTCTCACAAGTCCATCATTGATACTCAAGAATTGATTATTTCTTCATAGCAAATAATTTTTGTCCATTATCAAATCGTGCAAGTTTCAATGCTATTGTTATGCTTGACCACGCCCCTCTTATCATGGAGCTTAAATTACTGCGTCCTACGCACTCATTTTGTAGCTGCCGTCTTAAACCCCTGTCATTAGCTGATGAGAAGCAAATTGATTATTTTCTGGAGACAAATGCACCCTCAGAGGTCTCTGAAGGTATATGCTAGGAAACTCTGAAGGCATTTTAAAGGGGACAGATTATTTCATTTCTTTCTCATAAAAATAAATTGGAAACAAAGAAGGTGTCTGAGTTAATCAGCAAAATTGCCAGAATAAATCTAGAATATGCCAGGTCTTCAAATGAGGCACATTATAGGAAAAGACAAGTTTTGCAATCAGAATTTAACCTCTTGACTACTAAAGAAACAGAACAGGTCATCTTTAAATCGCAACATCATTATTATGAGCACAGAGAGATGGCCAATAAGATTTTAGCTCAATAAATCCACAAGCAGGAAGTCCACAATGCAATAACAGCAGGTACCAAAATAGATGTAGATAAAATCATAGACCAAAAATATATAACCCACACATTTAGAGAGTGCTGTAAGTCCTTATATTCCACACAGTGTAAAGGAGATAGCATACAAATATCACAGCTAGATACTCTTAAACCTATGACACTCTCAGAATTACTAGATGCTATAAACTCACTTCAAAGTGGGAAAGCAGCCAGTCCTGATGGCTACCCAGTGGAACTTTATAAACATTTTCATGTGAATTATCTCCACTATTATTAGCA
Source organism: Erpetoichthys calabaricus (assembly GCF_900747795.2). Classification (NCBI taxonomy): domain Eukaryota; kingdom Metazoa; phylum Chordata; class Cladistia; order Polypteriformes; family Polypteridae; genus Erpetoichthys; species Erpetoichthys calabaricus. The sequence continues at coordinate 170,249,588 of NC_041396.2, read as the reverse complement.
ACGTTTACAGAAGCTAAAGACAACAAAATTCTACCTCAAACTTTTCACCAAGTATTAATTTTTGTCTTTCCTAAGAAAAATAAGGATTTATTACAATGTGCATCATACAGACCAATCTCACTCCTGAATAATGACATTAAGATACTGTCTAATGTTCTAGCCAGAAGGATTGAGAAAGTGCTTCCTTCTGTAATATAACAAGACAAAACTGAATTTATTAAAGGCAGACGCATAGCTTCTAACATTCAACATTTGTTTAATATAATATATTCAAAAATCTTTGAATGCCTATCAGACAGCCTCGGTATTACAATCACTCCTAACCCATTGACAGCTGTGTCTGGTGTACTCCCAGTTGGACTGAAAGTGCAGAAGGACAAACAAATTGTAATTGCCTTTACCTCACCACTAGTAAGTAGACTTATCTTGCTCAACTGAAAGAATCCCAACCTATCACCTTTAAGTTAGTGCATAACTGATGTCCTATACTACAGTATACTATCTGAAATTGGAAAAAATCAAATTCACTTCTAGGTGCCCAATAAAAGGGGCCAGCAACCACCACTCAGCGACCAGAGTTGGGTGGAGGAGGACAAGGTTGCCTAGAGGAGAAGTGGTGGTGCCGGAAGAGAGGAGTGTGGTGTGCTTACTTTGTATAATAATAATAATAATAATTTTTTGCATTTATATAGCGCTTTTCTCACTACTCAAAGCGCTCAGCAATTGCAGGTTAAGGGCCTTGCTTAAGGGCCCAACAGAGCAGAGTCCCTATTGGCATTTACGGGATTCGAACCGGCAACCTTCCGATTGCCAGTGCAGATCTCTAGCCTCAGAGCCACCACTCCGCCTGGGGACTTTGTTGTGCCTGTGGGGTTTACGGGGAAGTCATACCCCACAGGTGAAGAACAATAAAAGTCTTTTTCATTTTATACGTGCCTCCCGTGTCCATCTGTGTCGGGTCAGGCATTTATATAGCGCCTTTGTTACTATATATATATATATATATATATATATATATATATATATATATATATATATGTCTTTATTTAGATATTTACATTTTATAATGTATTGTATATATTTTATATATTCCACTTTATGTTCCTCAGAGTCTTTTACATTCTTGCCTGAATTTTAAACACTGTTATTTTTAAAAGCAAAATGCAGTTGCAAGAGGGCAATTTTATCTCTCCAAGACAATTAGCACAGCTATTGTTCTCAAGCAAACTTTATAAATGTTACATGCCAGAGGTTACCTTTAATCAAAATGTTAATTAGGAATAATGTAACGGCTTAGGTGTGTACCACTAACCTGAAAGTGAACACCTGACACATTCAGAAGAAGGGGCTCCAGATGGCCCCCATTAATAGTGTATGGTATCAGCATGTGCCCACAAGAACACAACTGTTTAGTGTAGTAACTGAAAAAACCTTAATAGGAAATGCATAGAGAGCATAAGAAGGAGCTGGCTGTGGGTGTGCTTTGTTTTCATAGTGTGCCTGCAGCATTTAAATAAAGTCTGAACAATGAACTCTCCTAGTTCTCTGTCAGTTCCTGCAGGAAAGTGAGCTCCTTGAGACAAAACTAAAACACAAAGGTTGGTGTGGAAGACTGGGTCAACCTGCTGCTTCACACAGAAAAAATGTAGACTATTTATTAAACATAGGATTACCATTAAAATGGCCAACCTGGTGGTATAGTGGCGAGTTCTGCCACTTCATAGAGCTTGCAGCCCAATTAACTTGTTGGTGGTGGTGCATTCTAAGTACAGTTTGTATATTTTCACCATAATCCTGAGGGTTTCTTAAAGGGATTTGTGCCTTCTGCCACAGTCAAAATGGTCAGGTTAAATACGACTGGAGTTTCAAATAAGGATAGTGAGTGCTTGTAAGTAGTTATGGCCAGATAGATTGGTGCTACAGTACCGCAATTGTTAGATAATGAAAAGGATGGAAGAGTGGGTTTAACTCGATTGATGAGAATAGGGTGAAGCACAAGAATGAGTACATATTTAAAAATATGATACTAGTGAAAGATTAAATTTTGATACATTTAGTAAACTTGTTGGGGTCTAACGCTATTTGAAACATTATTTTTATGTAGAAGCTTGTATTGCAACAAATAAGACAGATGGGCAGGGACTATTTCCATTTTTATAATATTTCTCAAATAACTATTTAATTGTTCACCATTTATACATTTGTAGATATTTATACTTTGCCACTTTCATTTTTATGGATAGTGACATTTTATAACTTTTATACCTTGACAAAAGGCAATGTCATCTGTTTTGACTGTTATGGGTGTTTCTTTTTATACAACAATAAATGAAATAAATGATTTTACTTTGGCTGAAATCTTCCCAGGGACATGGAGTGCCACATTGTTACTGTAAAGGAGGTGAGTCACTACTCCCACAACTTGCAGTCATTTCCTTAAGTGAATTATGCAATGCACATACACGTGTCATTTAAATCAATTAGCACAAATATTTTTGACTAAGGTAATTATTTCTAACAATTGCTTTCAAACTTTTCACACCTGTTTAAAATTAGTTCTCTGACCCTGAAGAGCAGCAAACAAAAACAAACTGAACAGAACAAACAAAAAATCAAAACATTCTGAAAAGTTTATGTGAAATTCACAGATGAAAAAAAAAATTAAAAAAACACACATACACACTTAACCAAGCAGAAAAATTAAAAAGCATGAAAAATGCAAAATTAAACTGAATAAAAAATAATCAGGAAATTTACAAACATTATACATGCAAATGCTAATCAAGGGGTGCAAAAACAATTTTAAAAATGTAAAAATACAACAACAAACACAAAATAAATCTAAAGTACAAAAACAATAAAAAATTAAAACAGACATCAAATTAGAAAACACAAATACAGTGAGTACCAGCATACCTGGGTTCAAAAGTAGACCTTTGTACTATATATTTGGAAAAATTTAAACATTGCTATGTGCATGAACTGAAAACTAAGTGTGTACAAAACATCACCTAAAAAACAGATTGAATCATGCCATATTTTCGGTGCCAACTCTTTCATTCTGTACACTTACGGTACAGACAATCATCATTTAGAAACTGCAGGCACTGTATTAAAAGCGAGCCACAATCTAAAGTTTACATGATGTTCAAACAGACTGCAATAAACTATATTTAAACTCTGGAGTTTACTCATAGAAATTTTCATACAGAGCAGCACTGTGCGCTCTAAGAGAACACAGTAGGTTTTCTGTCTTTGTTTCACATCTATGCATTTTGCTATTTTCTTTTTATGTTATCAAAGGATATAACTCGAATTATAATCAAATTTACAACATAAATGCTAGTCCAGAGTGCCCTTACAGAAAGTACTGGTTAAGCTTTTTGACTTTAAGACATTTTCATTTTAGGGTTTTTTATCTAGACTTTGCTATTTTTTCTATCTCATCCAGTGTTCCTCCCTTGGTTGTGGTTCATATTCATGTTTTATGTCATCTTTATTCATGATGACATTATATTAATTTTATTAATAAATATTAATTAAGTTTATTATTAATTAATATTAATTTTATTTCATTTATTTGCTATCGATTGTGTTCACATTTCAATGTCTCGTGATGTTTCAAGTATATTGTCAGAGATGGGGTCACCTACTAATCAATGCCACGAACAGCCCTCCGCTTAGAAATCCAGTGGATATCCGCAGTTCCTGGCACTTCACTTCGAATATGGTTAGGAGTTTAGTGAGTGTTTCTTTGTATAGTTCTATGCTTTTAGGTTCTTTGGATTTGTTTTATCTTGGTAGAGTAATATATATTGCTATTGTATTATTAATAAGTAGCCTTTGTCAGAATGCCTAATCTCACATACTTACCACTGTTTATAAGATATTATAGTATATAACTTATCTCAACCTTCCCTTCTATATCTACAACCTCAGACAATTAGGTGTTAAGACAAGTTAAGTTACACATAAAATAATGTATTATTGATATTATTCATAACAATAATAACAATATGCAAAGTACATTTGAATATTGGCAACCATACAACCTGATTAAATGGTGATGTGTAGTTTCAGGTGGCACACAGACCTGTAGTTATTTAAAATGTCTCTAGTTAAGGCAACATTGGTGCTCAGCTTTCTTCAGAACAGGCCGCAAGCCTGTTCAATATGGCTGCCAAGCTGTGCTCTTCATTGTGTTGTCTTCTTCATCAGATTTTAGTATGAGCGATGCTTCTTCATCATTAGAGGTTAGTAAGAGAGAGAGAATGTGGTTGAGCAAGCAGATTTATAGATTCTCTGTCCAACCCCTAGAGCCAATAGGACATCATGGTACTTAAAAGCTTCTGATAGAAGCCAATTCCAAACAGTCATGCTTCAGATCAATGGGGCAAAGAAAATCTTAACACCTGTCATTCCCAAGACCATATGTTAAGGTAACCTGGCTTCCTTGCGAGGGTTGAAAGACTTTAGCAGAGAAACACTTGTCAAACTGGTTTAAGGCACATTCCCCCCCATTCCCTGTAGTAAAATTCAAAGAGACCCATTCCTAAAGGGGGGGGGGGGGGGTAAACATGAATGCTTCTCACTAATGTAACACTAAATTACATTGCTTTGCCTAAATTACAAATAAAGACATACAAAATATTTATCAAGTTCTATGCAAAATCTTACATCACAACAGGATTATTGCTCATTTTTGACCATTCTTTGAATATCTGTGTTGAGAGATGATTGCTTTAAATTGTCTTTTGTGCTACAGGCAACTCCCTTTTGACTTTTGTGCTCCTACAGAGCTTCACTTTTGGTGAATGAACATTAAATGAACAGTAAAATCTTTTAAAGTGAATCTTGAATGTTCATGCATTTAACTTTTGCGATTTTATTTGTACTCTCTTAAATACCTGCAGCTATATGCAGTAGAGAAAAAAAGAGAGATATGAAAAATTAGAGTTTGGTGGGAGTAATAACCTTTTTTAAAGAGAATCGAATTTTCACCTTACACTGATCCGTAGGGAAGGGTGTGCTCTAGTATAGATTTCTGTGCAAGCCCTGACCAGAAAACACCAAAGATCTTGAGGATTGATTGACATTTTTGCTTAACGGAATTGGATACAATACATGTCTTGTTAACCCTACCATTATAAAATAAAGATCTCCCTATGCATTTGTTGCATATTTTCATTGTTTTGCTTTAAAAAAATCAAGTTTTGTGTTGCAGTTATGTCCCCAAAGAGTAGTGGAAGTCCTTCGGGCTCTAAGCCCAAGTGTGTTACAACAGTGATGCAGTTTAGTGAGCCACTGTTTTCTGCAAGTTTGGTGTTAACAAACTGACCACCTGGCTACAGACATAAACATCAATTCGCCTCTACTATGCCAAGACCATTAAGGATCTCAAGCGGTGCACAAAGCACATATCACTAATGGATTATTTCAGATGGGTGTGTCCTTCACATTCTCCAACCCCAGCAAAAGTTGAAGACTGATTGTATTTTATAAAGATATTATGAGACCCTTTTGTGTCTAGTCAGAGTTTTTCCTCCTGTAGTGGGCATTTTTGGAAGTGTTTTTGGGACTTATGTACTTTGGACTACTAGTTCACTATTACACTATTATTTATTTCATTTTCTGCAATCCATTCGCTATTATTCTATTTTAGTAATGCTGCTTTTCTTTTATATTTCTATACTTTACCCAGATATTTTGATTGACTGATATAACAAAAAAGATATGGCATCTGGTGTGGGAAAAATTCTTTCTTTTTCACAAGGTTAGCAGACTGAGGGAAGATGCCTCCAACAGAGAGGAGCATGGTTGGGAGTAATGCATAGTTGGTTGGTAAGCAATATTAATCTAGATGTATCAGCCTCCAGAGTTCTATGTTAGTCTTGGTGGGCAAGGTATGTCAGCCTTTAGTGTTTAAGTTATATCCGGAGACACCCATGTGTTGTTTATTCCAAACCTACTAAGTTTCTACTTGGAGTACTGAGGAGTGATAAACTGTGCCATGCTTAAGTGGATAGAGTCTGTATGTGTGTGTGTGTGTCTAGTGTGTAAGAGTAGGCTAATCTATAATAGACTTGGTAAATCCCACTCGCCCCACAATAATACTGCAATGACTGAAAAGGCAGTTAGTAAAATTTTTTTATGAGCAATAACCTGGGATTAAAGAATGTGGTCAATAATAGGCACAGGTCAATACTAGAAATCAGAAGGAAAGTCTACAAAGCCAATTTGCTAACAAAATATCAAAGTCAAAAGTTCAGAAATTGTTTCTATTGCATGGAGTCACAAAAAATAAGAACTGCAAAATCACTATTTAGGTCACTTTCAGACTAGCTGTGTATGCATGCAGTGACCTTTATATGGTTACATCAATGATATCACCAGTTGTGCACTCCTGGTGCATCATGGGAAAGATTGCTACAACAACACTCACACAAATATCCCCAAAATGGTGGTGAGAATGGCACTAAATAATTATAAACTTTTCAGAGAAGCCTCTGATTGCAAACTGTGCACCATTGAATTCCCTGTATCCAAAAACCTCCAATAAAAATCATTCTAGTCCATAAAAAGCCATTCTAAAACACAATCATTAGATTAGGACTCAGATGAATACTAGTATTCTCTGCCCATCCTCTACTGCAATGAAAACAATGAACAATTGTCCTATAGAAAAAGTAGATCCAGTAATCCTTTGCTGCCTGTGCTGAGCTGTTGTAGTAGTAGCAATAGTTTTGTTAGATGTGTGTCTGACCAATGTGAAATTATTTTCCACTGTACACAAAAATGTATTAAAACACATAACTTTATTTTTATAAAGAAAGATACCAAGGGGGATGATGGAAGGGAAAGCATAGAGTATTGTATAAAACATCAAGGCCCACAATCAAACGGTGTTATGATTCCTACCACAACAAACTCAAAACATGGAGTACAGGAGTACAGGCCTCAAAATGTAAAAATGTAAAAAAGGCAGGTCTGGCAAATTAATTTCAAATGAATTCCTGATGATGTTGGTTGATTTTACCAGGCACACCATAGTGTCTTAGAAGCTTCCAAAGGGATTCCCATTCCACATTGTCAAACACCTTTTCATAGTCAATGAAACTGATGTACAGATGTGACTCTATTGACTGCTTAATAATAATCCATAATGTTGCAATCTGGATAATGCAGGATCTGTTCTTATGAAATCCATCTTGCTGATCTCTCAATTGATGATTGATTTTGTCTTTCATTTGGTCCAGGATGATTCTGTTGAACACTTTTCCAGGAACTGACAAGACCATGATCATTGTCTAGTTAGTACAATTGCTGAGGTCATCTTTCTTCAGGATCTTAATCAGGTATCCTTCTTTACACTCTGTTTTTACTTGTTCCTCCTCCTCCCATATCATCCTGAAGATGGGGTAGTGCATCTTAGCTTGCCTTAAGGGCTTCTACAGGGATAATGTCTGATCTGGCTGCCTTTCCAATTCCCTGCTGTTGAATAGCTTTCTTAATTTCATCTTTAGTTATCACATTACAGTCTATGTCTAAATCCTCTGCTTCTGGCTGAATGTCAGGTGAATTTGAAGGTACAGGTCTGTTCAGTTGTTCTTCATAATGCTCCACCCATCTGCACCTTTGCTGTTCCTCTTCTTACAGTAGTTTTCCATCCTTACAGTACAGTATGTTTCACCAGCTTTTCTGGCTTGCTGTACTTTCCTGACAGCTTCCTGGTGTTAACATACAAATCCTTCATATTTCCTAGTCTCTGTGCGTGTTCTGCATCTTCTTCCGCTCCATCTATGTAGTGCCTCTTGTCAGCTCTAAACCCTTTCTTTGTGCATTTGTTTGCTTCTGTGTACTCTGCCTGTGTCCTTATCTTCTGTTCCTGTTCAGCTATTATTTGCCACAACTTTCTTCTCTCTTCTCTGCTGTGTCTTGTACAGCTTCACAGATGAAATCCACTCTTTGTTCTGGTGCTTCCTGGGGCCAACCACTTCCTGGCATGATGAAATAAATGTCTGTCTAACCCTAGTCCATCTACTGTCAGTTTTCTCTTCTTCTTCTATAAGGTCTTGAAGAGCTTGAAACTTGTTTCTTACTGCCACTTAAAATTTTACTAACTACTATGTATCTTTTAGAAGTCCAGAGTCATACTTCTGATGTTTAGATGATGCTCCAGTCCAGTCCTCCTTCAACTTCAGCTTCAGTCATGCAACCACCATGTGGTGGTCAGAAGCTACATCTGATCCTCTTCTCACTTTCACATCCTGTAGGGATCTTTTAAACATCTTGTTAATGCCGACGTAGTCTATCTGGTTTTTGGTGGAGAGGTCTAGTGATACTGATGTCACCCTGTGGGGAAACACAATGCCACCAATGCCAATCACAAAGTCCTTCTTGCCCCATTATTTCGTTATACCTGATGTTGTCCTTTCCAAATTTGGCATTGACATCTTTCATCAGAAAGTTGACATCTTTCTGTGGGCAGATATCTAAAACAGTCTACATTGTTTTTTTGTAGAAATTGTTCCTTGATTCTTTGCTATCATTGGTTGGTGTATATCTCTGGATTACATTCATCTTGATCCTCTTCTTCTTGGAAAAGAAGGATGCTATGATGATTTTTGGCACATGGGCTTCCCATCTGATAAGTGGTTTCTGTGCTATTCTTGACAGCATCAGAGCCATTTTTTAAGTTTGCACAGTATTGTCCTCCGCATGCCCCGAATACAGCAGCATCTTTCCCAAGATACTGTAAGTGGTTGCTATCCTGACTGTGTCTATTGATCTTGCTGATCCCAAGCAAGGGCATATTGTAGTTCCTTATCTTTGCTGCAACTTGTGCAATATTTTCTGTTTCTCACATTCCACTTCTCTATGTTGATGGTCCTGGTTGAGAGAAGGATAGTCTGTCAGGGAGTTCTGGCTTTCATCACACAACGTCATACTTCTTCTAGAAGATCTCTTTTCAGAGTGGAGTTGTTTTGGTCTGTGTAACAGTGGGTTTTTATATTAATGGGTTGTTGGCCCATTGCACAATCCCTCAGCCTAGAGGGCAAGGATGCACCTTTTTGTCTGTCTTCTGCTTTACACAGACCAATCTTACTTGGTTAAACCTACAAGGAGCATTAGTAAGAAACACTGAGGCACGCAATTCATTGAACCACAATCCAAGTAACCATAGTAAATATGCAAACTCAGCAAGAACATGGAGAATCCATGCAGACCATATCCAGCCATGTGAACCCAAGACATTGTACCCTGCTGCACCATGCCACCTGATTTTAGAATATGTTTAAATTATAAAAAAGTGCAGGAACTACAATGGACATTAAAATGAAATGTAGTACCGTATCTTCTATACTTCTGTGAGGACAGAGAAAAGTAGACATTATGTAACTTTTAACTCTACTTGAATTCAGGGAAGACCCCACATATTTCCATTCATTTTGTTTCTACATTTGACTTGCAACAGACATTACTCATATTTCTTATCAGCACTGAATTCATGGAATGAAACTGTATAAAGTTCTTATTAAGACAAAACCTAAGCAATTGAAAAAAGCTAACTATTTATGAGAATCCATTGCATTTTTATCAAATTCCATTTTGATTTCAGATGTATCTGTAACTTCATCAACATTTTAAAACATTACCTAAAAATATAATACTGACTAGATGTTCAGGACTGTCAACAGACAACAGTAATTTTACTACTACAAATCTCTTGGAATATTGTAGGGTATTTGTGATAGAGAAACTCAGATGTTTGAAATGAGTGCCTTTTCTTTTCTTTTTTAAAACTTTAGTCTAAACCCATGTATAATATCATTTTATTCTAAAAAATAAGGAGTTTATAAAGTAATTATAGGAAAACAAAGATATCACCTGTTTAGCATGGTCCTCTGCACATTCACAAAATGAAGGCATAACACTAAGCTTTGAGTGTAAACAAATCACATTTAAATACCATGAAAATAAATTAAGCAAAACAAATATTCTGTATAATAATTATATTAAAAGTGAAATAATAAATAATTATTACTTATAATTTTAATAAGAAATCAACATGCAAGTTAGAACGGTACATGCTTCAAACCATATGGCTGCTGCATTGGGTTTGTCATTAAGGTTTAATTTCTTACATAGGCACAGAACTGTAGGATAAACTAAAGCATTCTGAGTGCCAAGTGCTGGCATGCTCAGCGCCAGTTACCTGGCTGAGGGCGGTTTGTCTCTGCTCAGTGTCTATGCCCGGCACACTTGTTATCTCTGTCAACACACTGCCTCTCCATGCCCACACACGTGGTGCTAGTTATCTGAATGTCTGCTGTCTGTTCTGGCACAGTTTTTGAGAATGTCAGTACCCTCCGCTACCATGAGTGTCCTGAGCTTGAAAAGATTGTTTGCATAATAGCAGATACACAGAGAGATTATGTAAGTAATGCTTAACACCTAAAGCATCTGTATGTTCAGCCTAGTTTACTCATATGTTCCAGATTATTTCTTTCAAATTTAAAAATGAAAGTTTGCCTGTTTTAAGACAAAGATTTACATTCACATACATTCCCTATGCCCCTCTTTGTCCCAAATGCTGCCAATTACAACTATAATGGCTCTGTCTCAAGTACTCTTTCTGTTATATAGAATACATACTGTATAAAACCATGCCATGATCGGATTTCATCGTCCACCATGTTCTACTAAGTCTCGGTGCTCACTTAACATCTGATGCTGAAATAAGAGGAATTTGTTGAAGGATTTAGGCAGTAGACACAGGTGGACAGCTTTTTGTCTGGCTACTCAGCATTACAGGAAAACAGACAAAGACAGCAGAAAACAATAAATAACAGGAACAATCACAATTTGGAGAATTTCAATTCAGTTTTTATTTATCACATTTATACTTATGAGCTCTGTATGCTAATTACAAATACTAGTCAAGCCCCCAGCACACCTAAAGCATGCTGAATCTAGAGTCATGTATTGCAGGGTCAGCAGCTAATTCAAAGAATTACCAAGGGCAAGGGATGTGGACCCTAAGCAGTGTAGGTGTTATTATGGATAAACTGTTGCTTCTTTTAGAATTTATATCTGTGATATGATAACTACTGACTACTTTTTGTGAGTCGTGCTCATTGCTGGTTATTGATTTAATGCAACTGAATTTTTCTGTGCTGATATTCACTTCAGTATATGCACATTGTGACCAAAAGGAGGCACCCCAGAGACCCAACTCCAAACAAAAGTGCACAAACACAGTCAAGGGTACAAATAAAGTGTATTTATTTTATTAAATACCATGCACGGATTCTTCTTTCAATGCAAATCACATTCTCCATCCACGTTAATAATTCCTCCACTCTCCTCCTGGCAAACCTTGTCCTCTACCTTCCAATTCCAACTCCCTGAATGAGGCGAGACACCTCCTTTTATCCTGGACCCAGGAGTACTTCTGGTGCCACAGCACTGCATGATGGAAGCATTTCCGGGTCTCATGAATGTTGTCCATAACAAGAAGATCCTCTCCCCACAATGCCCACTGGCAGCACCCAAGGTCCCCAAAAGGGTTGTCCTTCCACACTACAAATCCCAGGCATCCCTGAGGGTGCTCAAATTGAGAACTGGTCAGCAGATCACTGCCACCTCTCATTCTGGGGTATGAACTGTCTATTCATTAACTGTTCTTCTTGAATGGGATAAAAATATAAGATCTTCCTGGTTGAGTTGTGCTTCTATTCTTGCACTCTTCCATTACGGCCTCCTGGCCTGATACCAACATTTCCTCAAACCCAGGTGGAATGCCAGTCTACCCCCTTCTACACTTACAATGTGTATAATACATTCACTTGTGCAGAACTCCCTCTACATGAATACACACGTTGAGGCAAGATGCAACATGAGGAATACACACCAAGCAGTATACAGAACATATGTTGTACTTGATTTGCATGGATGCACCAGACATACTTACTTACCGACCCTGTAAACCTGTCACATAAAAGAATAGATTTTTTTTTCTTATTTTTGCCCCCCAAGCAACATTTGACTTTGGGCTCAATAGCATCCTCTAGAGACCACAACTGACATGTATTGTATGGGATTGATACAGAGGTGCATACTTACCTAACCCATAAAACTGTTGCCTAAAGAAATAATATGAGAAAAAGAAGATTTTATGGAAATCAGCATAGATTAAAATAGAAAAATGTGTATTTAAAGCTTAAAACTAGTCTTTTTTAAATGGAGTGTGGCAGCTTTTTTAACTCAACTTGTTGATCCACACACAAGAATACACTGATATCTATCACTTGACAGTCAATATTGTCTAAATGCTACGAGCCTTTTGGGAGCAGAAGAGTAGCATTATGAGACAGAATATTTAAAGAAGTATTTATGTACCAAAGCAAAATACATGTTTAAAATATTGCACTTATTAGAGCAAACTAAAATTTTAAGGGTATACTCTTTCTAAACACCAGAATAAGTCATTTATAAGAAACATGCAGTGATAAATGCATCTTCAGAAAGGTTCTTAATCCTTTAATATTTAATCAATTATTGTTTTATCCCAAATCAGAGGCGTAGCTAGGGTTTTCAGCGCCCGGGGACAACTGAAGATTTCACGCCCCCTCCTGTTTGCCAAAATGCAATGGGGAAGGGAAATTTGGCGCTCCCTGGATGCTGCGCTCAGGGACAGATGTCCCCCCTTGCCCCCCCCCTAGCTACGCCACTGTACCAGATTACCTATTATGATTATTATTGTATTTGTAGTATGTTCTTTGTATATTTTTGCTTGCTGAGTTATTTGTTTATTTAATTATTTCATTTATTATTAAGAGATAAAAAAATTAAATGAAAGGTCAAGGAATTTGCTACATTACTTTCTGTATTTTCAGAAAATGGTATGTCTACCGATTAAAGGATTTTGCTATCCAGTATTTTTTAAAGGGGCAATAAATAAAATAAGCTCAGTAACAATGTATTCTGAGAGGAATATGGCTTCTTTAAGGCTTTTATGTCATAGCTTTCATTAATTAACTAATCCTTCAATAGAACCTACACACACACACTTCACTTTACAGTAGGTGAATGAAGGAAGGATAAACACTTCAGCATTACAGAAAATCACAACTTAATTTGACTTTTTTTGCTGATTTAATTTCTTGAGATAAACCTTACTCAATGCACAAGAAGACAGCCCATTATCCAAACAAGAGTCTTTGGTACAAGAGGATCACTTGCAAGTGTCTTGTCTGTTACCAAGTTCCTGGTCCTTCAGCTGTGGCTTCTCGGCAGTGGTGTAGGAAGTACTCAAAAGTACAAAAGTACTGTTAAAAGTACAAATAAACAAGCAAAAGTGTACTCTATTAAAAGCTGAAGTACCCCATTGACCTAAGTAAAAGTAAGAAAGTATTGTATTTGCTTGAAAATATACCATATTTACTATATTAAAGTAAAAGTACTTGTTGATTGTATTCTCTGATTCAACAGTGTAATATGGTGCTAGGTGTGCCTACTAAATGTATATTGTGTTAAATACAAAAATGGTATAGGTGACATCACTTTAATTAAGAATGATGCAGATTATACTACTGACAAAGCCAGATTAAAACCAGAGTGTCAAAACTCAAAAGGCCCTTCTCCAACCCCAACCCCCTCACTACCCCCATTATGAACATCACATATGTCAATAACAAATTAGGTACAGACACTCAAGTAGGAAAACAAAAACAGCAGGAGGGGCACTGGATTTTCATTGGGGCCAAAGCAACAGTACAAAATAAAGCCCACAGTATTTTTGATCCACAGTAAAAATGCCAGAGAGTGAATAAGCAGGAAAGACTAGTGCAAACACACCTGTGTCATACAGAACACAACACTGTAGGTTCACACGATAATAAACAAAAGCAGGTTGTGTCGATCAAACATGTGCCTCCAGCATGTGTTTTTTCTGACACATGAAGAGACCCTTTACAAGTAGGGCCTGAGGGTGAGCATCCGAGTCATCCTGATGGTAGATCTGGACATATATAAATGTATTAGTTTAATATTATGTTTATATATACTGTTTAAAACAATTCCAATAATGAATTTTACACAACAATTAATACATTCTAATTTAAATGTGTTGTCACAGTACCAGATTTGTATGATGAATGAGAAAATTATTAATTACAAAGTTCTCCTTCACTGATGATGATTTAGCTCTAAATAGACAAATCATGAATCAGACAGACTTACTTTCACTTGAGCTATAAATGTCAGGAGCCTTACCCAGCAACCGTAGGAATGCAAGGCAGGAATGATTCCTGGACAGGATGCCATCCCATCACAGAGTGAACACGCAGAAACACACACCTACCTCACAAGCACACACACTAGGGCCAATTCAACAGTGCCATTCCATCTAACCTGCATGTCTTTGGACTGTGGGAAGAAACCTGAGAACCAGGGAAAACCCACACGAATACAGGGAGAACATGCAAAGCCTACATTGACAGTATCTGGAGCTTGAACCACAAACAACTATTATTAATCAAAACAGGAATAGATTCCTGAGGTATATCACTACCCATGGAAACACTTACTGTAAGCTTTATTAAAACTGAGAGAAAAAAATTCCTGGGTTGAATTTCAAGGATATAATGATTTTTGAAAGCATAGAATGAATGGTCACTTAGCTTTATCATTTGGCTCATGGCACCAGTTAAGTAATAAAAACATTATTATTATTATTATTTACATTGTCTTAACATAAAAAAAATGTTTTTTTCAAATGAGCTCCACCATTAACAATATGTTTTTCTGAATGAGTTTGCAAACAATTTAAAATACTCTGATTTCCATTTAATGGATCAATTAACTGAAACAAAGCTAAATTATTCAGTAAAAACACTATGTGTACTTTTACCTGCGATAGGATAAACCTTGCTGAAAATTTTTCAGTGAACAGACCAGTTTGAAATGTTTAACTCTACTGACTAACATCGTGCTGAATGTCTGCTTGTCTTGCCCTTTTGATATTTAGTGGGGTTCTTGCAGTACTCAGTGGACTAACAAGCTTGTATTTCACACTACCAGTAGATTGATATTTATCAAACTACTTTAAAAGAGTGTGACAAGAAGGAATTCTTCCTCACCAAGGCATGTTAAACTTAATAAAATGTCTTCTTTGTAACTCAGTTGCAGATTTAGTTTTAATGTATGGCGTAAGGGTGAACATGTAATGTGGGACCCACCAGTTCTCCATGACCACTGAAACTTTAGTTAGTATTAAACACTGTCACAGCACAGTTTATACCCTCACTCTATTGACTCACCCACCACAAAACCCCGAAAATCATCACATCCATGAGCTGCACCTGTTATCTTCATTTTAACATTTCAAATTTGTGCCACAGTCCCTTCACCACACAGACTTCTCAGTTGATTGTTTCACTGGTTGTAAGATGGAAGGTGGAAATGCTTATTATATTTAGTGCCCCAGAATGCTCTCCATGATACATCAATGGCATCCTTTCACATTCTGCACTGTTGGGAACAGTTAAATAGATAGCGGGCAGTTCATCCTACGAGACATAATTCATTCTTGGACAAACTTGTTAAATTTGACCAAAT
This sequence comes from Erpetoichthys calabaricus, assembly GCF_900747795.2. NCBI lineage: Eukaryota > Metazoa > Chordata > Cladistia > Polypteriformes > Polypteridae > Erpetoichthys > Erpetoichthys calabaricus. Next base: position 170,233,967 of record NC_041396.2, on the reverse strand, counting down.
AATTATGTGACAACTCATCACAAACATGTCCACAATCCATAGTTTAAGAAACACTGCTCTAAAGTAAAGAGTTTGACGGCATCACACATGTGCTTTAACACTCCTGTGATGCTCTACTAAATCGATTCACTGAAGAGTCATTCAGAAAGAACGAGCCGTTCATGTAACTGCAAAATGTATTGCATTGCCAAGTAGAAATGTAGCGGAATAGAAAGTCAAGATATTTGCTCTAAAATGTAGTAGAGTAGGGGCGGCACGGTGGCGCAGTGGGTAGCGCTGCTGCCTCGCAGTTGGGAGATCTGGGGACCTGGGTTCGATTCCTGGGTCCTCCCTGCGTGGAGTTTGCATGTTCTCCCCGTGTCTGCGTGGGTTTCCTCCGGGCGCTCCGGTTTCCTCCCACATTCCAAAGACATGCAGGTTAGGTGGATTGGCGATTCTAAATTGGCCCTAGTGTGTGCTTGGTGTGTGGGTGTGTTTGTGTGTGTCCTGCGGTGGGTTGGCACCCTGCCCAGGATTGTTTCCTGCCTTGTGCCCTGTGTTGGGTGGGATTGGCTCCAGCAGACCCCCGTGACCCTGTGTTCGGATTCAGCGGGTTGGAAAATGGATGGATGGATGGATGTAGTAGAGTAAAAGTGAAAAGTATCCAGAGCTAATTTAAATCAAATTAAAGTACAGATATGTGAAACATACTGCACAGTAAAGAATTAATTGTACTTTGTTACTTTCCACCAATGCTTGTCAGCCAACTGTACCTTCTGATCTCTTGATTAAGAGTAAACGTTGTACCCAGTAGGGGGCACCACTGAGCCCCAAACCGGAATACAATCACAGTCTCTTTTTATTATTAAATATTATCTTTTACAGATTATAATAAGAACAACCAATGTAAACAGCCAGAAAACAATCCTTTTTCTTCACATTCGTCTATCCACTTCCTTCCCACGCTGCCTTTTGGTTAAGATGATGTGGCTCCTTTTATCTTTGACCTGGCACTACATCCAGGGCTAGAACATGGTGTGTAGGAAGTACTCCTGGTCAGATAGGAGTTCCCCAAAGTAGGGACCATATCTCCCTACAGTGGCTCCTGGTGGCACCAACAGAACCCAACAGGGCTGAATTTCGGAACTCCAATTTCCATGACACCCTATGGGTATCTGAAGGGGACCTGAATCCCAGTGATGCTATCCTCTAGTGTCTGGGGATGCTTTTGTCTCTTCTCGTCCTCCCATCATACTTGCCTCCCTTCACCCACTTGTTTAATCACTTGAGTGATTACTTGTGTTGTGTTCTGTGTATTGTGTTGCATTTACTTCTTTTTTTGACCCCCACTGCACCCCCAACCTACCTGGAAGGGGGTCTCTTTTTGAACTGCCTTTCCCAAGGATTCTTCCATTTTTTTCCCTAATAGGGTTTTTTTGGGAGTTTTTCCTTGTCTTCTTAAAGAGTCAAGGCTGGGGGGGCTGTCAAAAGGCAGTGCCAGTTAAAGCCCATTGGGTTATACAAAAATTAATTGTATTGTAAATATTAATCCAAAAAATTAATTCCAACAATATAATAGCTACTACTGTATATGACACTTTCCATATAAAGCCCTTCTGCTTGTGCCTCTGCTCTAATTTCCTTGTGGTTTGTTTTTCCATGCTTACATTTGAAAACAATTTTGGCTCAAACCATAAAAGTGATTCTTAAAAAGAGTAATATTGAAGATGGTGGGATCATTGTGTAGTACATATAAAGATCAATCCGTCTTTCATCAAACCTGCTTATACAACTCAGGCTCACATTGACTTTTCCTGGCAGCATCTGCAACAATGCAGGAACCAGCAGTGGTTTGGATGCCAATTAGTGCTGAATGGCAAAATTCAGCAAAGCTTTATCACAGCAAATATACTTGTTCGCCAGTGACCTTGTTCACTGAATATTTTCCTGAAAATTCACATGCTCCACCTTACATTTTATGGTATTTCCCAATCTGCTTCATGCATATATAATGTCACTACCCAATTGGTACTCCAGCTTGATAAGTACCCCGCATGCATTTTCATTTGAGGAATACCTTACCATAATAAGAATATCATGAGTACCAGCATAAATCAACCATTGCTATAAAGTATATAATGCTGATTTCTGTGTGCTCACTTGCTTGCCCCTGCCCTACTTGGCTAATTCAGAATGCTGGTTGAATGGATGCACAATTAGCCACTATGTGCAGTCGTGAGTCTAAACAAAGCTTAAAGGAGCCCTCTGAGTATCAGAAAACACACGAGATTCTGTGAAATAATAATAAAGATAATAACAATAACAATAATAATGATAATGATGAAAGATGTATTACTATTTATAAGGTGTTTCTGTCTTCTTGATGGAAGGAATAAAGTGAAAAGCTCCTGCAAAATAGATCAGAAGCAAAACAGACATGGCAGCTGCAACTTCAAATGACTTCAAAAAGTGCTGCATTGCACTACCTCAATCAATATATTTTTTAACTTATTGCTAGTTTGTGGTCATTTGTTGTACTTTGTGATTATCGTTCTGTCTATGTCTTTTGTTGTTTGAGGCAGGGCGGTGCAGTGGTTAGCAGTGCTGCCTCACAGTTCAGGTCATATTTTTGGCCGTAATAATCAGTCTAGCATAGTTGGCAGACATTTTTCTTGCTCTCAGACACACTTAAAAGACCATTGCACCATTACAATCCACTCAAACCTAATTCAATTCCTCCTTTCCCATTGACTTCAGTGCATTTCAATAAGTTTGGCAAAGTTCCATAATATTTCCTGGAGTTTGCTCATGATTAATGCTTATCCATCTCTGGGAATAGTAATACTCACATCCACACTGTTAGGTGGAACTTGCTTGAGAGTCATATTCTAAAATGTGAAATAGTTTTATGTTATGAATTTTAATATGTGAATAATGAAACCATGCTTTATATTCCACAAATACTTAAAAAAAACTGTAGGGAGAAAAAAAGGCATCAGTATAAAGTACAACTAGATGGTAAATCCAATCAACCCTGCAAAAATACTAAAGCAGAGTTTCATAAGAGGATTGAATATATTGTAGCACCAGTGCTGACTGCCGGGATGGATCATCTGATCTTTACATAGCTCTTTTTATGTGCCTTGTGTGATGGACGGCCAGGAACCCTTCCCCGCCGGGATGCCTGGAATAAGGAGGAACTGGGAGAGCAGCACTTCTTTTCCCTGGGTACCCGGCCGGTCCTTGATCCCTGGGGGACAGCACTTCTGGGACACCAGGAAGTGCTGACAAACCAGGGATGGTTTATGCCCAGAGTGCTTCCGGGTGCAAGGGCAGCACTTCCATCACACTGGGGAGTGCTGCCAGAAGTCGGTCATCAGGCACCTGGAGCACATCCGGGGCTGAATAAAAGGGTTCGCCTAACTCCATTCAGGGAGCCGGAGTCGGGAAGAAGAAGGACGGAGCTTGCGGGACAGGAGTGGAGGCAGCTAAAGGAGCCAAGGACTGTGAACTGTAAATATTGTATACAATTGCTGTAAATAAACGTGTGTGTGTGTGTTGGACACTGCGTTGTCGTGTCTGTCTGTGGCCGGGCTAGCTTTTACACTTGCTATACTTAAAAGGTCCGCTTGCCATTGACGCATTAGATGGAATTCTGTGTGCAATGCTGCAGGCTTTTAGGCATTTATAGGTGCACCTACCACTGATTTTTTCTTGATAGCCCTTTCAGCTTTTTATGTGCCTTGTCCTTTGCCTAGTTTGTGTAGGGTGGTCTTTTGGCCTTGGAACCCCTGCAGATTGTTTTATCTCAAGCTTTGTGTACCATGAGACTTACCTTTAGAGATTTAGAAATTAATCTCTAAATAAGGGACCTTTATCTATTACTTATATATCTATGTTATGTAAGTGTATATTGATTTGTTCTTATCTATTATTTTTGGTATTTATTCATTCTTTATTTTATCTATTTCTGTAGTTTTCTTTTCTTGTAACTTTTCCTGTGACATCTAGTAAAGCATTTTGTGCTACATCCTATGTATGAAAATGTACTATAAAAAACAGTAAATGTTTTTGATATTTTTTTTTTCATTGTTAAAACACTACTGATTTTTTTCACTAATTTCATCGGAACATAGTTACTGGTTTGAAAAGGACCTTACAAATGTAATATTTAAAATTTAAATTTTGTTGAGTATGGCAGAAACTAGTAAATGTTTTTCTTAGAAGAAATAATAATCAAATCAGAGATCATATACATGGGGAACAAAATTATCTTTCCAGAAAACTATAATGCAAATCAGAAATCAAAATCAAAAATCCAAAACAAAATCTTAAGATAGTAATTCTTTGGTTTTAGTTGCATTTTAATCTTGAATTTTAAGGATTAAGTTTTGATTGTTTGTATAATGTTAAAGGCAAGCACAAGCGGCCTTCTTAGAATAGGTTAAACATCTTGTTTCAGTTTAGTTTCTTTGAATGGCTATACTTTCTTAGTTCCCATTCTGTAAATCATAAAAACAACTAGGCAGACTAAAGAACAAAGATCAAAGAAGAAGACAAGCATTTAATGTCTTTATCTTCTTCAGGTATGATACAAGTGTTTTTGGTTGGTATAAATAATCTAGGGTTGTTCTGCACCTTATAACTAGACCCTTCATTCTTCATCAGCAAGTTTGATGGCTAAAAGTTCTTTATTACCCATATCATAATTTCATTCATTAGGAGGTAATTTCCTTGAGAAAAAGGTACATGGATGACATTTACCAATTTCTGGGAAATGGTGGGACAAAATCATTCCAATAAATGTATAGTGTAGATCAAAATGGAATGAAACCTCTAATGACTTAAAACTGGGGCTGATATGAGCATATTCCTTTAATACATGCTTCTTTAGCCTCTGGTTTTCATAAAAACCTTTCTGGGTGATTTCATTCCCTAATTTCATAATAAAGGTTATCGTGGAACTGAAATCTCTAATAAAATATCTGTAATAATTTACAAACACTATAAATCTCTGAACTTATTCAGAGATGCTACTCAGTAGAAGCTGCAGCATGTTATTCTTCCCCTAAAGAGCTGCAAGGCTCAAGCTCTGTAGCAAACCTAACCACTAGCAGAGAAAGCTGCTAATCTTCTTCTCCAAAATTTTGGTTGTAATTGGCCCCTTCTACACCAAAAGAGGCCATTATTAAACTATTAGATGAAGAATTTTAAAATACAGCAAAAAACAAAAACTTAAAGGTATAATAACTTAGCATTACTGTGGAAAGGGATATAAGCACCAAAATAAATAGATTAAGTAAATAAACCAGATGAATAAAGAATAAAATAGAGTATTCAAAAAGGGCAAAATATTACTAACAGCAAGCAACAGAAGAAGTCAAGATACATAAAAGTAATACAATGCAAAAAAGGCCAAGAAATAAAAAGGTAAAATTATCAAAAATACAATCAAGAGGAAAAGGCCATACAATATGAAATCCAAAACTCAAAAATACCATACTGTTGTCTAAATCTGTTTAATCCTGAGGCCAGTCATGGGTATCTGAAAAATACAAATTTCAATACTAAATAAAATCAAACTAAACTTTATCCAAATAATCCAGATGATTAGGACAGACAGAAAAGGGGAGTCACAGACAATAAGAAAGTCAATGTGAACCCCAATGTGTTAGCGTGCGTCTTACACTACTTGCTCTGTTAACTGCACACCTGCACTCTCTCTCTCTCTCACTCTCTCTATATATATATGAAAAAGTTTGGGAACCCCTCTCAGCCTGCATAATAATTTACTCTACTTTCAACAAAAAAGATAACAGTGGTATGTCTTTCATTTCCTAGGCACATCTGAGTACTGGGGTGTTTTCCGAACAAAGATTTTTAGTCAAGCAGTATTTAGTTGTATGAAATTAAATCAAATGTGAAAAACTGCATAAATTTGGGTACCCTTGTAATTTTGCTGATTTGAATGCATGTAACTGCTCAATACTGATTACTTACAACACCAAACTGGTTGGATTAGCTAATTAAGCCTAGAACTTCATAGACAGGTGTGTCCAATCATGAGAAAAGGTATTTAAGGTGGTCAGTTGCAAGTTGTGCTTCCCTTTGACTCTCCTCTGAAGAGTGACAGCATGGGATCCTCAAAGCAACTCTCAAAAGATCTGAAAACAAAGATTGTTCAGTATCATGGTTTAGGGGAAGGCTACAAAATGCTATCTCAGAGGTTTAAACGGTCACTTTCAACTGTAAGGAATGGAATCAGAAAATGGAAGGCCACAGGCACAGTTGCTGTTAAACCCAGGTCTGGCAGGCCAAGAAAAATACAGGAGCGGCATATGCGCAGGATTGTGAGAATGGTTACAGACAACCCATAGATCACCTCCAAAGACCTGCAAGAACATCTTGCTGCAGATGGTGTATCTGTACATCGTTCTACAATTCAGCGCAATTTGCACAAAGAACATCTGTATGGCAGGGTGATGAGAAAGAAACCCTTTCTGCACTCACGCTACAAACAGAGTCACTTGTTGTATGCAAATGCTCATTTAGACAAGCCAGATTCATTTTGGAAAAAAGTGCTTTGGACTGATGAGACAAAATTTGAGTTATTTGGTCTTAACAAAAAGTGCGTTTGCATGTCAGGAGAAGAACACCGCATTCCAAGAAAAACACCTGCTATCTACTGTCAAATTTGGTGCAGGTTCCATCATGCTGTGGGGCTGTGTGGCTAGTTCAGGGACTGAGGCCCTTGTTAAAGTCAAGGGTCGGATGAATTCAACCCAATATCAACAAATTCTTCAGGATAATGTTCAAGCACCAGTCACAAAGTTGAAGTTACACAGGGGTTGGATATTCCAACAAGACAATGACCCAAAACACAATTCGAAATCTACAAAGGCATTCATGCAGAGGGAGAAGTACAATGTTCTGGAATGGCCATCACAGTCCCCTGACTTGAATATCATTGAAAATCTATGGGATGATTTGAAGCAGGCTGTCCATGCTCGGCAGCCATCAAATTTAACTGAACTGGAGAGATTTTGTATGGAAGAATGGTCAAAAATACCTCCATCCAGAATCCAGATACTCTATCAAAGGCTATAGGAGGTGTCTAGAGGCTGTTATATTTGCAAAAGGAGGCTCAACTAAGTATTGATGTAATATTTCTGTTGGGGTGCCCAAATTTATGCACATGTCTAATTTTGGTATGATGCATATTGCATATTTTCTGTTAATCCAATAAATTTAATGTCACTGCTGAAATATTACTGTTTCCAAAAGGCATGTGTCACACACGTGTGTTTAGGAGACAACTAAAGGGCTTAAATACATGTGATTCCATGCCAGACCAGGGGGTGGTGAAGTGCACTAATTTTCCCTCTCGACCTTTTGCAGACCATTCTAGGAAAATCCCGCCCAGCTCTGGGGCAGCCAATGACATCACTTCCGGTATTGATGACATCACTTCCTTTACTGGCCTTTAAAGCCGCCATCTTGTAGCCAGATAATCAGTTCTGTTTTGGACTCAGTTGAATGAACATGTCTTTGTTTTTTAATCAGTTTTGCAGCCGGGAACAATTATATGGGTGGCTGCCCCAAACCTTCTCAATGTCTTATGGTCGTTTTTCTGACACATGTCATATATTAAAAGGAAGTTGCTACTTGGAGAGCTCAGCCAATGATAAAACAAAAATCCAAAGAATTAAGAGGGGTTCCCAAACTTTTTCATATGACTGTGTATATATATATATATATATATATATATATATATATATATATATATATATATATATATATATATACACATATACCAGTAAGGGTGGTGAAAACACTTGTCTTGAGCATTCCTAGTTTTCATCTTCTTTCTCTGTACGTTTAGCATTTGTTTGCTCAAAGGGTGATGTGCTTGCTGCTTCCTGAGCAGCTCTTCTTTTCTTCACCCTAGCGGCCCACTTCTTCTCTTCTTTCGTCGGCATCTTTTCGCATTAAAACTGATTGTCAGTGTTTGTGTTGCAATTACTTAGTACTGTACATTTTCCTTAATATTTCACTTAAGCAGGCACTTAAGTCTTCAATCTGCCTCAAGCATGATTTAGAATATGAAGAGGTAGGGGAAGTGATGGAGAAGGTGGTAGGGAATGAGAACGATGCCTGTACACAAGTGCTGCACAGCTGCCCTGCTGGCCACTGCCGAGAGTTGATTCTACAATCAAATAAAATAAAAATAAAAAGAGGAATAACCTTGGAGGTCAAACATCACCCCGAAAGCGGACAGTAGACGTCACGTACGTTTTACTGTATATAAGAAGATATATCTGAACACACAACAGAAAGACTAAAAAGAAAAAAAATTTAACAGGACTCGGCTGTCACTGTCACACTGAGGTGTTATACACACATATTGCTGTTGGTAAAATGGAGCCCCAGTAGCGTTTCTTGTCACACGTCTGCTGAATAATTCATTGCTGAAAGTCGTCAATGTTAGTGTGTCATAGAGAGGAGGTGCAGCATTGTTCATAATGGCACTCAATTTTGTTTTAATTCTCTCCTTTGCAGCTACAATCAGGGGGTCCAGATAAAGAATGTGCAAGGTCCCAAAAACGTTTTTTTACAATGGTAAGCATTAGGGCCGTTGCATATTAATGCAGATCTAGACTTCCTGCTTACTTCCTTTGGACCTTTAGCATTTCAGCAATACCTACATCTAAGAGGGGCACACCTTCAAATGATGCTGGGGATTGTCTTCACATGTCTTTCTTGGACCTCCTTGTGGGAATGTTTTCAGTAGATAGATAGATATATAGAAACTTTATTAATCCCAAGGGGAAATTCACTAGGATCTCATCTTTGCCTGGCTTTAACCAAGCTGACTAGCTGTGCAACTGAATTGCAGCATATACTAAATTGAAATTACTCCAAACAGCACATTTGGTTGAGCAACTGCAATCGTGATGTGTTTTACTGAATTTACACACTTCTCCAACTTAAACTGAAAAATTTTAAAGAAATTATTAAAAACCAAAAGGTTAATGGCACGTATATTCATAACTGTTAATAAAAGTAGCAAAGACAATTTAAAATACAATTTAAAAACGTTTTTTACATTAATGGCTCAAGTGCAGCTGTGTCTTAACACAGTGAGGGCCATGTCGTACAATTCAAGGATATTTTTACTTACACTGGGTAGAGTGCTGTTTTGAGTTTGTGTAATTGTAAATGTTTGTTTATTTTAATAAATCACACTACAAAAATAAAAAAAATAAAATTGCTTATTAATATTATAAATTGAATTGATACTTCCATATCCCCCGTAGCAGAAATCATTAAATATCTTCTTTTGTTGCATTCCACGCCTTCAAAACTGGGACGATTTTCTGTTGAATGGCTGTGTGTAAAACAGGCCATATTTTTTCCGCAGCATCCTAAGTGTACATTGTAATGTTTTTGTAAGCATGCCTGGTAATTTTATGTTCCTAAAAAACTGAGGTGTTAATAAATCTCACAGATTTATTAATACTACATAAATGTACATCAAGAAAAAAAAAATACGAATCATCTTCTATCAGATACATTTTTCATGACTGATGAAATAGTAAATTTAGGATAGCAATTTCACACTCAAAAGCAAAGCATGCATGCAAAGATTATTGAATATATTTTAATTCAAAAAGTTAAAATTTAAGAATGATTTATAAGAATCCTTTTTTTATATTTTAAAAGTGGTGTGATGCGATCTGGGATTTCCTCACCTGTGACAGGTGGAGGAAGGACCTTGTCCCTGTTTGTACTGTTATTCAGCTCCTCTCTGCAGATCTTCTTATTTGTTTTATGTCATTAGCATTTCTGGAGCTGTTTTACATTTCAAAAAGTTCAATGTTTTCTGTCTTGTCATGTTTTGACGTCTGCTGTTTAGTGTTTTGTCTCACTGCCATATTTCACAGCTGAGGTGCTCTAATTGTCGCCTCTTCCAACTACAGACCCTAATCAAGCAATTTCCCTATCCTAGCCCCATCAAATTGCTCTTTAGCTGTTGAACTGTGGAGTTTTGCTCTCCTTTTCACATGCTAATCACCCCCATTCACTGTCCCTCTGTGAGGCTATTTGTAGTGGAATAAATCCCCTTGTTTGCCTCCTGCATGATTAATTGATATTGTTGCAGAGCTTTTTGTTTGTGCTGTAGAGAGCTGAAAGGCAGTACATATTGAAAGTGATGAAGAAAGACTCAAAACATCATTTCACTGCTGGGGTCTTTTAAAGGTCGATGAAAGGGATCAATCCCATTAGTTCATCCTATTCATTTAATTTTAACTAGAAAAAAATGAAAGAAGAAATATTGAAGTCCCTTTAACAGAACGCAAAAAATACAGGGAGTTGGAATTTAATGAGGAAGGCTATTGTCTGTGAAAGTTTTTATAGAAATATATCAATATCATTTAAAAAAAGTAAAACCCATCAATAACCACATAAAAATAGTTATTTAAGTTTAAGAGAGGCCCAGAAACGTATTTTTGAAAAAGCTAGCAATTTTCCTGAAACTTGGAATCTCATTTGGAGTGCCTTACAAATATATTCAGACCCGTCAGCAATATTCTCTAATTTTACTAAATACCAAATCCTATGCTGAAATTTTGTCCTCTATGATATTCTACCTCAAGCACTGAACCCCCAGCTTATTTTATTATTATTTTTTATTTACATATGGCATAGTTTTATGATAGAAAGAAAGGAAAATATACTGTCTAAAAGAGAAGCTGGCCCAGTGTTATCCTCTATAAGTTCTCTAACACCGCAGCACTATTAACTCAAGGTGAATTTGACAGCAAGTATTAAAGAATTGCACATGATTTAACATTCATTTAAAAAATACTTTGATGGAAAATTAACAAAATAATATTCAATATATAGGACAAAAGAAAGCATTGCTTTCTATATACTGTATAATAATTATATACTACTCTTTGGACTTTAATTATGAAATAATGTCTAAAGTTTTTATAACCAAAAGTATGATAATTCACTTTGCATTATTATTCAGTTCATTAGATAATTAAAGTAGATTCAAAACCAAACCCTGATGTGCAATAACGATACTTAGAAAGTCTATATAATCCAATGTACTGTATATATCACAAGAGAGCCCTACATTGTTTTAAAGTGATAACTTATTCTTCAGTGTATTTCATTTGGGAATCGTCTTATTAACTATTTTGTGTCCGTAAGAATTACTTACGAATGCTTTAAAATCACTTCAGTTTTCTTTGGCTGGCACCATCTTAATCACCGGTATGAGAAAACCCCCACTTATTACATACTGTTCGACACTTCTTGATGTCTAGTTATATAAGACATGGAGCGTTTTGAGGTTTCCACTTATTTTTGGTCCTCTGGACCTGAAAACCCCCTTATCTTTTTTGGACCATATTTTGTGCATGAAATTATTCCCCTATGATAAAGAATAAACCAAAATGTGGCTTCAGCAAAAATGATCAAAAGGACTTGTCTCTCACATCAGCTGACCCCAAGGGTTAACCCCCTAATGGGATACAAGGTGTAACTCCATTTTGCAGTAACTCCATTTTACAAAACTTTGAAAAACTAAGGATCAGCAAAATAGGCATATGGAGTGTCGTATGGTATTATTTCAAAGTTGTTGGTCACAAATATGACAATATTCGTGAAATTTGATTTACCGTTGGACCAGCCCTATAGCAGTCACTCAAGAAAGCTAAAAATGACAAATGTCAAACATAAGCATGTTGGTGGTTGTTTTAAACTATTTCAAGATTAGAGATTACAAATATGTTAGTTTTGATTTTGATGATTTAATAAAGACCTAGTCCGCTACAGACCTCTACCTGAGTGTGAAAAATGACAAATTTCTATTAAAATCAAGAATATTTAGACTTTAAACATGTGACATGAAGCACATATTTTAATATTGCAAATATTACTAATTATTATTATGTACTTTTAACTCATTAAGTAAATCATTACATTTCTTATGAACGCTCCTAATTTAGGGTGGTTTACCCTAATTCAGACTTTTTGCAAATTCACTTCTTAAAGGATTTTAATTGATCTAGTGTATCATAGCTAGGAATTTTTCTTCTTTTCACAGGAAGTGAACTATTGGTGGCGAGTCTCTTGTTTATACTGGGCTCTGATCATGTGACTGGAAGCAACATCTCGTCATAAATGACCTTAGAGGGTGAGTCAGGTCTTGACTCCTTTTGGCTTCCACCAGTGGTGTGTCCTTCATTTGATATTTCTGGCCCTTTCCTGGAAAGACAGAAGAACATTGTCTGAGACAACTGGAGTCCTTTCCCTCATGGTGCTCCTTGTGCTTCTGACTCAGTCGTAACTGGGAGGGGGACTGAAATGTAACAAAATACAGTCTATAGAAAAATATATCTAACAGGAGAGCATCCAACACAGATGGTACTGTTCTAAAGTAATCAAGCTGCTGTTTTAAGGGGTAGGGACCCATGTTTTTTGGACTTAACATTGATGTAGAACACTACAGGTGAATGTTTGGGTGGTGGCTTGAGGATGAATGTCACGTTAATGTTTATAAGCAATCACTGTTGCATCGTCTTTTGAGCTTTTCTTTAAATTACATCAATTCCCTTTGGAAAGTGATGGGGCAGAATGTGCAAGTAACCAATATTGCAGGAATGCCCTGACAATTTCTATGTTTGCTATCTTCTTCCTCTTTATTTCAATATATCAGAAAGTAAAACATTCCCCTGATTAAGGACTGCAATTATTCTTTACATTTTAAAATTATTCAAATAATAATGATGTAATCCTCCCAGAAATAAAAATGTCATTTTGCGTTTTGTTACTACATTCCAATCAGAAGGAAACTTAATTGATATAATATAAAGCTAAACATGCACTTTCCTTGATCTGTGAAAATCCGGCATATCTTAAGTGCTTGTCCCTTTCTGTTGTACCAGCAAGTGCAGTCACAGTCTATGAAGTACAGTTTTATCCCTGGGTCCAGTGTGGCTTTGTTTACTCTTACTGTTGTTTTTTCAGATATTAGTTTGTGTTTTTTTCTTAAAGATTATAAGTTTGTTTTCATACTTTGTTCTGTGTTAATTATTTTGCTTTTTTATATCATATTATTCTTGTATAAGTTTTTTATTTTCTTCCTTGTCAAGTAAAGAAGTGACATATGGGATGATTTATTAGTCTTGCTGTGAATTTCCCAGAGCAATTGTCAAAAAAACAAGAACGAAAAGTGTTAAAAACCCTGTCCTCAAAATAAATTCACGGACATAACTTTAAAAATATGTTTGACAAACTCCTAAATTACAAAATTTTGAAATTCAACAATTCTAAGATAAATAAAATGAAGCACAATAAATAATCCAATGACATAAATCCAAATACAACAAACAGAAAACTGGAGAGAAAATAAAATAAAAAAGCAATAAGGCCAATAATTGATAATTTAACAAAACAGTACACAATCAAAAGCACAAGCATCTAATAATCTAGGACAAAGCAAAAAGGTACAAAAGTCAAAAATCCACACTTAACTGTCAAAGATCACAGAACACACCAAAGATCAAGCAATAAGGAAGCAGCGGACACAGCTAGAGGTTAACTAATGCCACTGCTTTAAATAGTCCTCAGGTGCTGCTGCCTGGGACATATAATCTCCTTTGAGTTCTCACTCCTCCTTATTTTAAACACATGCCAGTACTTGATGGCATAATTAACAGATGACAGGAACGGTATAATTAAACAAACAAAAGAAACTAAAAGAAGATAATTATCAATTACAGAATAATTTACAGAAATAAAATTAAAACAGAACACCCTAAGAATAAATGGAAAAAAAATTCAAATACAAAGGAAGTGAAAACCTGACACAAAACCTACAGTAAGCCATGACAACACTCATTAATGTAAATAAATCCAATAAAGGGTCAGACATCAAATAAGCCTGAACTATCCAATTAAGGTAGGCCATGAATCTCCAGTAGGTCTGGGCTTGCACACTAAAATAGGTGAAGTATTATAAAGTTCCAATCGATAGGGAGAAATCAAAACAGTCAAACAATCTTTGCAAAAAAGTTTAACAATATCTAAATACACAAACACACACACCTCAAGAACAAAGCAAAGAATTCTAAACCCAGAAGGATAAAAATAAAAAGATCAAAAGATCAACCAAAGTATCAAAATCCAAATGCTAAAATTAAGCCAAAATACAGAAGTAGGAGCTAAAGCCAAAGCACTGGTTAAAGGCATTGCTAGCCCTTACATAACCCTACATCAGCATCATAATTAGTTCTTTTGTTAGGGGGCCCTATCCCCTTGGGATTAAAAATACAGACAATAACAAGGCAGGTAACAAACTACTTTACATTAACATAAATGAAACACAAAAATAATCGCAAAACAATTAATAAACAAGAAATAGATAATTAAAAATTAATCCAATACAACAGGAAAGAAAACAAAAACATATCCAGCAACAAATAAAAACAAACAGAGCAAAAAAAACAAATAAATGGGAACAAAACTAAAGCCATGAATATACCTGCGTAAATCTATAATAAAACATGTAGCTAAAATCTATGATAAAACATGTAGTTCTTTTTCTCTGACGTAGTTAACCTCTCACCTCAGCGGTGATGCAACATTCTGTTTTTCCCATAGTGCTCGTCTTTTTAGAGCAATACATAAAACTTGCCACTGCAAAACTGTGCCAGACTTAGAGATGCAGCTTCACTCTCTATCAGCTGTCAGACGTTGTTTGCTTCTTCTTTTATAAGCACATCTATTGTTCTGCTCATTGCATGTCCTTAAATCACTGTGGTTTGCAGGTGTTTTTGCAAATAGCCTCTGTGATGTGTGTGCTTATCTTTTTTGTTCTGCACATGCTGTGTATGTGGCAGTTTTTCAGGTCAATGTTGTACAGTTAATGAGTAATATTTAATAACTACATGTAAGACAAGTACTTTTTGCATAATGTAACACAAAGAAAAACAACAATAATACAATTCAAAAATTTTAATGTGTGTAATTTCTTATTAAAGATAATAGCATAATTAATAAAATGTTTACTGACTGTTAAGGTATACTTTATAAGAAGCTATTAACTAAAGTATTACTGCTTGGCCTTTACAAGTTGCACTGCCAACTGTACAGCTTTGATCTTTTCATTCTATCTTTAAACAGAGATTTGTTGTGGACTCCATGTGCTTTCATATGTTTTCCTCTTTGCAAAAATAGAAGAGCCCGTTTCCTTTTTTTTCTTGGGACATATATAGTCCTTTTATCTACATTGTGGTTTTCTTACATAATCTCTGCTGTGAGACAAGCAAGTCAAGGATGTGTTCAACAAAATTTATGGCCAGAAGATAAAAGGGATTATAAAATGACAACAGAAACATACTATTAGCAGGCAGGGATGGAAATACCAAAGAATCACATAAAAAAGTCAAGGTAAGAAAATTAAAAAAAAGTAAAAAATAACATAGAAAATGTCCTTACACTAATCTGGTCTCTTCTTTCTACTAACTAGAAATTTTTCTTAGATATAAAGTAGAACTGAGTTGTGCACAGCTATCTTATAAAACGAAAAGGAGTTGAGATCACAACATCACATCATTATGTCATGTGACTTGGAACAGCCATAGCAGCACTACACAAGTGACAAGACTGCACAAAATGGCATCGCCAACAAACAAAACAGAATTCCAAAATTATGACGTGGTGGCTTCACTGTGTCATACGTTTGGCATCTTTGTTGTATATTTTTGATTTATTGTATGTGTTACTACTTCTTTTGTTTATGATTTGCATTATTGTTTCAATTTTATGTATCTGTATCTAAGCCTGTGTTAAGTTCCATTTGTTTTGAGGGAGGTCCCACAAGGGGCAGGGCCACCTAACAATCATAGCCAGGAACTGCCATCCATCCTATAAATGTAAAGGGTCTTCCACAGTTCTTGGCAGTTTATTTTAAATGCATGTGGGAGTTTTTGAGTTTCTTCTGTGCATATTATGAATTATTGGATTTTTAACCTGTTTTTTCTGTCTATTTGGATTCTTGTTTTGGGACTTTGTAGAGCACAAAGGTGTAAAATGGAGTTGCCTAAAACAAAAAGGCAATCCAATATAAACAGAGTTCCATTGGTATTGAAAAGCTTTGTGAAGAATCCATCTTTCATTTTATAAAGATTCTACAGGGCCCTTTTTGTGTCCCACCAGGGATTTTGTTTTGTTTTTGTTCAAAAATGCATTTGGATCTTACATGCTTTGGGACTCCTAGTTCATGACACACAGTCATAATGATAAAAATTACTAAACACCAAAAAATGAGAAACATGGGTCAAAATTACAACAATGTATTGGATGTTTTAGGACTAAGTCTAAAATGACCATATTGGAGATGATATCAGTTTGTTCCCAAAATACACCCTTTCAGGGTTCATTGATACTTTCCCAAGTTAACTTGCAGCAATTTTGTTACAGCTTTAGGAATTTACCTTAAGATAAAGGTCAAATGTTATAGGTGTGAAATCTTTAAAAGATACTGTAGATTGAAAAGTAATGACATTTAAGCCACGGCTTTCAGTTTTCAGTTCCTGAAAAACAAGGAAAAACACATTCACATTTCCATGTTTACCTATACTTTTTTCTCAAGCTGCATAAGGCACACCAGTAAAGTCAATTTTATTTATTTAGGCCTGTAATTAACATCACTACAGAGGATTATAATTGGCAAAGTGGGCAATCTCTTATCAGTATAAACACAACAACACTTCTGTTTGCTCAACAAAGTATCTTCACATGACAGGAAATGAGTCTGAATGTATTTTTTTCCCACTGGAGATGTTTATTTGAATACAAAATGACAAGCGGACACATGCGGAATTACTTCTTGGAAATAAGCTGCTTTCTTCTTGCGTCAACAGTCATGAGAGTGAAACATCATTTGTTTTGCACACAGTTTTGTAAAGAAAAGTACTAATCTTCACTGGTAAGATGGATAAAAAACATATTGAAGTGATGGACTGATGGTTCATGAGCTTACTACCAGCAGTGGCAATAGTCAAGCCCAAGGTAACAGTCGCTGCAGACCCATCACATTTATTTTCAGTTCATAATCCTTACAATAAATATTGTGCATCTGGGGAGCAAAGTGGTGCACTGATTAACTTTCCAAACCTCGTGCCTCTCTTTGAAACATTAGCATGTTATGCTCAATTTTGTGGATTTTTTCAGAATACATTAAACTGTTGTTATATTCGGAATACATGTGTTTAAGATTAACTCTCAAGTCAAACTTTCATAGTAAGCATTAATATGGGTGCTAGGTCCTGGGTTATATTTTTTTCCTGCCATGTATGCAGTTCTTTCCATGACCCTATAATGTAAAAACACTGGACTTCTAAAGTAGATGTATGATGTGAGAGAGGTTCTGGTAAGGGCAGGTATGACAGTACATTTCAGTCAGTACAGATTAGGAGTCAAATTGTTAAGAGGTACCATTTTCACTCCTTTCATGACAGAAGAGTTGGCATGGTGTTCTGGCCCTTTAAAGACCATATTATGACCAAGATTGCAGGATCACTAGACACTAATAGGAGAACCTGGTGTCCTGGTCATGGACTGGGGCTGTTGAACATAAAGTTGGGTGAATAGATGTATAAGTGTTCAATTCATGGGAGGAAGAGAAGACATAGAGGTTATCAAGAAGGTGCTGGAGTACAAAAAGGAGTGTGCTTTAATTTGTTTGAGGTGTGTAAGTACAATAGGCACCCGGTCATAAAACAAAAGGACTGAAAACCTGATAGAGAGGGCAAAGAAGGATAGTAGGTTTACTGTTTCCCTTTTGTTTGATACTTTGTGTTTTCCCTTGTTATCCCCTTCTTGTATTTATGTTAATTTAATAAAACATCTTCGTTTAATCCACTTTGGGTCTCCTTTGTCAGCCCACAAGCATCCCTCCAGTATATAATAATAATTGCTTTTGTCATGGTGGTGGAAAGTGGCAAAAACGTGTATGTTGGCTGGACACACAAGTAAAAATTTCACTCTGCTCTTTTCAAATAGACCTACTACTACTACTACTACTACTATTTCTAATGCTGATATTGCTCACATCCTGTACACATCCATGCTAAGTGAATTTTGAAACAAGTTAACATTCACACTTTTGGGATGTGGAAGGAAAGCAAGGATACTCTGCAAAAAACTGACATGGGCTAACATATAAACTCACAAACAGACCAGAATTCAGACCCAGTCCATTGGATCCCTGAGGCAGCAGAATAACAAATGTGCCATTGTTCAGCCTTTGATACAATGTATTTAAATACAAGTAAATTAAATAGCAAAGAGAGTGTATAATGCAATACATCATTAATTAAAATAATGAAAGCAAAACATTTTTAAAATGCAAAGTTGACATGGAACAAATATCCATGCAGGTGAGCCTTGCTTTTGTTACAATGTACGTTAGTTTGCTGTTTCTCAGGTTGTAACAGGCAGAGTACTATGCAATTTGTACATAACAGGGATTTTTTCAAGTGGGTATTGCTTTAGCTTTTATGAAAATTTTCTGAAATATTCCTCTTTTCCCTTAGCATTTTGGGGAGAACAACAGGATGTGTATCTCAAAATTAGTGATAAAACTGCTCTCATATACACATTCTTTCTACTACTAACAAGCTTCCAAGTACATTTTTTTTTTTGTTTTGTTTTTGCAGCTTATCACACATTTAAACACACACCCTTCCCACAAGATTTTCTCAGTGCTTCAGCATACATGGATGGACATTATCTGTCCTGTAGTCCAACAAACAAAAACAGGCACGCAAGGTAATGTGACAAATGTGTAATCACCATCTCCCCTACTTTTAATTCTTTAAAGGAATCTGTCTCCTGTCTTTTAAATACTACATGGAGGGTAATTGATATGCTTTAACCGAGGTCAGAATTTGCATGAGAATTAAGAGCAGTAAATTAATTTAATATGCTACGCACATCTCTAATTATTCCTGCAGACCTTTGTCTCTCTATTCGGCAGATAGAGGGTTCAGCTGCTCTTCAGCCAAACATCTGTGCAGTTAATAATTTGATAAACAGCGAATACAGAAAGGCCAGCTTTCTGAATTATGTGCCGGCCCACCCTTTTTAAAAATAGACAACTGCAACATTTGGCAATAATTTATACACAGACTGGGTTTGTCATCTGTTGTAACCAATTATTCTCTCGAAAGGAAAATCATTCTTTAATGACCTTCCATTATGTTCAATGCAGTTTTGCTTTGCTTAAGACCTCATGGATTATACTCACACACATACTGCTGTAATTCATGTTAGCTCTCAAGCAATCAGTGAAGTGAACATGAACTCATTTTTGAGGTGAACCTCTGTGCTAGTAAATGTTTGCAAAGTGTGCCATGCATACACATAAACACACACACAGCTAAGACCCTTTCAGAAGTGTGTGTCAGTTAGGACACAATACATTTATTAAAAAATCATTTTAGTTTCTCATCTTTATTAAGGTTTCAAGAAGCACTCGACTGATTTTTTTATTTTACTACGTGAAAGCAGAAGTTTATCATACTTCTAGAAGAGCAGTAAGGTAAAATAGAACGTAATATTTGTATGAACAGTTTCATTTAGGGCACAACTGATGCAATACCAAGACAAACACTCAAAGGCAAAGGTCTTCACATAATTAAAAGCACAATATCTGCAATGCATTGGTGGATGAAATCAGATTTTTTGGCTTATTTTATTTATGTCTATTTAATTGTTTAAAAGACACTTAAACACTTATGATGTATGATAAACATAAAATCTAAATAATAAATTACCTAAAAGTGATCCAGAATGCTGATGGTTACATTTACAACTCTTTGTCACAAGACTTTACTTTTACACTGAAAAATAATTATCTTTGCGTTTATTTTTGCTTTTACCTGCATGTGCTGCTTAATTCCATTTATGATGGGAGATGAAGTCCAAAACTGCTTTCTAAAATTAGTTTTTCATGCTGGATGGCTCTGTTTTCATTTAGTCTTTTCATAAAGTTCAGTTTAGAAACTGAAAGATTACCAATTGTCTCTCCCACAGCTGGAAATAATACCATAAATAAATTTCTGAAAAAAATCTTAAGGAGTACTATAGCTTGGGCTATTACTTATCATATATTTTACTTTCCCTCATTTTTATTTCTTTCTGTCACCAATTCTACAATGCTATTATTGTTCTGGAAGCATTTGCATTTCTTTGATTTTAGTATGTGTTAAAAAGGAAGGCTTTATATCCGAAAACATCGGATTCTTTTTAAACAAAATGTGATAAAAGAGTGCTGTATAGTAACAAAGTAAAAATATTTCTAACTTTTCTAATTTTCTGTCTATCATCACTTTTACTTCTTTACATTTTCAAACACAAATGGCTACTTTTACTCTTGATATATTTTGCTGGACACTTTGTTACTGCAATGTAAAATGAGAAAATGAAAAGACCACACAAAATGTGTTACTCAGTCAATTATCTAAAATACAGGCTTCCTCTGCTTTAGTAAAGTTTGTGTATATGAAGAAACTGGGACTATTGTCAGATGATCATTGCTGGCACTAACACCCGGGCACCTTCACAGTCATTCCAGTAAACCACACTGCAGCCCATAGATTGGGGGGAGCTTGATGTTTGGGGGTGTCAGTGTTTGGGGTGGAGCTGGCCGTTGGTGATGCTAATTTCCACAGTTGATGCTTTTGCGTTCAGACACTGCAGTCTGTGGATCAAGACCCATCCCATTTACTTGTGTGTCCATGTGTTGTGGATCTCTTACCTTGTCACGTGTATTGCTCATGTCTTCTCACATCATCTTGAGCATGGTGACTACCTGATTTGTGCTGAACTAGTTGGAAAAACTGAAAGGTCATTCTTTTGAATTTGATATAAGATAAAAGCATTTAACTGTCTAATCTAATCTAATTATTAGGGTTCATTTTCATGACTAATATTATTAAACTAATTCTCTCAAATTTCATGTAGTTCACTTTTATTTGAAAAAAAATAATGGTCTTTTTGAGGCCAGGGAACACTAAAAAAGTTTTCAATTTAAATAAATATAAATTAGGTGTTTGCATTACAAAAGCTCACTTTACTAAAGTGTTTTCAGAAATTATTTAACTCCTGGGTGGCATGGTGGTGCAGTGATAGTGCTCCTGCCTTGCAACAAGGAGACTGGGGTTTACGAAATGGATGCTGCCTGTGTGGAGATTGTGTAATCTCCCCTCTGTCTCAAATAGTCCTCTGTATTGTGATTTACAGAAGCCACAAAAGATTTTAGCCATGAATAATAAAATACAGGGTGTCAACATGCCCTTGCAGCAGCCATTATAAAGCTAAAAAAAAATTAATTTAAAAGCATTAAATACAATTTATTATACCTGTGAACAATATTATATTGGGTGTCATCACCTGCACATCCACTAATACAAAAAATACATTCACAATTAATGTTTGAAATAATAAACAATAAAAGAGGTGCTATGTTAAACCAAAAGACAAACCCCAACCTCACAGCAGCCATTACAGAACTGAGAGTGCACCCAAACACACAGACACTCACTCTTTTGTTTCCTTAGGAAGGTTCAATTTACCCCTCAGTTCTGTAATGGTACTGTCCCCGACTGAAAATGAAAATTAAACATCCCTGGGATTTTAGCCTTCACAATCTAATTAAAATAATACTAGATATTTGTAAATGACAGGCAAATTATCCTCCGTTACAACTGCATGGGTTTCCTCCGAGTGCAAGTCCATCATAGGGCAAACACACACACACACACACACGCACACGCACGCACGCACACACACACACGCACATTAGGGGCCAATTTAGCAAATGTCAATTCACCTAACCTTTACATCTTTGGACTTTGGGAGGAAACTGAAGCACACTTAGGAAGTACATGTGGAGCTCAGAAATCAGTATTTAAAATTTTTTAAGAGCTTTTGGTATCATAACTGATTGAGAAAAAAAAAATTTAAGGATTGATTTTATTAACTACCAAATCAGTGATTCAGTCTTCATCATAGTTTTACACCTTATGTTGGTTATTAACTATCACTGAGTCCTATCAGCTTGCAACCATAAAACGTTAACCAATTCTTCAAATATTAATGACAAACAGTTCCTGTGCTTAATATTTATGCACATTAGGAGAAAAATTGAGACGAGATACATAGTCCATAATACTGGAATATGAAATACAGTATTCCTATATTCCTCTCATGTTTTATATAGAAATCGATTAGCATCACGCAACAGTATGGCAGCAAGAACAGCTATTATTCACAATTAATGGTGAATATTTCAGAACATTAAATTTAGAAAAAAAGACTATTTCTAGAACTCAGGTGTAAAGGTCTACAAAATGATTAGTAAACAAGTTCTTTAAAAACAAGAGTGGGTGAAGGGACAGATACACTAAAATAAATATGAACAATTTAAGCTTGGAAATTGTTGAATTGGAAAACTGTGTAAGGAACTGAATGTGGGTTGTGTGCATCTCATCTCATAACAGTTTAAAGAAGTTAGTAACGTCATGAGGTTGTAAACAAGAGTTAGGCTGATGGTCAAAGTACTAGGCAATGGCTAATGTAGTGTCCTGTGGCATAAGAGCATATGAAATAGACTGTCAAGGTCTTAAAAAAATGGAAAGCAGTATAATGAGCTGCTGTTTATGATGTTTGTCAAATTAGTTAATTCACAGGAGCAGACACTTTGGTTGACCTGTTCTAACTATAAATGTCTCCAACAGTGTGTGAAGGAAATGGTCTGGGTTTATTCATTCAATTAGAAGCAATCTAATACAGCACTGTTCCCATGATGCAGCATTCCTTTCATGCTGGGGAAGATGCCTTCCAAGGCAATAGTGCTTTGATGCCATTAGATGCATGTACGCTAATGGCTCTAAATTTTCATGTATGAAAAACATAGCTCATGTCAACTAGGTTGTGCCAAATTCAATACTGTTTATTCCATTCATTCATTAATCTAATTATTATACAAGATTTAGGAAGCTGGAACCCTTACCCTCAGTCTCAGTGCTAAGCCAAATACCAGTTCACTGCAGAGCATCAGTTTTTGTAGTTTAGATTGCTGTATTTTTTTAAATGTTTTATCTCTCTAATGGTAGTTTTTATCCCTTTTTGTTTTTCTTGGTAGGTCTGAGAAACTCCTTAAATGTAGAACAGTAGTTCAATCCAATTGTGAGGAGAACTTCCCTGCAAATCTCTCTTTAGGTGACTTACAGATTTTCTATAGAACTGATGTCTGAGCCCTGACAGGGATATTCCCGAACACTGATCTTCAGTATTTAAGCAATTACATCTCTGAAAGAGTTGCCTGATGCAGATCGCTGACATGTTCACATTTTTGGTAGAAATCGGCAGGATTTGTGCAGCTATTTATTCCTACCACAATGCTGAGTAGAGCTCCTGTTACAGCTAAAGAGAAACAGGTCCACAGCATAATGCTGCCACCACCATATTTGACTGTAGGTAGGGACTTTAGTGTTTGGGTGATGGGATGTGTTCCAAATTAATCATTCTACCTTGGTCTCATCAGGCCATAGAATTTTGATATACTTATTCTGAGAGAATGTGGAGCAATCATGCACTTCAAGTGAAGACAACTTTTTAAAATGCCTAAATAAGCTATTAGAATGTCTTTGCTATTAGCCATGCAAATGGACTTGATGGACTGTAAAATTTCTTGCACTCTTATCCATCCATTCATCATCCATCCACCCATTCATGCATCTGTCCATTTTTGAACCTGTAATTAACTGCCAGAAATATTATTAATTTTCTTATGTGGCTGTATGCACACATTGAATACCTCTAAAGGCTTGTTCAGGCATTATATAAGTATTTATGCGTAATTTTAGTTAAAAAGTGAAACCTCGATCTAAGTAAAAGTGGCACAACTATATGGTTGGGATTTGCCAATCTATTCAGGAGAAGACCAGACAAAAATCAAGACAGGTGTGCAGTTACAAAAGAAAAGTGAACTTTTTTTCTTTGTATTTATGCATTAACTCTAGTTTTATCCCTTTGTTTATTGTGAGTATAAAATTAGCTCCTCCAGTGTTTTAGAAATCCATACAAAAACAAGACAAACAGAATCAAAAAAACTTAGTTCAATAAATAATAACAGAACAGTCAAGTCTTATACAGTATGACATTTCTACCTTTGCAGTAATGCCTTAGGAGATCCTGCCTACACATGCATAGGCCCCTGTTTGTCTGTTAGGTGTTGCTTATCAACACTTAGCAAGTACCACAAAGCACTCTCTTTGTTACCTTCTGTCTCTTTCTGCCTCTCACTAGTAAGCTTTTTTCCCAACAATTTTCCCAACTGTACCCTCAATGAGGCAGCTTTAAATTACCTCCTAGAGTAACTTTTGACCCTGATTCTAAATCAGTTTTGGAGTTAGGGATTGTCTTTCTTTAGCTACATGGACGTCAGGCTAGAACTCCATTTGCGGACCTTCCACTTTAGAGCCCTGTGTAACATTTTAAAGAACTGTGTTTCCCAGACAGCTACCAACATCTCTTTCTTCTTTTATTTTCTAGCTTGTAACTGCGTGCTTCCTTTACCTTGTCAAATTTCTCAGGGCAGAGCACATCCTGATTCTGTTTTGCAGGAATTTTCAGGGACATCTGCAGGAGTCTCACAGTCTAGTGGCACCATTCTTCTCACACTTGTATGTCATTTACATCAGTTTTTACAATACAGGTCGTCTTCTCTCTCTGTCTCTCTCTCTAACTGGGTCTCTTTGGGCTCCTCTCATTTCTTGTACTACCCTTAATCGGCTTAGACAACTTCCTTAGAATTTTGGGGCACTTTTTTATTGCAAAGCATCAGCATGTACTATTTGTTTTATTTTATAGATAAAAAGTTAAAACTCTGCAGGAAGTACTTTTCATATCCAACTTTAGGCATAATGTTGGCTTGTGAAAAGTAAAGGGTTCCCACATTAATACTTTAATTTGCTGTCTTGGAGGTTTATCAGCAGACAATGTAAAGGCAAGCATTACTAGAAATGACAAATGTCTGTATGATATGTACTAGCATCCTGTGACTCTAACTTAGCTAAATGGGTTAAACATTGATAGAAGGATAAATTGAAATGGTATGCTAGCAGAACTGACACTGATATGTGACAAGAGGAAAAAGAGATAATGAACCTTGAGAAAGCTGATGAGAGCTCCTGTTCTTCAACAAAGATCAAAAAGGAAACACTGGGGAGGCAATGATGGATTTATATGTAATATTGAAAAAAACAGAAGAATGTTGAATTCTCCAATTGATAAAAGACATTTTGAATAAAAAAAGTTGTCCATGCTTTGATGACAGTAATTAAGTTTAGCAACAGGAATTACAGACATCCTTGTCGAGTTAGCACTATGTTTACAGTATATCCTTCTGGCTCTATAATGGATGTACAGTACATGTGGAATCTGACTGTACTCCACTGATTTTCTGTTGATAAAAAGATCCTCATTGCGAAGTTTAACTGTTTAATTCAACATTGTTCCATATGCACAAGGAAAATGTCTAGTTTAGAACTGCAGGTGCTAAGACTTAGTTGTGAAACAAGAGATGATCTGGCAGGAGCCAACAATGGATGGGGCACTAACATAAAGTATTTGTATTATGTATGATAGAGGATTGCAGGAGTACACAGTATGCCAGTAAAGGGGAGTGTGAGGATCTGATTGCAAAATGTGTAGTACCTCTATTAATGATTGTTCCACCATAGTGCCCACATTAAAAAAAATACAAAAAAGCATATGTAGTATAAAACCTAGTTTAATTTGTGCTTACAGTATTATCTGGCACCACATATGCAATGGCTTTACCAGGAGTTAAAAGTAGTGTGGTGTAGCGGTCAATTCACAAGTTAGGGGTACAACTGGAAAATCAAGAGAAATATAACCAATTGTACCTAAAATGTTATAAAACACCCTTGGATAAAGGCATCAACCAAATAATAACCAATAGTAGTAAATAAAGACGTCTGCAACTTTTAGGCAGTAGCATTAATCACTTGTCTTCATGCTAGCCATCCATATCTTGTTAAACATTATTCCCAGTCTGCGAGGCGGTGATGGAACATAATCCACAAAGTGAAATATCAGATGTTTTTAGTTTTTGGAATACTTTCACCAATTACATAATAAACAAGGATGGCTTAAAATGCTGATCTTATGGTCACTAATTAACAAGAATAGGATGAAATTTTATATTTTTACAGTGTCCATCCATCCATCCATCAATCCATTGTCCAGCCCACCTAGTCAAATTCATGGTCATAGGGGAGAAGTACCTATTTCAACACTGGTAGAGGTGACTAAGGAGCACTTCAACATGTTGTCAGTCTGTTTCAAGGCTCCGCGAGATGAACATACTCAATCAACTATACTGGACCCTATACACCTATACTTAGAGTCTACAATTAACCTAACATCTGTATAAATAAAATCACAATATCTTCTACCTGTGTTTGAAAATTTAGGCTTCATTTCAGGTCATTTATCTGTTTTGCACACTAGGTATCTCATTTGAACCCTCAGATTACATCTTGTCCGTTTGTTTGTTCGCCAATCACACAAAAATGGCTGAACCAATTTTATGTAATTTTGCATATTGGTAGCTGTTGTTCCAAATTAAATATGGGCTGTATGGAGTTTCAAAATTTTCATTGGGAAAGGGTTGTAATGGCATTGGGGTGGTTTAAAAAATGCACCATTCCAAAATGTCAGACCTAAAGTTAATGAAATTTTGCAAGAATAATAATTTTGATGCAACTTAAAGTCTAAAATGTAAGGCCTGTCAAAGGCTCCTTTGAGAAATGGGGATATAATGGGTGGGTGTCACAAAACTAAACCTGTGTTATCAAGACATTCAGCTGATGGTAATCAACTGGGCTACAATTTCACATCAGTGATTCAATGGCTGCAGGAGGGGTGGGTCTAGTGTGATGGGGGTCCAACACAAAAAAACCACACATCACTCAAAAATGGCTAGGTCTACTTTCACAAAATTTTGTATTTACATTACTGTTTATATAGGCTTCATGGTACAGTTTCAATATTCTTTCTAGTTACGTGTAACACCACATAATCCATACATTACTTCAAAAGTTGCATGGACATTCATGAAATTTTGCATATGCATTAGTTAACCCATCTTAACAAATGGAGTTTATGGAGTCTTAAAATTTGTATATGAATAGGAGTTCAATAGTGGGAACAACACAAAAAATGGTAGTTTTGCCCAGCTTACATGCCATATCAATGATTCATTTATTCAGCAAGCTATATAGTCTATTAATGTGGGATTAAACATCTATTCGTGGAACCACAGTAAACCAGGAAATGCAAAAAAGTAGCGTTCACGGTTCCGACTCAGCAAGGAGTTACCACAATTATGGAATCCAATTATGCACAAAAAGAACAAATTCTTGACTTATAAGAGCAAAGAAATTAATAGTTACTGGATGGGTAGTGTAGATAAGACAGTTGCATTTCAGCCAGCATTGACAAAAGGGTCATCATCATCTTTTAGCTGCTCCCATTTAGGGGTTGTCTTCATCTATCCCTGTCTTTTACATCCTTTCTGTCACACTGACTCCCATCATGTCCTCCCTCACTACATCCATAAGCCTCCTCTTTGGCCTTCCTCATTTCCTCTTGCCTGGCAGTTCCATCCTCAACATTGTTCTCCCGGTGTACCCCTCATTTCTCCTCTGCACGTGCCCAAACGATCTCAATCTGGCTTCTCTCACTTGGTCATCCAAATGTCATACCTGTGTTGTCCCTCTAATATACTCATTTCTAATCCAGTTTGAATCCCACTCCGTAGGGCCATTGAGTAAAGCACTTAACTTGAAATTGCTTTGTCCTAGGTATGACATTAACCTGCTTCCAGCCCTGCAAGCAGGTGCTCCAACTTGCAGGGAAAACTTGGGGGTTGGTGGCAGGATTGGCACTCCAGCCACTGTGTGAAAAAAAAAAACTCTCACTGTTCCACTCCATTTGAACTAGTGTGGTGCTGAAGTGTCACCATTTGCACGGCTGCACTTTGGTCTTAATTTGGGATCCTGTGGTGGTTCGTTGTGTGGTGGGCACTGCAACCCACTCTTTCAGTGTATGCTCCCGACCGCCTCCTCCTCATTATTCCAAGCAAAAATCATAGCATTTTCAACTCCCATACAACACAGCTGGTTTCACTACCATTTTATAGACCTTCTCTTTCACTCTTTCAGTTACTTTGCTATCACATATCACTCTCCTCCATCCAGTCCTCACTGCCTACACTCTTTTCTTCATCTCTCTACTGCACTGACCTTTTAAAAAAGACATAAATATCTGCTTTCTTAACCCACTGTACAAATATACCCAAGCAATGCTGGGTACTTTAGCTAGGTGAAAAGAAAAGTGTTAATATTATAACTTTTACTGTATGTAACAAATGGATTTATCTCTCTCTCTCTATCTATCAGTTATATAGTGCCTTGCATATGGGTCTGTATCAGTTATATGGTGCCTTGCCTGTCTATCATCAGTCTCTCCTAACCTTTCTCTCTATGCAATCTTCAACTCATAAACAGTGAGCTGATGTCACACATACTTGTAGATAGCAGGCCTGGACCCAATTAATCAATTACAGAGTTACATGTTTTGTTTTCGTCCCTTAATTACATAAAATTTGTATCTGATTTACTTTACAGTGACTGTAAGGAACTTTGTAATATCATTTCAAGCTCCTTTTGGCATACATAATGCAAAATTAATATTAATGTGATGATCTGCACTGTAGTTATGAGAAATGGCAATAACATGAATATAAAAATGACAACTCTGACAATGAGACAGACGTTATAAGTAGTAGACATACAATGATATGCATTACTAATTAATAGTTCCTAAAGAATTAAGGTAAAATAAATTCTATTTAAGAAATATTATATCCCTTCCGTCTGTTCACTGTAGCTGTAACCTGACCTGATGTGTATACAGAATTAAAGGTTATATTTGTATTATTTAGCTTTGTCACTGTAAGATAATATGTAATTATACACATAGCATCCTGAAATCATGCATATTAATTGAAAACTGTATCCTTGCTCTTTCATGCTATTGTAAAGAATCAAAAGACCATAAAAATCTGTCTATGCAAACAAATACTAATATTAAAGTTGACATTATAATTATAGCATCAGTTATCAAATTTATCTTATAATTTTGATTTCCTTCCTATAATACATAAAATCTTAACTCTTTGTGTGTCTTTGCAAAATAAGCAACACTTAAAATTGTTCACCAGAACGGCCGGAGCCTCATAAGTCTTATAGCATGCATTAGATCTTATCTAAATATGTTAAGCATTTACACCATTAATTCTTTTTTTTGTAAAGTTTGCAAAATATTTAACAGATAAAGCATGTTAATTACAGCATTTGCTTTAGTTATCCTCATTAGGCTATTTGCTTGTAGTTCTGTCACCTTTATTTTGTCTAGCCAAGGGCTGTTGCCTCATTTGTGTATTCCTTTGCACATTCACTTTTCTGTACTGAGTCTTAATTTCTAAAGAAGTCCTTAAGAACACCGTCAGTAAATTTAATGTCACTTTACATTTTTCATAAGTTCAGTCACTTCCAGGTAGGTGATGATTGAAGTGAAATGTTCTGCTCTGCAAAGGCAATGTCCGGGGTGAAAGCAAGAGTACCGAAAATGACAAACAAGGGTTCAGTTGGCATTTACAGTCGGCAGAAATTGTTTAGTTCTATTGGAGATAATCTTGTGTTTTTCTGCTTTAATCAAGAACACAAGTGCCAATAAATA
This sequence comes from Erpetoichthys calabaricus, assembly GCF_900747795.2. Lineage (NCBI taxonomy): Eukaryota > Metazoa > Chordata > Cladistia > Polypteriformes > Polypteridae > Erpetoichthys > Erpetoichthys calabaricus. The sequence goes on along the minus strand of NC_041396.2, from coordinate 170,204,069 downwards.
GACTGAAAGATATTGCTCTATGGTAAACAAGATGTACTGTATACTAAACAAATTTTAATTTAATATCTTTTTTCAGTTACATTTAACACCAATTAATGTAATGCTTAGCATTTAATATTAAAATTATGAACATATAAAACTAAAATTAGGTGAATTGTAAAGGATTAAGCAGTTTTCAGGATAAATAAAGGGATGTATGTAAATGTTGTTAGGTTTTTCCTTTAAAATTCAGGGCAACCCCTTGTTTTATAGGATAGCATGTAAATTATTCATAAACTGAATATTTCACCATGTGAATGCTCTGAAGTTTGTAGGCAGGAATCATTTAGGATGACAAGCCTAACTTTCACAATATTACCAGTCCGTTGGCGTGCCTGTTATAACCACCATGTTATAAACCAGCATTACTGCTAATGTAATTCTCTTATTCTTTTGAATTACCGACATTCTTTATGAAGCAATCAACAATAACTGATTTCAAAAGCGAGCTTCGATAAATGTAAAACATAGCCTATTTTGCACAGAAAAAATCCATAATTTGTGAAAGTATTACTGTTATCTGTACCCATATCCGTCGAAGGATGAGAAAGCCTGCAGAAAATGAACAGTATTTCAGTTTAGCCATTCCTTAACGGATGTTATTTTACTCTGTAGAGGACAGCGTACTGATTTTTAGCAATCACAGGTCAAATGCCACGTCAATAGCATAAAAGGATTATTTGTGTGTGAGTATATGTGTTTTCACCCAATAAGGGTCAAATCTGACTGACACTGCAACTGGAAATTATACTTTGGTGCATTTCGCTTTCCAGGTCAAATTATATTGCAATTTACACTAAAACAGGGAAGTTGTAATTTGAACTCCATCTGCCGTGCCCAAATGAAATGTGACAGTTCAGGTCTAGGACCGATATTAAGGCATTTCAGTTATATAAAGCAACCCAGCTGCACAACACCTCCCTTTCTGTCCAATATTACCTTTAAAGCATGAATATTGATTGCAAATTGTGTAAGGTATAGCAGACAGCAACTGAATCATATTTCTGTGTCTGATTAGAAAGCTCATGCATAGGAAATCGTGGAGCCCTAGCACTCAGTCTGCCTGCAGTGAAGGTGAAAACAATTTAGACATTGGCAGACTAATGGATGTATTCATAGGGAGCAGAGAAAGGATCAGTAATAGGGCTGTGCTGATGCAGGGCAGTGGACCTGGTCAGGCATCAAGGCAGATAGCAGCATATCAGATAACATATAATTGGCAGGTCACAGACAAATGAGTGTGGTCATGCCCCATCTGGGAGGCTTTTGCCCGTGATAAAGACACTTGTAAACAATTCACTCGGAGAACATGGCAATAATATGTTGATCCGGCATGTAATGAGGTGTTCCCAGAATCAATACCTCAGCCATGAAGAGCAGGTAGCAAAGTTGGTGTCTGCCTTTTGGATGACCTTTTCATAGCAGTAAGGACATCATATAGTCTGAAGAGGACTATTCTCATATTGCAGAAGGCGCAGAGTGTCAGAACTTTCATTCGCAGCAAGCAAATGAACAGCCAGGCTCTGCATGCTAATGAAGTCCAGGCTATTTTCCACCTTTTTTATCTGCACATTATACTCTTGACTTTGGAGAAGGTGGGAATTAGGTTGGACCTTAGTGTCAGACTGCCTGATGGCTCCGCTCAGGAAAACTGGTAATTGAAGCCGATGACTGCTGCGGAGGAGGTCTGAATTTGGAAATAAACAGTTTCAAGCACTGCGCGTCATTTCTAGAGAGATGACACAGAGAATAGAAATGAGTTTGGCTGTCTGGATCTAATGCAGTTTCACAGCAGGAAAACACAGTCTTTTAGACAGCAATTCTACTCATTAGGGCTTAAATGTCCTAGTGATGATGGAGGCAACAGCTTCTGCATTCACAAAAGAAATTATACAAATCTCTGGCCACAGAAAAAGAAGTGTGGTGATCAGAATAAAGTAATAAGAACGAGAGGCTGGAAGAAAGAAACCAACAGAGAGAGAGGGGGAGAGAGAGAGAGAGAGAGAGGGAGAGGAGGATGATTCTTTTCAGATAGAATTCAGACGAATCTGATTATTTACTAGCTGTAGCAATTCGCAGATCTGTTTGAAGACAGGCAGTTTTTAAATGTTAAAATACAATATATAATATACAAAAGATTTTATACGTATATCTATATATAAATCTCTATATATTTATGTATATCTATCTTTATATGTGTATGTATATATATATATATATATATATATATATATATATAAACACACTATATATACTGTATATAAAAGCTAAATTCAATTTATGCGACTTGACTTTTTCTTTGGTAATTAATGCAGCATGTTTCTTGCATTTAAAATGACATTAAAAGAAGTGTGTGATAAAATGATTATTTTTGTAAACATTGTTGTATATAAAATGTGTATTAATATGATAATTCTCTTTATGATAATTACAATAACAGAATTAAACTTTTGCTTTAGTAAATAATGTTTTTTGAAATGACACATTGAAATATTGCTTATCTTGTAATGTTTACTTTCTAGTAATTATGAATCGGTTTTATTTTTAAACCAGTGCTGCATTGTCATGCAATGTAGACAAGTATTTAATTTATGGCAATCATAACCTTGATATGTTTTGACTGCATGGGGTTTCTTTACTTAAATCTTTTTCTCACTCATGAATAAAACAAAGGATCTATTGCTTCCTTTGTGATTAATCACAATATATACCCTCAATCTATTTATAAACAGTACTTTGTTGGGGCATCTTGAGCACATCTCACAAGGAGACACCTTAATGTATTCTTTTTATTGATCAATTTTTAGCACGTTGAATTTCAAATTGTTTTTAGTTTTGAATATGCTGTTTATCTGAGAACTACCAACTGTTCATTTCCTTTGTCTGCTCTAGGCTAATTATACATTCAGTTTTCACTGTAACAAGTAAATGTTTAAATTCTACTTAATACAAAAAGTAATGAAATGTAGAATATCTCCATTGAAAAATTATCCATTTTTCTTATTTGCTAAGCATCATGTTTTTTCTATAATAAGTCCATAGACTATGCCAAACATATATATTTATTTTATATGATATTATATATACGCACACACAAATAGAGTTTATGCATGAAGGTATATTTAAATGTGAAGCATCTAATCAACACCATGTACTATGTATGTTATTGTTCATTGATTCTTTTCCTATCCTAGGTTATTTTCGAGCATTACTGAACTCTTACAAGGCATTTTTGTGGGAGTGATCAAAGGTTTTGCATATTATTGTTTATCTGCTCTCTGTAATCAGGGTCATATTCTGGATTATCCTTCCTGACCAATTGATGATTTTTGTGATTATCCAGTAGCATTACAAGTGCCATCCTAGGTATGTACACAACAGCTTACTGTACTTTAGAAAAAACAGATTAGGCATATTACTGTGTTTAAGGAATTTTAAATAACCAAGAAAGAACATTTGCTATGCTTATTAAAAAGATAAAAAAAGTACTTCCGCACACTGTTTTTGGAGTGTACATATGAAAACAGATATAAACACTTTTAAATGTTAGTTTAACAAAACAAGATTTAATTTAACACTAGCAAATGTGTCTGTCTAGAAAGAACTTCTGGATATTCCTTTTATAAAATATATCACTTTTACCAAATTAAAAAAGCTTTTAAATACTTAAATTAATATTTGCATGCAACTGAATAATATATTTGGAATTATACTATTTTGAAGACACATGCAAAAGGATGTTGAGTCTAACATTTATATATATATATATATATTTTTTGTTAAAACTATTGAAAGTTGAATAGTTAAATGTATGATATATGAACATAGAACACATTGTGTATGCTCAAAGGGAATACCTTCTGAATACTAACAAAACAGATATAAAATATGCAGAAGAAAATCTACCGAAACTCTACAGAGTGGACATCACTACTGTCCATGTGAGCTGTCAGTCATGCCAACTGTAGGCATTTTCCACATGTATCTGCCATATAACGTGAGCGACAGAACGCTAAACGGCTGGACTATTTGTATGTGTCCATCATGCGCATCAAAGCACTTAATGACCAAAATCTCCTCTAACAGCCCCTTCTCTATGCTAATACAATCAGAAAATTATGCAGAATGTTTATATTTTACTTCAGCCAGAACAGCCTGATGACACGAAACAGCCATTAGCGATTCATATTGATGAGCTTCTACTAATTTATTTTTTTGCAGAATATAATTAGTGATTATGTAATATTCAAGCTCTTGCAACAGTGATTAATGTCCAGTGTTTGAGGGGGGATAGTTCTTACTGAATTAGAGAATGATTAGTACATGGCAAATCTACTTAATTCTAAATATGTTAATTAACAGTCTATGCACTCTAAGCAGTGGTTAAAAGCACTGGTAACCTCGCACAAGCTTCAAATGTACTAGACTCTAAATTGCCTGCAATGCATTTCTTTGAAAGGGTGTATTTAATTAAATGCAATACAGTAGTCAGTTTGAAGGCTAATGGAAGTTACATTATATGTAACAGATATAGTGAGAAATCACTTAACAATAATATATAATGGATATTTTTATCTGTAGAGGTTTTTTTTTATTTTTTTAAGTTTATTAATTAAATCTCTTTTGAAAGAAGGATTAAATTGCCTCTTATTGCAATTATTGTTTTCGAAATGGAAAAACATGATACACAAGTAGAGAGTAGTTCCTTTTAACTTAAAATATTACACAGTGCTATTCACTTGATGAAGTCAGTTTTAATTGATTTGAAAAATACTCTTTCTTTGACATTAACAATGCGGATTTGTTGAAATTTGTTAAGATTTTACAAGGCCAGGGAGTAAAATATTACCATTTTAACAAGCAAAACGTGTAGCATTGTGAAAATGTAAATTACACATCTACAGATGAAGAAGTGGAGTCAACTGGAATCTTAATAGCATTATCGAATAATAAAAAAAAAAAACCAAAGAAATTGCAGCTGACTATAGCAGGGCCAAAATGTGAAGCCAGTGGGAATTTCATAGCTCACATTTTCTCTAAATTATATTAAAAAAAGAAATTGCAGTCACATAACATTTTCACATTTGATTTGTCCTGCTTTCTTTACCTGCCCTAACACTAGAGGATGCTCCATGGAATAACCCCGAATCACTCACCTTGTTTGTTTTTCTGCAAAACATCAAAAGTAGCCTGCCCAGCCTTCTCTAAATAAAAGGGTGTCGAATATCAATTAGAATAGCCAATCCCCTGCCACTTAAATCAGGAGGACACCCGGCTTAAAAAGAGCACTTTGTAGAAGCAATGGGAGAGGCGTGATCTAGAAAGGCGGCCTGCACTGCCCTGTCTTTTCTCGTTTTGATATTTCGAATACCCCTTTTACTTGCTCTCTCTGAGTCTGAAATATTTTTTAAAAGCATGTAATTGTCTAATATTACAAACTGTAAAAGTTAGAGCTTGTTTTTGCGGGCCCCGACTGCTGCATTAACCATTTTTGACAGCAATCTAAGGACTGTACCGTAAGGTGTGTTATACATTTCTTTGTTATATTCCATATACGTTAGAACTTCAATAAACGTTAAAACTGGCCGTGTATGAGATCAAGTATAAATAATTCGGAACAAAAACTTGCAAACAGGTATTGTATTTTAACGGTAATCTCTTTTTTATGTATATGCGTACATTCTTTTCATATACAGTACAGTATACACTTTTAATGGTCACTTTAACGCACTACGTGTTCATTTAGGAATTGCGATGTTACTGTGGCGAGTGATTTGTTGCTACACACCACCCATCCCGGCAACATTGTACAGAAGTAACAGACGTTTATTTCTTTGACACCAATACTCAAGTGAAATAGAAAACAGTTTATTTTTTCAGACTGGAAAGTTAAGAAGGCTGAGTAATCAAACATTCACATTTAAATACTAATGCGCGACATTTAACATGCAATTAAGATCTCACGATTATCTTGTTCTTATTTTGCGTGAATGTCCATAACAAGGCGAAGTGCCCTAACTTTCTGCGCTATCATTAGTCGAAAGTACAAAAACTGTGCGTGTGATGATTGTGGTACTTTAAAAGTCGTCAGTGTTAATGAATATTGTCGATGATTTAAAACGGAAAACTCGCGCTGTTCGTTTAAATTAGAACTGCAGCCTTTGCCAGTAATAATTGAATCTCATATGAATTGCAATCATCTTTTCTTTTGAAAAGCGGCATTACAGAGCCATCTAGTGTCCATATTGTGCATTGTACAACATTCAAAAACTTCCCCCATTTCTCAAAAAATCCTCACTTGAAACATCCAATACTATTGCTGTGGAAGCAGAAAATCGCGTATCCATCCAGTAACTGAACCCGGTCAGTGTAATTAAAGGGTCGTCATTACCCGCAAAGCTCGGGCAAAACCCGGACCAGACGGTATAGTTTATCAGATGGGTCCAATCATGCACTCAACCTTACGCATCAAACCTGCCGCATTTAATTTTTTTAAACATTTCAAATCTAAGTAACTGATGTACCGAAATAAGTACATACAGTATCTGCGTTTGGGTCAAATCGTTTATGACAGGACATTTTACATATCGATCTATTGCTGAACTCGTATATCCTGCTCAGGGTCACGGGGAGCCGGTGCCTGTCCCGGCAACACTGGTCGCAGGGCGGCAGCTCACACTGGTCGGGGCGCCAATTCTTCACTGGACACACAAACACCTTTTCAAATTAAACATCTACTGAACCTGCTTTGGGCTGGCATCCTGCCCGGGGGTTGTTTCCTACCTTGTGCCCTGTGTTGGCTGGGATTGGCTCCAGCAGTCCCCTGTGACCCTGTAGTTAGGATATAGCAGGTTGGATAATGGATGGATGGACATCTACTGATCATAAACAACATATGTGAAGCAGCATCGCAATAATTCATTACGCTAATTTCAGAAATGGAAGTACTAACATGTAATGATTTACACAAACAACTAAACCCGTGAGTGCTTGTATTTGCAACAGCACGAGATCATAAGGCTCGCTGAAATCTAACTAAAGCCTAGAGCCGCAGGACGAGCTCAATTCACCCATCCGTTTATGTACCCGATTCTGAACTGGTAGAACTGAACAAAAAGACCACCCTGGGCCGATTGTATATCCAATAAGAATACATCGAAGTGGCAGTGCAGAGCTGAGGCAGTGGATTTCTTAATACGAAAAGTAATTTGAAATGGTAAGAAAAAAATATTTCGGTGCTCACATACTGGAATGCGTTGACATTTGAAAGTTGCCTTGCCACAGGGTTAAAACCCGCTTGAGTCAACACAAGGTCACGGGACGCCAAAGCATTAGAATTCCCCCACCTGTAATATAGCGCATTTCACAGCCAGTGGTACCCACCATTAAGAGTACTGGCACACACCCTGTCTAGGCTCTGCCCTGACACCCTGTTGCTGCACTGTCACGCATTGCACGTGGCCGTTTCAACTAATGCGAGCTTGGGCGCAATACTCCAGCGTACAAACGTTTAAGCAAACAAAGAACACTTTTTGCTCTGATGAGGAGAGCTCCTAAACGACGTGTTTCATAGAATTTGCCCCCTGTGGATGTAAAATTCTACTGGACAAAGAACTGTAGCAGTTTCAGGCATCCTAAAAAGGGGTAGACGCCTGGCAGAACAATAGAATGCTGCGCGACTCGGCCCGAATAAAAAACTGGAGAAGCCCGCCCCCAGCTGGCAGCCTGAGCGCACAACGCTCTTAACTCGCCTCTTCTCTGCTCAAGAGGAATCACTTGCACGTTGCATTAAGTGGGCTGGCTGCGTTAATTTCAAATAAAATCACTCGCTAAATAGGTACTGTATGAAATATGTTGATTCAGGCGCGGATAACGAGCAAACTGTCATCTTTAATAACCACCGAATTAAAAATACACTTTACGAGAAATTACTGCATGCTGTTAAAAATAAAAGTAACACAATTATTATTACTAGTCAGCAAAATAAAATATCGGTGATCCAAATTTTGTGTCATATTTAACATCGATACTGATTTTAAAACATCTGAACCATATTATTGGAAATAGTAAAATAACTATTAGAATTAACTAAAACAAAATCAATACAATGCTGCTTTTGTTAATAATTATTTAAATAATATCGAAATCGTGTTATCCGTATAGCGAATTTCATTAACATAATATGAACTCTCTCATAATAACATAAGCAAGTGTATTAATTTTTCGAAAATTCTTGCCAATTACAATACTAAAAATGCTGCTTAAATCTTGAATGATGTAATCAAAACATTAATGTTTAAAAATTAATATCTAGTTGATTATATATATAAATATATTTCTAAAGATATAAATTATACATGTATAAATGTGTGTATAAATAATGCATTATTTATGAACACTGTATATATTATATACATACACGCACACATAATATATACACGCACGGCGTATTATATATAAAAACGCGCAGCACTCTCAAAACCTCTTAATTCAGTGTTGCCGGACCTCGTGACCCTGCATTAATCGGATATATATGTATATAAAACACATTTTACAAATAAATGCGTGCGTGTGTATATTATGGGGCCCGGCAATATATTAAATATTCTATCTACAGAATACAGATATTTAAATATTACTGGATGCGCATAAGGATACATGTATCTTTTTGTGTGTTTCCATCTCTATATACCTCTCTCTCTCTCTCTCTCTCTTTCTCTCTCTCTCTCACTCTATATATATATATTTATATATACAAACTCAATAATGTAAATAGCCACTTTATCAAATCATCAACTGTTAATGGTACCTCTAAATCTATATAACCAGTTAATTGTTATGCTTTTGTTTGTATCAGCAGTAGCAGCTATTACTCTTTTAAGTATTTAAAACAGTTTTTCTCAAGAAGCGGTACTGTTATAAACCTCATTCGTCTGATTAAATAAGACAATGCTGGTTAAATCAGTCAGAACGCAAAACAATACAATTCATCCCCGAATTTCATCGCCCTTTATGATTTCAATGCATGCGCATAACCTCGAAAATGTTGATTTTGACTGATCTAAAACAAATTGGAAGAAAAAAATGTAGTCGGTTAACACTGGGTATTAAAGGATGTTCTTCCGTGAGACGTTTATTATCTTTTAGCTGCACCTGTAGGAGGAATAAAGGCAGATTGCTCAAAAATCAGGATTTTCCTTCTTCGTCGTCAAAAGCCTAGCGGTTGGTCGGTCAGTTCGCGGCGATCACGCATTTGAATGGACAAGGAATCGATGAAATGCCGGTGCCAGTTTCCTGCCGTCTTCAAATTGCATCTTAATATTTTTTGGAGCAGCTGATTGAATGCAGAGAGCAAGGGTCCAAGGTTAGGCGCTCGTCATAATTCTCAGAAAATTCTTGCTCGCTTTTGAAGATCGGGGCTCCGGAGGACCGAGTAAAGGCCCTCGGTGCCCTGCGCAGCTACACTTTAGTGTTAGTTTCATTTGGAAAGTCCATTCAATTGGTAACGTGAAAATTATTTTACACATACGTCATTATTTTTATTATTGAAAATAATTATTTTCCTCTCATAGACCCTAAACTAAATAATCGGAGTAGGAAAAGGGTGTATATTTACATCGCTTATTTTATTTATGACTAATTCCAAATCACGTAGTTATCAAAGTAAGTGTGCACTTCTATATATTTCTGGCTTAACATATGCTCTTGACGTGGCCCTCGTACTAACGTTAAAACCTCACCGTTACCCGCTATTCGATTTCAAAAGTTTCGCTTCTTTCAAGGATGCAGTAAGATTTAGTTTCAGTTAATTCGAAGTAGTTCCCATTTAGCCCTAATGAATTTATTATTATTATGAATTATTATTAACATCTTCGCTAAATAATTTCATTCACACGCCACCCAGCAGCATGCATGCCCCCTTTCCCTTAATTAATCCCGAAGCTGCGTCTCAGCGTAGCACTTTCTAAAACCAGTTTATTTCATTTGCCGGACCCACTCCTTTGAAGAACGAGGATTGTATGCAAATTCCACACTTTGTGAAGTAGCCGCCGTATCGAGGATGCGGTAAACAAATAATACGGTAGCGCTTTCATTTCCAGCGTCGCTTAAAATGTTTGCTTTAACTACGGGGAGCTGGGGGTTCATCAATATGGGAGTCTATTAGGTGAGGAAACGGTAATGATAGACACCAAGCTCAGGGAATCAGCAGCTCAATAAAAGGCCCTAATTGCTTAGCAACAGTGTTTCGGGGCCTCTCATTTGAGATCAAGAGTTTACTGGACTAGAGACTATGCTTTGGAGAAATGGAGCTTGTGTCATTAGATAAGACTGGTGCAAATAGGTTATATCTATTTTTTTCCCTGACGATTATGTTACCTTTCAACTGCCTGATGTATTTGGTTTAGTAGATTATTTTCTGTCATCTCACTTAATTGAATTCTGTCCATCACATTTAGATGTTTTCCATTTGCATAAAGGTTAGTGTGGTGAAGAGTGTCAAACTCTATTTAGACAATGTCACTCAAATTTGCAATCCATTCCTTTAAGTTAGAAGGTGCATTTTAGAAGGTGATTTCATTTTTAACGCTCCCTTAGGTATTGGAGTCATTTTTTTCATTATTTTCCTCGCAAAAAATCAGTTTTCAGCATAAGCAGGATATTATACATTTTAGCAGAAAAATCTTCAGGTACACACAAAAAAAAAGCATCCTACCTGTAGCGTTGATATTTAATTGAAAACATCATTGGATCCGACCTGGTCATGTTTGGACCTACAGTCATTAATTGTCCTTGTAACCTTTAATGTCTTTGGAGGAGGTATATTCTGACAGTCCTTGCCTTTTTATCTTTAACACGCATATTACTTGGTTTTATGGGCATTGTACTTCATCAGTCCAGGATCATGTACAGTGTTTAGTTCCATCATAATTCTGTACATAAAGATTTCCTTGACTTTGTTGGGTGGTGTGCTCAGTCAATCACTGTGACTATTTAGACAGTGTAGTTATCATTCAGAATGCGGCGGTTACTTGACATTTTGGACAGGGCTTCTCCCAACTGCCTCTCTCAGTCTTTTATTATTATTCCACTTTCCACAGTAAATGCACACATCAAGTATATGTGTGAATGTGTCTTCAACTTGTTTTGTATTTCTTGACGTCAACATCCATAATTCTGTTAGTGGCTACTGCATTGTGGCTCAGTTACGTCCCATTTCACCCATTACTGTTTTCTGTCAGGTAGTACTTTAGCCACAGCTAGCTGCCAAAAAGTATAAACTTGCCAGCTTACATCAATACGACTTTATCTAATTTTTAAATACACGTCCTGGCAGTCTCACTTCCTCGCTGTAAATAATCTCTTGAATCAGTATTCTAACGGTATACAGGAAGCATAATAGCATGTCACAAAATATAAAGAGGAAAATTCCTTCTTAGCCGTGGAAGAAGACTGGGCCCTATTCAGATTTAATAAGTTTGCTGCAGCAACCAATTATTGTTTGCTTTTGTAAATTGATTCAGATGTCTTTAGTGGCAATTTTCATATTAGCTCCCCCAAATAAACATCTATTAGGTTTATAAATCACATCTGCTATATTACTACAATGTAGCTTGAGCTAAAATAACCAAGTGTCAGTTAGTCAATAAAGGAAAGCCTGAGAAGACTGACAGATTAGTCTTCTTATCTCTTTTCATCAGCTCAGAATGCAGGCTGAATTGAAGGTCAATATCTTGCGATTCTCCAGTGCTGAGCAGGTGTCTAGAGAGTATGGATTTTCTGCTATTTAAGCTCCAGTGTCCCTCTTTGTGGGCTCACACAGGCCAATTTCAAACCCGTCAAAACTGCATTACAGCAAACCTCCCTTGAACAAAACCCAGTGCTTTACACAAGGCCCCTTTTTTGTGACAGTTTATATTTCCTGACAGCGGCTCCCCACTACTGTATATGTTATACTCTTATCAAAATGTGCTGTGCAAATGACACTTTATGTCAGCTGAAAACGCAGAGGAGGACTTTTAAGGAGGCAAACCTAAGAGAAAAATTGAAATGTGCACTCAAGTGGCACATTTTGCTAAAGTGTGAACCATGTTAAAAACTGATCAAGACGTGCTTAAAAAATAACAAAGATTTGAGTCCTATAGAATATAATGGTGTAGTATACATCCACTGCAAAAAAAAAAAACAAACATTTAATTGGAGATGTGCTTTATTTCTCTTTTTAAAATTTAATTCTGAAGCTCACATCTCGGATAGAAACAGGAAAAGTGTCACAGTGCAGCTTGTCTGTGGCTAGTGAAATCAGCAACATTGCTGATAACAGCAGTGGCCTATAAGTAACAGATGTTCTAAATGCAAATTGTTTGTAGAAGGGCTTAAAACCCTTCAGCAACTTGAAAATAACCCGGAAAAAAAGAAGAGACGAGAAGAAAGAAATCCTCTTAAGTGCTGCTCCACTTTAAAAGAGACAGCCCATCACCTTCATACATATGCTGTTGGTCCACCAGTAAGGAAATGCTCTCCCCATCAGGCCTATTTGGAGAATTAAACCTCTAATACAAAACAATCGTAAAGCTGCACATTTCCTTATGAGGAAAATCATCTCAAAACATCATAAGGTACAATATGTCTTTGTGGACATTCATTGCAAAACTCTCCCATTTTGCATCTGGGACTTTACTCTTATGCAATTTTTTATTGCCGATTGAAAAAAACAAAAACACAGGAATAAGCTCAATCCAGCTGCAACATTTACCACCCATTGTTAAGTCCTCTTATTTGAATACTAGCCAGAACACTGTCTGCACAGAGATTTCATGTCCTCACATTGGTTTCCCTCCTGGAGTCTGAACACCTGCTGGTCAGGTTCACTGATGTTGCTAAACTGGCCAAGTGTAGGCTTGTATTGTATGTGTGTGCACGAGTCCTTCAATTAAATGCTGTCTTTCATTTTATTGCTTGAAGAATATAACTTGCAGCTTTAAAATTTAGTCTGAAGTTTAATAAACGCACGAAGGCTACACAGTCAAATGAGCTTGATGGACTGAATGGTCTTCTCTTTGTTGAGCAAAATTGTTATGTTCTTACTTCTACGGTTATGGTCTGTTTTAGGTTTCAACTTGGAGTTTTGTTTTTTGCATTTTTTTACATTATGAACTTTTCAATGACATTTACATTTTTTAGTTAACTATTTTACAATTGTTAATTGTCTTTTCGGTTTGTTTTGTTAGTTCTCTTTCGGATTTAGTTAATTCCTTGTTTCGTTTTGGGCCCCTTATTTGTGAACTGTTGTCTGGTGCTGTCATTCGGTTGTTACAGCAGTACCAGAGAGTGTATAAACCACCTGTTGCTACTGCCTAACTGCGATGGCATTAATCTTTGTGTTGTTCTCTTCTGCTCCTTTTTTGTTCTCCTCATTTTTGATTTTGTTTTGCAGACTGACTATTTTGTTTGCTTTTTCTCCAGTTTTTATTTTTTAGCTTTGTACTGAGGGTTTTGATCTTTGATTTCCAGATTGTGATTTGGCATCTTTGCTAAGTATTTTTTTTTTTTTTTTTTTGCAAGACTGATTATTCCCTCAGAACAATGGTCAAGAAACAACTCTTGTGATTGGAGCTGCTCTAGAAAAGTGGAGAGAGAAGCCTTGAGCTGTAAGTTACAAACAATCCTCTCCATCCTGGAGTTGCTCATTTCAAATCCCAAATTTCTATCATGAATCCTGGCAGGAGCTTAGGCACTACACCTTCCTTTAAGCAAATCGTCAGTGGGTCTCTCTCTTAAGAATGCCATGCTTATCGCTACTACTGATACTTGTATTCTCTGGTCAAGGCCGACTTCCAAAGCTGCCGTTCTACTAAGTAGGTTAGTGATGGCAGGGCCACTTACTACATGCAAACAATTTATGCATTTTCCTCTTTTGTAACTAACATGTGCCTTAAATTGTCCAATACAGTGTAATCCTCCTCTTTGCAGATACTTTTTCAAATTCATTGCTCTGAAAGTCTGTTTACTACTGTGGCATCTGCTGCTGTGTCTATACTGAAATCATACTGCTTCTTATTTATGTTTAGCATCATCATCAAGTGCTTTATGCTGCTGTTCCCATCATGGATCACTCCTAGGTAGAAAGCTTTCTCTATTTTGTCTTTTGTGACCTCATATATAGACGTAGAATGGCATATTCTTGTACAATGCCCACTTTTGTTGCAATTCGGCAAACTGTTCCTGCATCTGGGCAACTAGGTTTTCCTCTGTGCTGTGGATTTCTGCATTTAATGTAAGTAACATCTCCTTTTTCCTTGTCCTGGTCGCATCTCTATTTGTTGGGTTTTATTCCATTCTATTCTATTGAGTGTCTCTGTGCTGCATCCTGCATTTTATCTGTATGTTTCCATTTTTACATGCCATTCTCTCTGTGCATTTGGTTGGATTTCTATGGGCTATCACTGGTATGTCGATTGCTATATGGCCTTGGAGGCTGACTTGAATGGCAGTCTCCTCTTATTGCCTTTCCATCAGTATTGGCGTCTTTAGCTTGAGGTCAGTTATTAACTGCAGCTTTTGTGAGTATCTTTTTCTTAGATTCCTACTATGTGCTGGTCTTGTATGTGTTCAGCTGTCTTATAAACTGACAGTAATTTGAATACCTCCAGCCAGCAAATCTTTACTGAAATAGGGTGTCAATGACACCTTACTAGGGAAAACTGAAACACACGCAACAAAGTAATTTAGGTAACAAAATCAAGCTCTAATTAGATATTAATCCGTACTAGTTGAAGACAATGGCTATTTATTCACTTGCATATGATAAAATGGAAACATAGGATACTGTTGCTTAATAAATATTCTTGTGCTGAACCATAATGAAGAATAACCTGCCTCTATAGTTAATGCAAGATCCCTTAAGGACAATAGACTTAAAATGCTTTTCATTTCAAGCTTGCTGAATTTCTGCAACACCTGCTTTAATTTCCATGCATGACTTCTAAATAAAGTGTAAACGGCTTGTTCCATGCTCACTGCACCTCTGATGAATACAAACTTGTGATCTGGCGTGCTTTGACCTGCCTGCAAAATGCTAAAATTAGCAACCTGTCTTTTGTTCAGTCTGTCACAAGAGAGAGTCCCCTGTTGTTAAGCTCTGATGCAAACTTTCCATTAATGTAAAATTCCAACATACATCCATTGATCTATTACATGTTGTTACTTTTTTTGACATTTATACTAGCCATTACCATATCCTGTCAGAAAATGGTGCAAAGTGGAAGCTACAGCTGGACATGGTGCCAATCCATTGAAGGGCTTTCTCACACACCCAGGCTTACAATGCAAACCAAATTAGAGTTATGAATTAACCTAATGTGTTTATCTTGGAAACGTGAGAGAAAAAACAGTATATCTAGAAATAAATCCATATGAACACATGAAGAACAAGCATACAACCCACAGACAGTGTTTGAATCAGGATTTGATTTCAGTCTTTGGGAGCTATAAAAATGTAGTACTATTAACTGCATCAGAGTTTGCCCAAACCTAATGTTAGTTATTACATAATTAGAAGTTTTAAGCATGTTTGAACATTTACTGTATATATTTATTACAATACTATATTATTATTATGATGATGATATATGTAGATTGTCAAAAGTATGAGCAAGAAAAGTCAGTTTCTTCAAGGTTTTGGGTTTAAAGTTACATTGGGAAAAGTGGTGAAGGGTGCACAGAGATTCATTGTTTGTTTTATTACTCAACCAAGAAAACTAAGGTCAAATGACAGACCCATGATATCATGAAAGCCCCACCTCAGTCTTTCCACTTCCACTCCATTTGAAATGGAATTCCTGGAAGAAGTCGTAATTCTGAGACCAGTTTATATATATATAGTGATGGGCAGCCACAGAGCATTAGAAAGGCAATACCTTCCCTGGGATGCTATAGGGCAGCTGTGCTGGGTGGCTGTGGCACCATAGATACCCACAGGGTATGCTGGGAGTTGCAGTTTGGCACAACCCTGTTGGGTCCCATGGGAGCTGCCAGGGGGAGCTGCAGAGCCCTTCGCTGGGCACTCACCACATGTGGGAGTGATTCCAGGTCCGATTAATAAGCCACCTGGAACACTCCCAGGGACATCATAAAAGGAGCTGCCTCACTCCATTCGGGGAGCCAGAGTTGGGAGGAGGTGGATGAAGCTTGCCAGATAAGGAGTGTAGGTGGAAGGACTGAAAGGGAGAAGAAGAGAAGAGTCAAGAAGAAACGTACTGGACTGAGACTTGTACTGTGGTGCATTGTGCTGTGCTCTGGGAAAGGAGAAAGTGGCTCCCCTCTGTAAATAAAAAGTGTGTTGTGTGCTGCACTTGTTTCTCTGCCTGTCTGTGTCGGGTTAGGGCGGCTGTACGCGACCCGGTGGTCCACTATATATGTATGTATATATATATATATATATATATATATATTGTGGCACGTGGCTGGTGGGCCCAGGAGGACAGGAGGAGGGCTTATGCCTCCTCCGGACCACAAGGGGGCGACCGCCCTGGTTCCTTTGGGGGCCATGGGTACAGAGCTGGTAAGCTCAACCCTGTAGAGGCCCGTGGTCACCGCCAGGGGGCGCCCCAGTGCCTGGAGAGCCCTAGACCTCAGCACTTCCGCCACACCCGGAAGTGCTGGGGGGAAGAAGACTGGGGACACCCGGAGGGCTTCTGGGAGCAAAGCCGGCACTTCCGCCACACAGGGGAGTGTCCGTGGAGGAGTGTCGGGAAGTACCTGGAGCCCATCTGAGTGTGTATAAAAGGGGCCACCTCCCTGCAAAGGATGACTGAAGTTGGGTGGAAGTGGACAAGAGTTGTGTTGGAGAGGAGTGGAGGCGGCCTGAAGGAAGCAGGCACTGAGAAGAGAGGCCTGGACTTTGGGGGATTGGTGCTGGAGGCACTGGGTTTGTGCGTATTCGAACTGTAAATAGTGTAAATAAACGTGTTGGGTGAAAATACGATGTCCGTCTGTCTGTGTCCGGGCTGCTTCTCACAATATATATATATATATATATATATATATTACTGTACACACATACAGTATATATATCTCACAAACATGTTCTTAGTAGAAAACTTCAAGGGTCATATAAATGTGACTACACTCCCAACCAGGGGTTGGCAATGTTGCCTAATACCTTTACTCTTCCTTCATCTGCAGAAGCAATGATTGATAGTCGCAACGCCTTTCATTTCCCAACCACCTGAACCCACCTCTTCCTGTTGTCCAGAGTGAAAACCAGGTCCATCTTGGAGTCAGTTGAATGGAGATTTGTGTTTAAAAAGACAGTTTTTGGTTTTCTATCATTTTCAGATCTGCCAATTATATGGTGTTCATAAAAAAATATGTCTGAGGACAAGTCACTCAAAGCACTTGATAACAAATAGTGGTCATGGCCAGCAGGCAATAATTGGTCAATGATCTCAGTATTGCCTGTTTTGGAACAAGGGTGATTGTACTGGACTTGAGGCAAGTGGGGACACCGGCCTTCTCCAGAGAGATATTAAACAGGTTGGTGAACACTGCAGTCGGCTGTTTTGCACAATGCTTTAGAACCCATCCAGGAACCCCATCAGGGCCAGTTGCCTTATTAGGATGAATGTGGCTTACAGCCCATCTCACCTCATGTGCTTTCAGTGCCAGAGTGCATAAGTGAAGAGTGCCTCTTGCTGGGTTAGTTTAGTGATAGGTTGGTTGCTGTCCTTGTTAAACCATTCGAAGAAGTGATTGAAGTGTTCAGGAAGAAATGAGTTTCCAATGTTGGTTGAACAGGTGTTACCCTTGTAGCCTGTGATGGACTGAAAGCTCTGCCTCATGTGTCGAGAGTCAGAGGTTTTAAAATGCTCCTCTATTTTTGCTTTGTATCAGCGCTTTGCCTCCTTAATGCCTTTCCTTAGGTTGGACCTAGCTGTTCTGTAGGCCTCTGGGTCTCCAATATGGAAAGCAGTGAATGTCACTTGCCTTCAATAGGTCTTGGCCCTCTCTGCTCATCCAGGGTTCCCTACCTTACAACAAATAAGTATTGTGTTAACAAATTTTAATACAAGAATATAAAAATACGCAATGGCAATTTGGGTAGTACTCCAGGCCTTCAAAGAACCAGTATTGACTTTACTTATTGAGGGAATATTTAATAGTAAGTTCACTCAACTTTAAGCTTTATAGAATGATCTTCACCAAGGCTGGATGTGCTTTGGTCTAAAATCAAATATCTGCTTCCATACATGTCATGTTTTATATTATGTTCATCATGATTTTACTGCCAGAGTTCAAATCTTGGTTGAATGAATATAAAAACAGATGAGTTGCAAAAGAAGAGAAAACAAAATCTGAAATGTGGAATATTCCAGTACTGAAAGAATCAACCAAGTAAGACACTAAAGCCCAAAACAATCTTTGATGTGGTTCAATGTGAGAATCAGTTTCAATTTTTCAATACATTTGCAAAAATTTCTAAAATCCTAAAATTTTGCTTTGTCATTCTGGAGTATAGAGTATTCGTTGAAGAGGGATGAAATTAATTTATACAATTTTAGTACCAAAAATGAAAGGGTCTGAATATTTTATGGTCTGGAGAAAAAAGGACAGAGAAAAGACATGAGCAATTAGAATAGGTACGGACACAATGCTAGTTGTTTAAAAACTACCATGTTGGGTGGCCACTTTTTAGTTATTTCTATCAAAGGCATAGCTCTTTCGAAGAACTGTAACATGAAACATCTGTAATATCCCAGCAGTCTGAGAAAAGCTTGGATATGTCTTTTTTGTGTGGCTGGGGCCAGTCAGAAATGACAGCAACTTTGGAACATTGAGGTTTGACCATGCCACATCCCACCACATAGCCCAAATATTTAGCCTTTGTCAGTCCAAAGTAATATAAGTTCTGCAATAATGGCAGGATAAAATAACTGCAAGTGCTTATGGTGAAAATGCTAAGCTATATTTCTGAACAGTTTCTTCAGAGTCACTGGTAGGTGTAGTTAATATACAGCAACAATCTCATAAAAAGAAAACAACTTATACTGTGACAATGTGAAAAAATTAAACGTTATAATAAATATTCAGTATGACATATGTCACTTTTGTATCAAAACATTCATTATATTGAATTAAGTAGGTGTGTGTTTCTATATATGTATATATATATATATATATATATATATTTATATATATATATTTATATATATATATATATATATATATATATATATATATATATATATATATATATATATATATACAGTGGAACCTTGGTTTGCGAGTAACTTGGTTTACGAGTGTTTTGCAAGACGAGCAAAAATTTTTAATAAATTTTGATTTGATAAACGAGCGAGCTCTTGCAGTACGAGTATGTATACGCTTTGTCTGCTGAGCGTCATGTGATCACAACTGAGCTGATGGTTCTTCTCTCTCTCGCTGCGGGATTGTGGGCAATCGTCTCCTATTCTCCATCTGAGTTGGTGTGCCTCACTCATATAGTCAACATCCGTACGAGCATATACTGTTTACTACAGCATTAGCATTGTGACTGTGTGTGCATGCGCGTGCGCGCGTGTGTGTGTGTATGTGCTCGCTCGCTCGCGTGTGTGTGTGTGTATGTACGAGTGCACGCGTGCGCTCGTGTGTGTGTGTGTGTGCGTGTGTGTGTGCTTGCGCGCGCGTGTGTGCTGTGACGTGTGAGTCCCCGTCTTGCACCCTAAAACACGAAGCTGAGTCTCAGTACTTTAGCAACACCAGCTTTATTCAGCTTGAAACAGCAACAGCACAGTTATTTATACACAGACACAGCAGTCAGGCAGGGCCCTGCACATTTATAATGTTACTTGTTCCTTGTATCACCCATCGACGGCAGACGCTTATAGCATGTCCGCGACATTTTTGGATTCGCTTTTACGACGAACTGCTACAGAGCTGGGGGACTGCGATTGCTTTGGGACGCTTTTCCGCGTGTTGTCCCGTTGGGTGCAATCCCACAAGAGTTTAGAAACTCACACCAGCCGTGATTCTTTTCAAAGGTAAAGTGCAGGTTAATTTGTTTTATGTATTTTTACTTTATATTTTGTATTAATCATTTTTATATGAATAGTTTTGGGTTGTGGAACAAATCATCTGAGTTTCCATTATTTCTTATGGGGAAATTCACTTTGATATATGAGTGCTTTGGACTGCGAGCACATTTCCGGAACGAATTATGCTCACAAACCGAGGTTCCACTGTATATATATATATATATATATATATATATATATATATATATATGCAGTATATCTACTCTATATATATATACAGTATATATATATATATATATATATATATATAATCCTAAGCCTAAAAGTGTAACGGCAACATTTTTATGTCATGTTTTTTGTCACGCTTTAAATCTGGCTTATTTTAAAAGCTACATATATATGTTTGGTATCACTCTTTTCGGAATTTATCAAACTTTAATGTGATGTTGTTAGATCTTCAGATTCTTATTCCGTTTTTAAATTATAAACTAAAAAATATCAAGAACTCACATCTCGTGAGATGGGAATTTGTGCCAAAAGTTTTAACCATGCCCGGGGCCGGAAATAAAACACAAAGAGTAGGACAGCTGCTGAACAGGCTTTTAAAGGTTCAAAGTGGTGCACGAGACGCAGATCACGCGGCACGACAGCAAGCCAGCAGCTGATTGAGCAAAGAGGAGTTAAAAAAAAAACTATTTGTTTCTCATTGTATCACCATTTAAGAGGGGGTTCCGGAGGAGACACCACGTCTCCTTGGGGTGCATTCAGCCCCCCTCTTCACAACACAAGCAGCAGAGATGCGAAGTGGCTGGCGAGCAAAGCGAGCAGGGGGAAACTCCCTAGTGTGTGTATATATATATATATATATATATATATATATATATATATATATATATATATATATATATATATATATATATATATATATATATATATATATATATATATATATATGTGTGTATATATATTTTGTCACAAACTCGAGACAGAGTCATATAAAAGTTTGGGACAGCCACCCATATAATTTGGTTTCCTGGTTGCAAAGTTGCTTTTTCAAAATATACAGCACTAATGTGCATACAACCAAGTCCAAAACAAGACTGAGGGAATAGGGAAAAGGTGCAGGCTTTTAAAGGGGGAGACAGGAAGTGAGATCATAAGGATCGGGCTCATGTTCTTCAGCCATTGGTTCGAGCCCGGACGTGACATCACAGGGGCCGGAGCCGGCAAGGTCTCCTTCCATTGGCTCGGTTCTGGAAGTGACGTCAAGAGAGCCAGGTGGAATCTCCCGTGAATGGTCCACAGGAAAGGGAGAAAAATAGTCATTGCACTCTGCCACATCCCGGCATGCCTCAGAACTGCCTTTACTCAAGCCCTTTAGCTGCCTCCTATGCGCACATGTGTGACAATATATATATATATATATATATAATATTATATATATATATATATATATATATATATATATATATATATATATATATATATATATATATATATATATATATATATATATATACAGTACTGTGCAAAAGTTTTAGGCAGGTGTGAAAAAATGCCATAAACAAAGAATGCTTTCAGAAATATAAATAATGATTGTTTATTGTTATCAATTTACAAAATGCGAAGTGAGCAAACAAAAGAAAAATCTAAATCAAATCACTATTTGGTGTTACTACCTTGTGCCTTCAAACCAGCATCAATTCTTATAGGTACACTTGCACAAAGTCAGGGATTTTGTAGGATTATAGTCAGGTGTATGATCAACCAATTATACCAAACAGGTGCTAATGATCATCATTGTCACACATTGGTTGAAACACAGTCATTAACTGAAACAGAAACAGCTGTGTAGGAGGCTTAAAACTGGGTGAGGAACAGCCAAACTCTGCTACCAAGGTGAGGTTGTGGAAGACAGTTTCATGTCATGGCAAGATTGAGCACAGCAACAAGACACAAGGTAGTTACACTGCATCAGCAAGGTCTCTCCCAGACAAAGATTTCAAAGCAGACTGGGGTTTCAAGATGTGCTGTTCAAGCTCTTTTGAAGAAGCACAAAGAAACGGGCAACGTTGAGGATCGTAGATGCAGTGGTCGGCCAAGGAAACTTAGTGCAGCAGATGAAAGACACATCAAGCTTATTACCCTTTGAAATTGGAAGATGTCCAGCAGTGCCATCAGCTCAGAACTGGCAGAAACCAGTGGGACCCAGGTACACCCATCTACTGTCCGGAGAAGTCTGGCCAGAAGTGGTCTTCATGGAAGAGTTGCAGCCAAAAAGCCATACCTCCGACGTGAAAACAAGGCCAAGCGACTCAAGTATGCATGAAAACATAGACACTGGGGTGCAGAAAAATGGCAGCAGGTGCTCTGGACTGATGAGTCAAAATTTGAAATATTTGGTTGTAGCAGAAGACAGTTTGTTCGTCGAAGGCTGGAGAGCGGTGCAATAATGAGTGTCTGCAGGCAACAGTGAAGCATGGTGGAGGTCCCTTGAACGTTTGGGGCTGCATTTCTGCAAATGGAGTTGGAGATTTGGTCAGGATTAATGGTGTTCTCAATGCTGAGAAATACAGGCAGATACTTATTCATCATGCAATACCATCAGGGAGGCGTATGATTGGGCCCAAATTTATTCTGCAGCAGGACAACGACCCCAAACATACAGCCAAAGTCATTAAGAACTATCTTCAGCGTAAAGAAGAACAAGAAGTCCTGGAAGTGATGGTATGGCCCCCACAGAGCTCTGATCTCAACATCATCGAGTGTGTCTGGGATTACATGAAGAGACAGAAGGATGTGATGAAGCCTACATCCACAGAAGATCTGTGGTTAGTTCTCCAAGATGTTTGGAACAACTTACCAGCTGAGTTCCTTTAAAAACTGTGTACAAGTGTACCTAGAAGAATTGATGCTGTTTTGAAGGCAAAAGGTGGTCACACCAAATATTGATTTGATTTAGATTTCTCTTTTGTTCATTCACTGCATTTTGTTGATTGATGAAAATAAATGATTAACACTTCCATTTTTGAAAGCATTCTTTGTTTACAGCATTTTTCTACACCTGCCTAAAACTTTTGCACAGTACTGTATATATATATATATATATATATATAATATAATATATATATATATATATATATATAAAATATACTAGTCATTTAGCCCGTTACAATAACGGGCGCTAGAACAGTAGTGCATAAACATTAGTAGGAACAGTCTATATTAAATTGTAAAGGAACTTTGACCTCATTCTTTTTGTTGGTCGTATTTTTCTTTCTTTCAGCCTTTCTTTTGTTGATGTTTACTTGCTGAGCTGACCGTTCTTCGTGGGCTGCCGCCGTGTATTGTGTGTCTTTAATTTTCTGTGACAGTAATACTGTCTTGCACGTCTGCTGGCTTGTACGTCCATAATATACCTTTAATTTTCTCTGGCGATAATACAGGTGTGCGCGTCGGTAATATGCCTTTAATCTCTTCTGAAAGTAATACTGGCTTGTATGTGCTGTAATATGCGTCACTGTATTGTGTACCTTTAATTTCCTCTCGCAGTAATACTGGTTTGTATTTCCGTAAAATGCCTCTAACTTTCTCTGACAGTAATATCGTGCATCGCACCTTGCCCCGCGCATGCGCACTTCACCAGAAGACACACACACACACGGACACCTGAACGTACAAAAGGATTTTATTAAAGAGGATATAGGGTCATAGGGTCAATAGTATTACATGTACAGAGTAGTATAGTGCAATTGTTGCTTGCATGTGCTACTATTAATCAACCTTTGACGAAAAGTACTGAAAGAGTCATTCATATAAGCTACTTGGATATTGTGACACAACTGTAACTATTTGACATCTACATGGTGCACAGATGCATGAAATAGTACTTTTCAGATATTCTAGTTGAAGACAGTCCCTCAAGACAATGCTGACAGCAGCATAGCACAGCATCTGAACCATGTTAAAAATAGTAATCATAATGCATTTTAACTTTATAGCAACTTAAGGAGGTCGTTAAGCTATTAGAGGTGCATTACCAAACATTGGAATGGACTTTGTTAAAGCCTGTAGCAGTGTGGCCATGGCTCCTAAAGAGAAATTAAATGCAACAACCTACCTTGCAGTTATTGGTGTACTTATGAAGAAAATGCTAAGCTATAGTGCTGAACATTTTCTTAGGAGCCACTGGCACTTCAGAGTATGGTTAATATATAGCAACAATCTTAAAATAAAACAACTTGTATGCTAACTAATTTAAAAACACCGAACATATGGTAACTTTTTTATAGAGTGAAACATATGTCACTTTTGTATCAAAACACTCACTATAGTAGTTCCTAAAAATAAGCTTTTAAATACCTGCAAGGGTTTATTGTTACTGCCTTCTGTTACTTCTGATAAGGAAAGTTGAGGTTTGATGATACTTACCTAAGCTACAGAAGTCTACAGCTCAAAACAGATTGCAGTGTGGATTCAGGGATAACATATCCACTTAGCCATAGTGACCTATAGCACTAAAGAAGAACAAAGTCTGCACCAGCTACAAAAGTGCCAAACTTTGACAAACCTACAGGCACTGTGGCTACTTTAATTCACCTAATGTCAACAGGGTGGAAGGTATGTTCAAATAATGCACAGTCAAGTTTTTATTTGCTTAACCAGTCAAATATTGCAGTACCTACTAAAAACAAAGATAATTGGCAGTATGCCATCTGTGTGTTTCTGTCTGTAAGATCATGACTACAATATTTAAACACACCCTTTCCCCACCACTCCCCAGTCTATTTAGCCAAATTGTAACTAATTTAGTTCCCATAGACTTATCTACAGACTTGTGCTGAAAATCAGGACCATTGTAGCAGCTTTAATCAGTTCAAGGGGTTATCCTATGATTTAATTAAGTAATATTTTTTGCCTGCCATTTATATTAAGCTCTGAAAATTTTAACAATACAATACATTTTAGAAACCAAATTTGTAAATCATTGACCTCTATCCAAGCACTATAATTTTAACTGCAGTAGCCAGTGAACATGAAGAGCAGTGTTTTGTTTAAATCTGTAGTAAATCTGCAGGATTTCTTCTCAGTCATCAGGGAGCAGGAGACCTCTGTAGCCCCAATAAAAGTAAACATAATCATTGTTCCTTATAATATCACACTCACTGTATTTCAAACCCAGCATTAAGTAATAGCAGTTCATCTGGAGATTGTTCATAGAGGTGTCAGGACTGAACATAGGTAGTGCTTTGACGTGCTGTTATCTCACTGGTAACCAGAGGCACACAGGTCAAGGTCTCAGCTGTAGAATACAAAGTTTTTTTGTTTTTTCTATTCATTGAATGACTCAAACATTTGTTTTTTATAGGTTCACAAGTTGAAATGCTTTTCTTTTAAATTGATAATGCAGATAATGACTGACAAGTTTATAATTGTAACTAAATAAATATAAAGCTTGGACTACTACTGTATGCTTATGGTTAAAGCAAACTATTTACAAAAAAATGACATATAAAACAGGACATTGTAAAAAAAAACAAACAGGGACTCAAACGATAAACAATTATTACTGCATTTTTAATAGTAAATATTTCAAGTTCAAAGTTTATTGTCATGTGTACATAGTATTATGACATTCTTAGTTGCATGTCCTCTCAGAATAGATTGCATTATTACAATTACCTATAAACACACAAAGTACACATAGTATGCAACACATACAGTATATATGCAGGGAGTCCCACTGCACCTCCAAACACACCAACATAAGTCCCTGGTTCAAAATAAAGATTTTATTATTATTAAATACTTATCCTAGACTTCTCCTAAAGGTTACACATGCATCATAACATACAATATTCTTTTTCTGTATTTTCTCTCCTTCTGCTTCTCCAGGTGAGTTTCATCTTCCACCTCCTTACTCTGGATGAGGTTCAACATCTTCTTTTATCCTGGATCCGGTGCTAGGGCATAACCCATTGGAAGCACTTCTGGGTCAAACAGAAGACCTACAAAGCAGGTATTAGTAATCCCAAACGCTCCCCCAGGTGGCCCCCACAGAATCAAACTACAGGTCCCAGCATGCCCTGTGGGTGTCCATGTGGGAAACCTAGCCAAGGGATGCTGCCATCTAGTGTATCAGGGGAGTAAATGGTCCGAACAGGTTAATTCTCCCAATTCTACCATAATATTGGCCATCTGTCTAGGTAAGGAATTTGAACTTTTCCCATTAGGGACACAAGCATACCCTCTTCTGTACTGAGATCTTGTGCTTGTCTCCTGGATGAGGAAGGACGATCCTTGTCTCCCTTATCTTGCTTCTGGAGGGTTGGCCTTCTGTGTGGGTAAGGAACCTTGACGTATGCCGGCTGGGATGCTTGCCTATATGTGCCATCCATCACTATATGTATGTGTATATATACAGTTAGGTCCATAAATATTTGGACAGAGACAACATTTTTCTAATTTTGGTTCTGTACATTCCCACAATGAATTTTAAATGAAACAACTCAGATGCAGTTGAAGTGCAGACTTTCAGCTTTAATTCAGTGGAAGCATGTGGAAGATTTTGCTGTGAACAGACAACATGCGGTCATAGGAGCTCTCCATGCAGGTGAAAGAAACCATCCTTAAGCTGCGAAAACAGAAAAAACCCATCCGAGAATTTGCTACAATATTACGAGTGGCAAAATCTACAGTTTGGTAGATCACCTGATCTTAACCCAATTGAGCGTGCATTTCACTTGTTGAAGACTAAACTTCGGACAGAAAGGCCCACAAACAAACAGCAACTGAAAGCCGCTGCAGTAAAGGTCTGGCAGAGCATTAAAAAGGAGGAAACCCAGCATCTGGTGATGTCCATGAGTTCAAGACTTCAGGCTGTCATTGCCAGCAAAGGGTTTTCAACCAAGTTTTAGAAATGAACATTTTATTTCCAGTTATTTAATTTGTCCAATTACTTTTGAGCCCCTGAAATGAAGGGATTGTGTTAAAAAAATGCTTTAGTTGCCTCACATTTTTATGCAATCGTTTTGTTCACCCCACTGAATTAAAGCTGAAAGTCTGCACTTCAACTGCATCTGAGTTGTTTCATTTAAAATTCATTGTGGTAATGTACAGAACCAAAATTAGAAAAATGTTGTCTCTGTCCAAATATTTATGGACCTAACTGTATGTATTTGTGTATATATATATATATATATATATATAATGGTTGAAATAGTTTACTGTCAAATAAATGCAAAGAGTACACGACACGTGTTTCGCCCTCATTCTGGGCTCATCAGGTGTACACACTCCACTGCACTCCCTCTTGGGAATCGAACCTCGGACGTCAGCGCCAGAGGCGATGCCCCTAACGTTGCGCCACGCCGTGTGGTTCGTTTATTTGACAGCATGTAGATCGGGGTAATTACATTCACGGCATTCGTAGTCTGTGTCACAATCTGATTGTATGGGTGGTTGCCTACCAGGTAACGCTTGTGGTTGGTCAGCAATCTGCTAACATCCGCCACGGTGCCCTCAGTTTGTGAGGAGCAGATCATAGAATGGTTGAAATATATATATATATATATATATATATATATATATATATATATAATATGTGTATGTGTGTATACAGTATATATATATATACAGTGATCCCTCGCTATATCGCGCTTCGCCTTTCGCGGCTTCACTCTATCGCGGATTTTATATGTAAGCATATTTAAATATATATCGCGGATTTTTTGCTGGTTCGCGGATTTCTGAGGACAATGGGTCTTTTAATTTCTGGTACATGCTTCCTCAGTTGGTTTGCCCAGTTGATTTCATACAAGGGATGCTATTGGCAGATGGCTGAGTAGCTACCCAACTTACTTTCTCTCTCTCTCTCTTGCGCTGACTATCTGTGATCCTGACGTAGGGGGTGTGAGCAGGGGGGCTGTTCGCACACCTAGACGATACGGACACTCGTCTAAAAATGCTGAAAGATTATCTTCACGTTGCTACCTTCTGTGTGCAGCTTTTAAGTATGCTGCACGGTGCTTCGCATACTTCAAAGCTCAAAGGACACGTATTGATTTTTGACTTTGTTTCTCTCTCTCTCTCTCTGCTCCTGACGGAGGGGGTGTGAGCTGCCGCCTTCAACAGCTTTGTGCCGCGGTGCTTCGCATACTTAAGAGCCAAACAGCCCTATTGATTTGTTTGCTTTACTCTCTGTTTCCTTTGAAGAGGAAGATATGTTTGCATTCTTTTAATTGTGAGACAGAACTGTCATCTCTGTCTTGTCATGGAGCACAGTTTAAACTTTTGAAAAAGAGACAAATGTTTGTTTGCAGTGTTTGAATAACGTTCCTGTCTCTCTACAACCTCCTGTGTTTCTGCGCAAATCTGTGACCCAAGCATGACAATATAAAAATAACCATATAAACATATGGTTTCTACTTTGCGGATTTTCTTATTTCGCGGGTGGCTCTGGAACGCAACCCCCGCGATGGAGGAGGGATTACTGTATATATATATTTGCAGCTGGAGATCCACAAAGGGAGAAATTGAATCATGTATCATAAAGTAGTTTTTATTCCTGAGCTTTCAGGAACAGGTGGTTGCTGGTGAAGTGTAATATCTTGTCTGCGTAGCATTCCTTACGGTAAACACTTGTGGTCAGGGTGGCATCATTATTTCTTTCAATGTAGATGTCCAGGAAGCTGATGTTCATTCCAGTATCTCATAAACAAAGCTGTGTTAAAACTCTATTCAGTAGAGTCCACACCCATTGTAATGTGAAGGAGACAAAAATGAATGAGAGACGCTATCTCTTCCATCTTTTCACTTCAAACGGATACTCTAAAACATTCATTAATCGGAGCTTACACAGAAGACGCCAAAAAACTCAGCAAACATTCGACTTGAACCAGAACCCCCACCCCACCTGGTACTCACTCCCTTATCACCACAAGATGTCTGAAGGTGCAGTACACATCCTCGCCAAGTCAGGCATCAGAATAGCACACAAACCCACGAACATTCTGTGCATGGTCCTCTTTAATGCTAAAAACATTAAATCGACAGCAGAAACACGAAACGCAGTTTATAGCATTCCATGCAGTTCTTGCTCAGCGGTATACATAGGACAAACTTCAAAAAGAATCGCAACACGTATACAGGAACATCGCAACGCCGTCAGAAGAAAGGACTCACTATCATTGATCTATACGCATACTAAATCAACAAGACATACATTTAACTGGGACAATGTACAAGTAAGATTTAAGGCCAGTACTAAAAGTGCCAGAGAACTGGCCGAATCTTGGCTATCAAATGAGAACGCCATCAACAGACATTTGGACATAAATCCAGCATATGCAAACTTAAGAAGAACATATTCATAATAAATAAAATAAAATCTTTACAACCAATAGCCCCCCCCCCACTGCGTAACTTTTTGCTATATATTGCCTTTGATTCTTGTAAGTCCAAGTATTATCCTCTGATGAAGGCCCCTGGTAGGGGCTGAAAGCTCAGGAATAAAAACTACTTTATGATATGTGATTCATTTTCTCCCTTTGTGGATCTCCAGCTGCAAATAAGCAAACCGTATCACAGACCTTCTCTTCCATATATATATATATATATATATATATCCAGTATATAGATAGAAATAGAGATATACAGATTCTACAACACACTAGCCTCAAAATAACATGAATTCCATTACCATTACCTGCTTAAACTTGAGTACTGACACAGGAACCAAAACCAGTGGTCTCATTCATAAAGCTTGCTTATGCAGAAAAAGAGGCTTGTAATGTGCATATCCAACTTTCCACACAAACATCGGGATTTCTTAAATAATACTTGGAGAACACGTGTATATTTACGGTGTGGACCACCAGGGGGCGTACCGCTCCACAAACCCCAACAGAGACAGGCTGAGACACAACACAGCACACATTTTGTTCTTCAGTGGGGAAGCGTTTTCTGTTGTTCCCCACTTCACAGCACAGTACAGTATAATACATGAGCATCAAACTATATGACATAGAATCTCTTCTTCTTCTGTTGCCTCCATTCCTCCTCGCAAACTTTGTGCTCTACCTCTTGACTCTAGCTCCTCGCTGTAAGGCTGGCAAGTCCTTTTATAATGTCCAACCTGGAAGTGCTTCTGTTCTTCCACTTACGTGGTCTGTAAGCACTTCCCATGCCACATCGCTCCTCCATTGTTACACCACCCCCTGGCAGCACACACGGTACCCAACAGGGCTAAGATAAAGAACTCCAAGTCCCATAGTCCCTGTGGGAATCCGGGGCACCGCTGCCATCTATCACTCTAGGGAAAGCAGTGCCCTAAAAAGGCTGCCTTCCCCCTTCCTTCCACTTCTTGGGTGTCCTGGCCGTCTCTTACAACAGCAACTCTGACCCATGTAAACACAATATTTCGGAGAAACTGAGAAATAATGACACCCTTGAACAAACAGCAAAATGCAGCCAGACCAGCTAAATGATGACTCATATGCATAATAAATCATATCACCAAGCCATTATTAGAATGTGCGTAGATGTGACAAAAATATTACACCTCAATAGTAATAAATATGATGTACAGACTCTGCTTTATTCCCTTTTAAGAGACCCAATGCTGTGTATTTGCCCTGAAGAACTTTTTTGTCCGTTTATATCAGTCACTTCTTCAGGAACTGTCTGACAGGTCAGAAATATCTTAGCCAAGCTTCATTCTATCATGCCCGCTGTGCAGGAAGCCATTAACTGATCAACAAAATGCTACATCCTGTTTTTGTGATGGTGTGGGTGTACATACATAAAGCATAACATGATTTTGACAACCTAAAAGCAATTTACAGTATGATCCAGTTATCCTAACATAATGAAAGCAATTTACTGCATTAATATTGCAATAAGGGTAGCCAGTTGGAATGAAGCTGCTTTTGTTAACTGTAAGCAGTTACATTCCACTAATGCACAAATCATCTGTGACACCAAGACTGGACTTACAAATGTTGTGGCTTGTTGACTTGGGTCAACCCATGATTTATTTATTTTGAGGCAAAGTAGTTTAGTCAGATGTGATGTTACTATACGTGGTGACTAGTTTGTTGGTAAGGTAACTGGCTGAACCCTCAGTGTTTCATATGGCCTGTACTATTCATTGCAACAGCAATCACATCATTACATGAGCAAGGCAGTAGTGGCTATCACTCTGACAATGGTGCTTAACATCTTTCCCACACCCTTAGAGAAGTCTTATAATGGCACAAATGATCTTGCACTCTCAGTTGAGGAGCACAGCCAGATACTCTAGAATGCAGGTGGTGGAGTCTTGACATGTCAGGAGGGAGCTGATCTACCAGCCAATGAAGTTCTGCAGCATTATGATTGCTTATGTATGAGGGTGATTAGCATGCTTTATATACAGTGGGTGGCATTCGAGGTGCATTCATATAAGCATGTTTACAGCGTGATTGTGATTTATGAACAGCAAATTACGTAGGAATGTGCATACTCCATATTTTATAAATCTGATGTGATTTTTTTTGTAGGCATTTTCCTGCTTTTTTTGCATGCAAATACAGTATTTTCAACATCAAATCCATTTAAAGTTTTATAAATGACATCTGGTGGCATTGGGCACAAAGCAAGAAATTGACTTTCCCTGTATGAAAAACCAGTTCATTAAAGGGAACATGCAATAACATAGTGCTAATCTGGAATTGCCAATTTACCTAAAGTGTACTTGTTTTAGCTGTGGAAAACTGGAATACCTGGAGAAACCAACACAGACACGCTGAACACTCCACACAGTGACCCCTCCTGGAATTTAAACCCTGATGTCTATAGTGTTAAACAGAAATGCTAACCACTACACAACAGTCTAGAATAAAGATAAAATGCTGGTTAGATATTTTACAGAGATTTTTAATTATTATTCCTCTGACTTGTTATTAAGTTACACTTTTATTAGGCTAGTCCACAAAGGTGTACTGAAATGCTAACCACTGCATCACAAGACATATTACATGTTGGTTTGATTTTTATGGAGTTGATTTTGTGTGTGAGTATGGTGTCCCCATAAAGATGAGGGATTACTGTAGAGTAATGCAGTTACTCATGTTGTTTGTGTCAGGACTCTAGTACATGGGTAGGCAAAGTCAGTCCTGGAGGGCTGTCGTGGCTGCAAGTTTTTGTTCAAACCCAATTTTTTAATGAAAAATCAATTATTGCTGCTGAAGCACTTACTGCTCAAACAGCAATCTATGCTTACTTTAGACGTCTCTCTTGTTAAGATTCTCAACTCTTAATTGCTTATTTTAGTCTTAAACAGTCACCTTAACTGTTTTTAATTGTTCATTATTAGCAATAAGTTGCAAATGACAAAGGAATCACCAGTTCTGCATCTAACTTGTTTCCATTTACACCTGTGTGTATTCATTGTGAACTATTTGATGTGATAAAGTATTCATAAGGAAACTGAAGAAAAAAAGTGAAGGAGTGAGAATTATTAATCTGCTTAAGGCTACAAATCATTTGGACGATATTCTTGGAAAGGAAAAAAATCTACAATATAAGAATGACTTGATATGGCAGAATTAAAAAAACCTGACAAACTGTAAAATGAAATAGCATCTGTTAATGACAAAGGTTGGTTTCAAATTAAGCAATTGGGCAAAAAAACAAAAAAGGTAGACTTTGCCTAGCTCTGCTCTAGAACATATATTGTAAACTAGTAACTTCTGATTGTTCAAGGAGGAAGGAAGATATTTCAAAGAGAAATTCAAATGAGAATGTGATAAAGTGTGACAAAGGACTTCAGCATTATTTACAGGGCAATAGTAGGAGAGTATGGTGAGCCTATACAAGTGATAGCCTGAAATCTTGACTGCAAAACTCACCATTGATGTTAAACTTAAGTACAGCACCGAGGCATTTAACGTGCAGTGGTGTGAATCATTTACAATATTCAATGAGCTGGAGTTCAGTTTTTGGAGCCATGCTTGAGACCTGAAAGATACAGCTCTGTCATTGGCATTTAGTTAATGGTGTTGTATATTTGCCCTAAACTATGAAAACTGCCTCTTCCAATACTAAGCTCTAATATTTGAATTAATTTTCAATATGTAAGCAAAAATAAAAAAAAACAAATAATATTGAATGGTCCATATAGTACTTCCATATAAATTACAATATAGTGATACTGAAGGAAATCACTCAATGGGAGATTTTACAATACAGTACAACCAAAAGTACTATACAATAATATTGAGATCAAACAAGACCCAATTCAGTGTTTGTCCTCTCAATTATTACTTACGCCGTCTTCCTTTAAAAGGGAGCAATGGAATGATGATTCCTTAAAATTTGCTAGGAATGCAGTAATGTCAGTTAATGGACACATGTCCGTGGATCCCCTCCCACAAATGCCTTTCTTTGTAATAAATAATGAACTTTTGTATCGAGTGGCAGAACACGAGGATGAAGTGAGGACATTGCTCTTAGTACCACATACTTATCAGCGACAAAGATGTGAACTAGCACATGCCCATCTTCTGGGAGCCCATCTGGACACCGAAAAAACATTGGAGAGAATTAAACTCAGATTTTATTGGCCTGGGATAAATGAGGAGGTCCGACAATTTTGTGCGTCATGTCCAGAATGCCAACTTTGTCAGATTCCTAGGAGGGACCGTGCTCCTCTTGTCCCTCTTCCCCTTATTGATATTCCCTTCAAACGAGTCGGTATCAACCTCGTAGGACCATTAGAACCCTCACTAAGAGGTCATAAATATGTACTGGTTTTAGTAGACTATGCCACCCGATTTCCTGAGGCTGTTCCACTGCTCTCAGCTACTTCAAAAAACATTGTACGGGAATTAGTAGGGATATTCACTTGTGTAGGGATCCCTAAAGAGGTTCTTATGGATCAAGGGACTCCCTTCACTTCAGAGACGTTCAAGGAGGTGGCTAAATTACTCCAGATAAAACTTCTAAAAACATCGGTCTACCATCCACAAACAGATGGACTGGTGGAGCGATTTAATCAAACCTTAAAACAGCTGTTATGAAAAGTAGTTAACAAGGATGGGAGGAACTGGGATCAGTTACTCCCCCTCATGTTGTTTGCCTATTGGGAAGTCCCACAGGCCTCTAAAGGGTTTTCTCCTTTTGAATTATTGTATGGAAGACAGCCCCGCAGGCTATTGGATATGTTAAAAGAAGGATGGGAAGAAGAGGTCCTTCCTACCTTAAATATTGTCACACACGTGTGTTTAGGAGACAGCTAAAGGGCCTAAATACAGGTAGTTCCATGCCAGACCAGGGGGGGGCGGAGTGCACTAATTTTCCCTCTCGATCTTTTGCAGACCATTCTAGGGAAATCCCACCCGGCTCTGGGGCAGCCACTGACATCACTTCTGGTTCCGGTCGGGATGACATCACTTCCGCTACTGGCCTTTAAAGCTGCCATCTTGCTACCTGGAGTTCAGTTCTGTTTTGGACTCGATTGAATGAACATGTCTCTGTTCTTGAATAGCTTTTGCAGCCATAATCGATTAAATGGGTGGCTGCCCCAAACCTTCTCGATGTCTTTTGGTCGTTCTTCTGACAATATATTAGAATATATTGCACAATTATGCAATAGATTAGAAAAAATTAAGACCCATAAAATAAAGAAAATCTGGAAAAGGCTCAAGCAGCGCAGTATCATTATTACAATAGAAACACCACCATTCGGGAATTTATCCCGGGTGATCGTGTAATGGTACTCGTTCCTAGTTCCCATTCTAAATTATTGGCACATTGGCAAGGCCCTTACGAAATTAAGGTAAGAAAAGGACTCATGGACTATTTGGTAAAACAACCGAATCGTCGACCGAGCAAGTGAGTATATCATATAAATTTGCTGGAGCTGTGGAAGGAAAGGGAGATCGATCCTTCCTTCAGCCAGCCTCGCTCCCTTTTTGTATCAAAATCACGTCTTAATTTCAGATCAGATTTGACCCCGGAACAAAAACAGGACCTAGGGATGGCTATCCTGTCAGTACCGGAAGTAGTGAACGAGTAACCAGGATGGACTGCTCTGATTGAACATGACATCTTCATTGACCCAGAGGCAAAGAAGACGGAAGTAGAGTTGGAAATCAGATGAATGCTGGAGTTAGGGGTTATTGAAGAAAGTTACAGCCCCTGGTCTAGTCTAATTGTCTTGGTTCCTAAGCCCGATGGGTCGTGGATGTTTTGCAATGACTTCCGACGTCTTAATCAGGTCTCTAAGTTTGATGCGTATCTGATGCCACGAGTGGATGATCTACTCGATTGGGTAGGTAATGGTCAATTCCTAACTACGCTCGATATGATGAAAGGGTATTGGCAAATTCCTTTAACAGCCTCCGCTAAAGAAAAGACCGCTTTTAGTACTCCAAGTGGACACTGGCAGTACACTGTCCTTCCTTTTGGTTTGCACGGGGCACCAGCGACCTTCCAACATCTGGTAGATACACTGCTAAGGCCCCATAATTCATTTAGTGCCGCCAACCTGGATGATGTTGTTATTTATTCCGGCACATGGAAGGAACATGTACTGCAGGTTAAAATGGTGCTCTCCACACTGGAACGAGCCGGACTTCGTATTAATCCCAAGAAATGTTTCTTTGGGTTGAAGGAAGCCAAATATTTGGGCTATCTGGTGGGTGGGGGTACCGTTAAACCACAATGCTCTAAAATTGATCATAAATTGGCCCTGTCTGGTAACTAAGAGGCAAGTACAAGCATTTTTGGGTTTAGTGGGTTACTATTGCCATTTCATACCTTGTTTCTTTTAAGCTTTGCCCTTAACCGATTTAACAAATAAAAGAGCACCCTTAAAAGTGGTATGGGACGATCGTGCTGATACTGCATTCAGTGACTTAAAGTTGGCCCTTACGTCAGCACCTGTTTTGAAATGTCCTGATTTTGCCTTTCCTTTCCTTTTCCTTTCCTTTCATACTCCAGACCGATGCATCAGACACAGGATTAGGTGCCGTGTTGATCCAATGCATCGATGGTGCTGAACACCCCATCATGTACCTCAGCCAGAAACTGCTGGACTGGGTGACCAGGTATGCTGCGATTGAGCGAGATGCCTTGGCAATCAAGTGGGCTATCACACAGTTAAGGTACAACCTATTGGGGAGGGAGTTTACTCTAGTGACGGATCATGTTGCTCTGCAGTGGATGTCCATTCACCGCTAGTCTAATCCCTGCGTCACTAGATGGTTTTTAGACCTTCAACCTTATAATTTTAGTGTCATTTATCATAGATGTTCCTTGCAGGCCAACACGGATGCTTTCTCCCGTGTTCACGACCTCTTGGTGCAGGCTGCCCGACTGTCTGTGCTCGGGGGGTCATGTCACACACGTGCACTTAGGAGGCAGTCAAAAAGCCTAAAGGTGAGTGAAACATCGCGAGACAAGACGTTATCATTTGGTACTAACCTGATTCTCTCATTCTTCTCAGCAGGAAATCCAAAGAAAAATAAAGAACGGATTTCTGGGTTCCAAAATTGCCGCTGAGACGTCACTTCTGGCACCTGTTACGACAAAACTTCTGACACTCCCCAATGACATCACTTCCGGTCCTCTGTTGATGACGTTGGTTTCCGTCTCACAGCATCGACGTCATATCCTGCCAACCATTTCCTGTCCCCATTTTTTTTTCTGTATATATACGCCATCTTATCATGTATAATTTATCAACTGCTATATACACTTGCTTTTGATCATCCAACGTGTTTTTTGTGGTTTTTTCCTTGTCCTACGGACAATATATGGGGATGGTCCCCAAAACTTTGTTTTTATTTCAAGAAGACAATTTATCACAATATATATATATATATATATATATATATATATATATATATATATATATATATATATATATATATATATATATATACATACACACGCAATAATTGCATAATTAGATCTGGACCACCCTACATATATATATATATATATATATATATATATATATATACTAGGGGGCTCCGCCCCCTGCTCGCTTCGCTCGCCAACCCCTGGTGTTGGGAATGACAAAGAGCGTGATGTATGAATGAGATATAGAATAGTGTGACGGTGTAGATCAGGCATGCGCAACCTTTCCGCTATTGACGGCTGCACTACAGACTTTTTACTTTAATAACGGCCGCACTACAGACTTTTTACTTTAATAACGGCCGCCAGTAAGTCCAAGTAAACTTAATAATGTTTTATGATTTATGTAAAAATTTACAGATTACACATTAAAACAGAGTATGATATATCTGACAATATTCAATTTACTGGTCTACATATGTAAAACAATGTCTACGAAACGTCATATAGGACAAAAAACCTTTACAGCAATTGTTTCAGGAAGTTTGGAAAACATCGCCATTAATGGCTTCCTTGCTCTTGCATGTTTGCAGACAGACTTGCAAAGTCAGGGGACTCGCTGGAGACCATTAGCCGTATTCCAGACTCTAGATTGCTGTCTACCAATCGGGTTCGGTACTTGTTTTTCAGATATTTCATTCTGGAAAACGCTGCTTCGCACATATGATGACCGTTTGCTAATGGCGATAGGCAGTGTATGGACTTAGCCACAAGGCCGTACAGGCGTACACTCCCATTTCCTTCTCAGTTCCATATTGGCTAGCCGCTAGTCACGTGACTTCACATGTACTCCTGGGTGTCAGCCCATTTCAACCGAACTTAATATTCAAGTAAGCAAATCGGCTTTCGGCGTCACCATACCGACCCGGCCGACAAAGATTCCGCGGCGTTGAGACCCCTTACTCGCTGGAGTCCAGAGACCCTACACCTGCACGGCCGCCATTACGTACACTTTAATATACACGTCCACGGCCGCCAAAGTCCTTGCCCACGGCCGCATGCGGCCGTACGGCCGCAGGTTGCGCACAGCTGGTGTAGATGATGCAAATAGAAAGCAAACAATAAAGTGTGTGGCACAGTGTAAAGGTTTATTTGAAAATTTCTTTATACACGCCGTTTAAGTGTAAAAGGTAATTCCAGCTCAGAACTTGTAAGGTCATTTAAGATGGTTATTGTTGTGATCAGAGTCAAGTTTGTCAGAGCTTAGAAAGAGTTGTGTCTCTCCAGGAAGTAATGGAATGACTTGGGTATTAATGTTTTCCATATTAATATTTTTTGGACATAATATAGTGCGTTGTGTTAAAAGGGGCATTTGGTCTAATGAGATTGCTGTTCGAAATGTCTCTGTAACTAAGTTGTCGCAGATAAAGGCTTGAGGAATTGTAATAATATGTGCCTGAAGTCCAGCTGTATTGGTGAGTGTACCATCTCTCAGTTGTAATAAGCAATTGTTATGATCTGGTTCTGGACATCGTATCTTTTTTACTAACTGTATCTTTTGAAAGCAATGCCAATTGTCTGCGTATTTTAAGGTGCACTGAACAATAGCTGAGTGCATGGCATCTGGAAGAATAGCTAATCACTGTCTAAAATCTCCTCCTCATAAAAGTACCTTTCCTTCAAATCGAATATTATTATTCATAAACGTTTGTAGAATTTTATGAATGGTGTTGAGTAAGTGACTTCATGCCATTGTACATTCATCAATAAACAACATTTTTTCAAGACGGATGTCACGTGCAGTGCCACCGTTAATGTTCATAGTGGATACCGATTTGTAGGATCTAATGTAGTTGATAAAGATTTCACTTTCAGGTACATCGTCAGTTATAAGCCTTTGTAGATATTCAGTATATGAATGTAAAGGAGGCAGTCTAATTT
Source organism: Erpetoichthys calabaricus (assembly GCF_900747795.2). NCBI lineage: Eukaryota > Metazoa > Chordata > Cladistia > Polypteriformes > Polypteridae > Erpetoichthys > Erpetoichthys calabaricus. The sequence goes on along the minus strand of NC_041396.2, from coordinate 170,165,211 downwards.
GACCCTTTTGACAACAACGTGTAAATGTATAACTTGTATTGCCAGTTGTTTCTTCAGGGAAGTGAACTGAATGACAATGATTGCAAATGACATTCATTAATCCGAATGAATTTTCCTGGTGTATGTTTTCCTTGTGCCGTTTGAGAGGCGCGTTGTTGCATGTGTAGTATTTGGGACGTGTTGTTTTGGAGCTGTAATCGATTTGCCCGTGCTGTGTGAGAAGCCCGTTGTAGCCTTCGCTGCCATTAACGTATGTCTGAGACGGGAGGTGTTTCGTTTTGAATCCATGCCTGTTGCGATGCAGCACTTTGATTGATAGTTTGCGTAATGTGGATCTAGGATGTAGATTTGTGCATATTTGCGTTGTTGATTTGTTTCAGGGTGCACTGTTCCAATGCGATGCAGTATTTGTGCACATATGCGAAAGTAGTATGGGCCATTGCCTTTTGGTGGCCTGATATTTACTCCGGTATATGCAAAAGCAAATGAACTATTGTAGGATCTAATGCAGTTCATAAAGTTTTTACTTTTAGGTACATCGTTAGTTAGAAGCTTTAGTTGAGCTTTGCGTTTTTGGAGTCGAGACATTTTTTCTTTTAGAAATATGGATAAGTAATAAGGAGTATCGCACTCACTGTTAATATGGAGCCTTTTCTGCGGTTGAACGGTTAATAGTGCCTTATTGTAATGAGATCCACCTATGCTGCATAGCCGTCTATTTTGTTGTTTCTTTCGTTTTCGTGTGTTTGTTCCTGTTATCATTTCCTTTTCGTTTTGTACCCGTGACCGTGTATTCATGACTTGTTTCTTTCTCAGCATGCGAAATATGGATAAGTAATAAGAAGGATCGCAGTCACTGTTAATATGTTTCTTTTTCTGCAGTTGAGCGGTTAATAGTGCTTTATTGTAAGGAGATCCACCAATGCTGACACCTATGCTGTCTAGTGTGAGGGTGTTGATGTTCACTTTAGAATATGTGGCTTTGGGTGTCACTTCTTATGGATGTGTGTGTGTGTGTGTGTGTGTTGGGGGGTTGAGGATTGTTGTCGCGCGAGCGTCTTCTTTCTTTTTGTGTTCCTGTGTCTTGTTGAATCCCCCTGTTTGTGTGTGTCCCGTCCCTTGCTTGTAGGGTCTGTGGGGTGGTTTTGTGTTCTTTTTTGTGTGTTCCATGGGCTTGTTGAATCCCCCTCTTGGTGTGTGTCCCGTCCGGTGCCTGTAGGGGGGGGGGGTGCCTTGCTGTTGTGCGCGAGCCTCTTTTTTTTTTTTTTTTTTTTTTGGGTCTAGTTTCGTGTGCAATGTGTTTCGTGCTTTGCTTGCGTTTGAATACTTTTTCATGTGCCGTTTCCTTTTTTCGGTGCTCTTTGCGCCTCATTTCTCAATTTTTCCTGTGCTCACTCCTTTTTTCTGTGGTCTTGTCCGCCTCTCGCGGCCCCTCATCCGCCTCTCTCGCCCTCTTCTATCCGCCTTTCTCGGCTCCTCAGCCGACCCTCGCGGACTCTTTTTGCGCCTGCGCAGTACGTCTTTTTGCAGCTACGGCCCATTGCCGGATGTGCCTGCGTCCATCATCCGGTTTAGCATTCTCGGTTAGTAATATGGATATATATATATATATATATATATATATATATATATATGTGTGTGTGTGTGTGTGTACGTATCTAAAAAACTATTCCTGGAAAAAAAAAGGGCCTGGTCCACAACTAAATGGAGAAGACTGCAAAAATCCTTAGGTAAATCACAGGTCATTTTTTTCTGAAGTTACCATTGTACATACATAGGTCACAGTGTTCAAGGCAGATATCTTGGAACACTTTTTCTAAAATGTTCTTTCTTTGCTAGGGTATAGTCATCTGCGAGCTATACACAACACAGAAAAAATGCCTATGTTACAGCAAAAATTGTAATGTTAAGACATGAAAATCAATTTTAATTTTCCACAGACACAAACACATACACCCATGCAAACACCATGCCAAGATCAACTTTTACCAATGTTTGAGTATCATAGAATCAGAAACTGAATTTTTGCCCCCATCATCAAACTTTACATGGAAATAAACATGCAAAATAACAAAATGTTTCAATTAAAAATTTTAATTTCCAAAATACAAATACAACGATAAATGACAAGGACAAGCTCAGTTATAGAATGTACTCTGGACCCCATGGAGGTGGTAGCGAAGGAGAGAAATAAAACAAAACTAAGTGCCATTGAACAAGGCTGCACATCCTCTCACTGATCCACTAACATGGAGGACTTTCACTCAACAAATTATTCAGTAGAAGTGTGTCAAGAAACACAACTGGGGCTCCTTTATACCAGCAGCAATATGCCTGTGTAATGCCTCACTGGGACTGTGACTGCCAAGTCAGAAGTTTTCTTTCTTTTTAATTTTTCCCCTTTTAAGTCATACTGGTGTGTGTTCAGACAAAACTGTGTGTGTATATTTATTTACTTATCTACCTATTTATGCATTTATTTATTTAAAGAGCTTCTGTAAAAAGCAAAATATTCCATGGAGATAATAAAGTTCTAAGAATCAAAAATTAAAGACATCAAAATGAAGAAAACAACATAAAAACACTAAGCTGTGATTAAAACTTAACTAGAAAGACAACTGCAAAATTCAAAATCCAAACTCCAAAATTTTACAAAATTGCAATACTTAAACAATCAAAAAGCTTCCAACCAGTCAAAGTGAAGAACAAAAGGGGAGCCAAACAACTTATGCTGAATAAGCAAGCTAATACCACAGTTTAAGTTAGAAGCAAGTGTCTTAAATAGGGCCCTTGGGTAATTGCTGATCTAATAAAAGAAACATCTAACTGACTAAGACTGGGGTACAGAAGAGAAAACAAAGAAACAAAACATAAACCAAACTCAGATAAGGGAACAGGGTAGACCATTACACTGCAGCACTTTGAGTTGGACAGCATGCCATTCTTAAAGTTGTTGGATCAATTTTCCTAGAGGATGTCAAATTACACAACTAATAATTTCAAAGGATGTCACATTACACATATCTATCATGATTTCTCAGCACAGTTTCTAATTTCCCACTGAAATGTGTACATATATTTTTGCAGCCAATCAAAATACAGCATCTTTTTTCTTTTTTTTCACTCTGTTATAGTACAGATGAGATGTTGGATAGACTGGACATTTGAGCTTGCTTCAAAATTGCACAAACATCTCTTCTGTTGTGCAGCCTTCAAAACCTGTTTCCTTTCATTTCTTGAGGCCATTGTTGCTCGTCTCTGTTCTTCTTTATTCTGTACATCTGATTGGGCTCTTCACTATTTGATGCCACTATATACATTGTCCTTCCAGCTCTGCTCTCATTAGTTGACAGGACATGAGACAAATGATTTGAGACAAAATCATGGCTAGTCGCAGAGTGCTATGGCTGAGTTACTGGGGTTATCACAGCACATGTCTGTCAGTCACAGATACACACACTACGACAGTCCACGCCTTGCTAAGATTATATAAATAAAGGCTATGAGACTACACATCAGCGGAAAAGTCAAAAAGTATAACAGGGCTTCACAAAGATGTCATAATGGCAGAAAAATACAAACACAAACCTAATAGATAGAAGGTGTGACTGTAGCATACTATTTATACAAATACTGTATGTTGTATTTATGTCAACTGCTTTCAGGAGGCATGCAATTAAGAATTTTGTTGTATTTTGTACACATGATACCAAACATGAACTTAAATTGAGCTTATCTTCTACTGCTGTCCAATTAGAAGTGACTGGTGTGATCAGGATGTGAGTGAAACAAAGTGAAATCATGTAGATATTGGAGAACATTGATCCGAGCATAGTAAATTTGTAACAGAAGACATTATATATGAACACTTTTTAAATTTCTTTGTTAATGCTTGTTGCAGGTCGATTAGTACAACAAAGTAAGCATTTCACTGTACTCTGCACGTTAAATAATCTTAATACATAATTCGCCTGCCTCCTCACTCACTCACTCACGTCCGTCTGAAGCCGAATGCGCAGTCGCCTTCTGCACCGCTGCCCGAAAATCCTTACAAGACCGAAATCCAACCCCAACATCGCGGCAGGCGGCGGATTTAGCCTACACATTATACAACTGTCTTCAATAGGTACATTCATGACTTAAACATTTCAAAGTTCATCTCACTTCCAACTTATACAAATGCCTCTAAAGAGAAAATTTGCTTCATCGCGGCAGGCGGCGGATTTAGCCTACGCATTTCGGGATTATTATTCTGAAATCCCAAATCCTTCCGCCCAGGTGTAGGATATTAGCCCCAATCACAGCCAACCCTCACACTCAAAATAATACGTAAGAACATATTATTATTAAGTACTTTCAGCGGGTGAGTGATGTGAAGGTGTAAGTTAAAGATGGGCCACATCAAGGGAAATTACTACCAAACAGTAAGAGTGTCTTCACAAAAAAATGTAGTCTACAGAGAGATTTTACAACTTTAGTTGTATACTGACAGGCCTCCAGTATACAAACAAAAAACGTTGTCATAGATAGCGTGTCTTTTTTAAGTGTACAGTATTTTTTGCCATTTTTTGCAGTCATACATATCCCAAACCTCTTAGTTAATTATCATTACTTACATCACTTTCTTATTTATTTCTTACTTATCATTTGTTCTTCATACACTACTGACACAAACTCGTGCCTGTCTCATCTTACGTTGTCGAAACGGGCTTTTTGTCTAGTAACCCTATAAACATGTAAGAATTCACACTGCATTCAGTTGTACAGCGCCTGGAAAATCGTGCTTTCAAGTTTTCTAGATATGCTTGCTACATCTCCTGTTTTTACTTCTCATCCTAAAATGAAAATGATGAAAGGGCATACATTCTTTATTACATGTTTTATTTTCTGTTACATTTTTAACACCATACATATTTTGACATACAGCATGACATTTAATTAAGAAATATTAGCATTTTCCAGAAAGAGTTACCCATAGAATCATAAGCAGTTTAAACTTTACAAAAAGGAAGAAGCAGATGAGAATTTTCTTCTGCATGCTAAACTGTTGAGCAGATTGAAAAATAGCAGTTCTAAGTTCATTTACAGAAACAAAGAGCTGCTGTACAGATGGTGTGAGATCATTTCCCAGAGTTTACTACTTCTATATACAGGCTCCCCCATTGCATTTTTAGAGAGTAGTCTTTCAGTGTGATGGAGCCATTTTCTACAATTACTTGTGCCGGACTGCTGCAGATCACTCATACACTTCCTGGGGGCCTATTCTTCACCACAGTAGTAATCTGCACTTTAAGAAGATCTCTCAGTGGTAAGACTAACCCCTAGAATTAGTTTTATGTAGTGAAGGACTACTGGCCTTTTAGTGTACTAAGGTGCACTTTGATGATTTTAAGAGACACTTTGCTAGATTTAGATCTAGGTTTTATGGGTAACATTTAGTACATGTAAGCTAAATATCTGTAGTGATTTACCAAATTTAATTTGGGATAAGAAGCAGAGTCCTGGAAGTTTGAGAGGAGTAAACATGAAGTGATACCATGAACTGCTCATATAGAAGTTATGCCTCATGCTTGCATATTTCCGTTTATAACACCTACAACTGAAAACAGAAAGTTAACATAAAGAGAGGTGTTGCCTAGCAACTAAATAAGTAGGGAGGCATAGCATGACAGAGGCAAAGATAGAAAATTTGCAACTTCTTTCTTTGTTCTTATTTAATGAGCCTTCACCAAAGGTGCATTGTACAGGAAAATTGTCAAGCTGTAGATGTTTAGAAGAGGCATTTGGAGAGTGGCATCTTCCTAAATACAGTATATTTCATAATAAAACTCTTGCTGGTATCAAATGTTTTCAAGCTTTCATTTTTCTTAGAAAGGCACAGAAATGTTTCTGAATGTTCCCCGTGACACTGAATGAAAATTATGAAGTTTTTGCACTAGTTTAGTCACATCTACAGATGCATTCATCACTTAGTTACTGAAAACACAACTTGCCAGCCAAAAAGTACACAAACCAGCACCTTTGCAGGGTATACACAAACAAGCCTCACATGCTCACAGCACAGTATTAACTTAAGTTCATGTTTTTGAGTTGGGAAGAAAGTTGGAATGCTGAAAATAAACCCAGCCTAGCATGAGAGGACATGCTAACCCCTCACTGATAGTACCCAGCCAGTCGTCAAGTGTACTTCTCCTGTTAACAAGAATTACTGTATAATTTGAACTTTCCTCAGTGATGAATGTGTACTGTATATTGGGACTACTGTAAAGAAAAAGTGAACTAGTTTAGCTGAATTTGATAATAATATATAAGTATAGGACCTCTTTTATAGTTCTTACAGATGCTTCCATTTGTTCACAATTTTAAATACCATAGTAAATATCCACTGTAAATGAAACAAAGAGAATTAGGGTTGGGGTCCCATAGTATGCCCAATTTAATATAGGTGTCCAAGGAATGACATAAAGGCACAATTGTCTTTCCATGCTGCTTGTCAAAAGCAAGGAACTCTGATTCTTTATGAAGCTGGTCTGTCAGTTATCAACAACTTCCAGGCATCTTGTGAGTTATATGTCACTGTCACTGAAAAGGGCGGAACCTTGTCTTTAAGGGTGCTGATGTCAGCAGTCCTCTGTGGGTCTCTCTCAGTTTTAAGGAAACAGACAGAACCAAAGCTAATGGTGGTCTGACACCCAATTATTTACCCCTATTAATCCAGCACAAACATATGAAACACTCCCAAGGCTCTTGTGTCTGACACCACACAGAACAATAAAATGTATTTTCCCCTATTGGAAAATTCTGAATCTTACCGTACTTTTTTATTTAAAGTTATCAGATTTTCATCCAAATCCTATGAACGTAAGGGACAGCCTGGCAGCAATGCCACCTCACCGATCCAGTGTCCTGATTTCAAACCCTGTGCCTGGTTTTTATCCATGTAGAGTTTGCATTGTCTTACCATCTTCATAATAATAATAATACATTTTATTTATATAGCGCCTTTCCCATGCTCAAGGCACTTACAGAATATAATAAAGAACGGCAGCGTATACAGTATATAGCTTTGTACAAACCAGATAAATAAATAAAGAAGATTAAGACAGTGAATTCTGAAAAAAAAGAAACAGACAACATAATTGATGGTCTCGCACACACATACAGGTTACGTTGGCATCTTGACAGAGAAGTAAACTGAGAGAAAGGTAATAAAGTCAAGTAGAGCTAAAAGCCTTCCTGAACAGATGAGTTTTGAGTTGTTTTTTAAAAGAATTCATGGAGTCAGCTGACCTGATTAATTTTGGTAGGTCATTCCAGAGTCTGGGCGCTATACAGCAGAAGGCCTTGTCACCCATGGAGTGTAGATTAGTGAGGGGTACAACAAGATTGCCAGAATCAGAGGACCTTAGTGGGCGGGCAGGCACATAGTGATGGAGGAGGTCACTGATGTAGTTTGGTGCGAGGTTATTTAAGGCTTTGTAAGTTATTAGTAGGATTTTATATTCGATTCTGTAAGACACAGGGAGCCAGTGAAGACGGAGCAGGATGGGTGTGATGTGCTCGCTGCTGCTGGTTCGAGTAAGGACTCTTGCAGCTGAGTTTTGAATAAGCTGGAGCTGTGATATAAGATTAGAAGGGGTACCTGCCAGTAGGGAATTACAATAATCGATGCGGGATGTGATAAAAGCATGGACAAGTTTCTCAGCATTAGAAAAGGAGAGGAAGGAGCGAACACGGGATATGTTACGGAGGTGAAAGTAAGAAAGTTTCTTAATGTGATTTATGTGGGCGGAATAAGTGAGGGAGGAATCAATAATGACACCAAGATTTTTTACAGTAGAGGCAGGTCTGATGAGATCACCGCCAAGATGGGTTCATGTGGGTTTTCCCCGGAGTATGCCAATTTTTCTCCCATATTCACAAAAGCAAGCTGGTTAGATTGATTGCCAATGTGTGCAGTGGCTCTGCAAAGGACTGGCACCCTGACCAGGGCTGTTTCCTGCATTATGCCCAGTGCTGTCAAGCTAGGCCATGGCCTCTGACAACCCTGTGCTGTATTAAGCAGGCTTCAGAGTGTTTTGTTGAGTATATACAACAAAGGGTACAAAGTTAATGAGTAATTCTTATATTTGCTGCTTATTTAATTTATTTCATGAACAAAGTTATCTAACATGCAAAGCCCCTATATTGCTGGTTGAATCAATGCAGCTGAAGAAAAGCTACTATTAACTCTATAAAATATTTTCCTAAACAACACAGTGTCACTGATAATCTCAGTTGAGATTAGATATATGGCTAGAAATCTGACTTCCAAGTTTTCCTTTGGGGAGAAGGTCAGGTCAGGACAGGATGAAAACAACGACAACTGTCCTGCTTTGGGAAGTGTGCTAAGGGAGCACACAACATTGTGCCAATTAAATGGCCTGTAGTAGCTTCTCATTTATTTACAGTTAGTGTTCAGAAATGCTAACTTGTAGGGCATTGTACGATGTAAGCTATCAATAGTAACTGTATTTCTTGCCAAATTTAGAGTGTGATAGCTAAGCAAATTAAGACCCAAGATAATGGCATCATTTTCAAACACCAGGCATACTGGTAATTTTTATATACCGGTAAGTAAATTAGAATGGGAAACTCTTTGCAATATTTAATATTTTGCCTCTTGGTAACTCGTATAATCTCGGGCAATGTTCTGTCACTACCTGTGAAGAATCATTAACTGCCATTCTTACATCTTGCACTACTGTTATATACATTGGTCAGCACACAACTAGCAGGGGCACTCCTCTCACCTCTTTCCCCAGTTCTTTGACTGATGAAGCTCCCCCTTTATAGCTGGATTCATAATAAAACCTACACAGTGTCAGGGTTTAGTTACTCTGTCCTGGGGCTAAATTTGCGTGCCCCAGAGCTACCTGAAGAAAATAACATCCATCCATCCATCCATTATCCAACCCGCTGAATCCGAACACAGGGTCACGGGGTCTGCTGGAGCCAATCCCAGCCAACACAGGGCACAAGGCAGGAACCAATCCCGGGCAGGGTGCCAACCCACCGCAGAGAAAATAACATTCAACACAATTTTCAAACAGATAGGTGTACCAAGTAATAAGCTTTTTATATTATTATGTTACTATGTATTTATTATATTACAAAATGTAAGACAAGCATAAAAAATTTGAGAATAGTGGGGTGTTTAAAAGAAAAAATTAGTTCTGATAGATTAATACTACAATCGTTTAAATTATAAGGTATTGCAGTTCTGAAGAGAATTTATTGTGGATAATGTTACAAAGGTAGACTAAATTGTTTTCATGTTCACCTTTACCTTTATTTAGTTTGCAATGTCAAGGGAGTTAACCTATAGAAGTATATAATATAGCATATACTGTATATCTAGGAATCCTAGATTGTATTATTTCTTAGTATATATAAATTCTATAATATATAATATACTGTACATTGCTATGCTGCTTTGCTTGGAGAACCTTGATGCATGTCCCAAGTGTTTCACACTAAAAAAATGCTCCATTCAGCAGTAAAGAATAAGTGAATAAGGAGTGCCAGCTGGCTTACAGACTTCTCCTGTTTTGTGGGGTGCCAGGTTTTTTATTCTATTGATGGGCACCTCTACGACAACATCCACTCTGAAATGCATCTACTATCTTCCACATCTCCTGGCAATTTACTCTACTGACATAAATGTCCTATTGAAACACAACCAGTAATGCCTGCGTTAATGATCATAATTACAGGTAGTAAAGAGATGTATTATAGTGTCTTTTTAATGTGTATTTAGGTCAATTATTTGTAATTGACCTGTAATGCCTGCATGACATATGTAGGCATTTATCAAGTTTTTTTTTTTTTTTTTTTAATTTTCATTTTAACTTTATTCAGTTTCACCAATGAAACATTTTTTCTTGCTTTCCTTTTGATTGTAGTTTGTTTTTGGATTACAAGAGCTCTTCCTGTTCAAGTGTATCCCACTGTTTTCCCATTTGCCCTATTTCTTTAGACTCACACTTTTCCTTTGCTTTTGCACACTTGTTAATTACACTGAATCGCCATCTGCTTGCCCCCAGCTCACCTCATTTAAGAGCAGATTTTGACACTAATAACATTTATACATACAGAAGATGATGTTCTTTAAATGTTTTTGAGGAGCTTTCTAACAAACAACATTTTTCACCACACATCCTAGTGGATTATGTCATGTTATTTATGGTGCAGATAATTGTGTTAGCTATGATAATACACATTTAAACATACCATATGCATCGTGCAAAATGTTAAGTTAACATTTCCTTCTTTGTGTTCCGAGTCCAGTTTAAATTAGATTCTATCAGAATTCATAGTGCTTCACTGGCTTCCATAGCTAAATAAGTGCATGCCTGCTATATATTATATTTTTTCAACAATAAAATCTATATTTTTTTATTTAAATAAAATTCTGAATAGGCCTGGAACTTTTCATTACAAACTGTCCCCACCTAAAGTCACTTCATTTTCAGGTGATCTTATGATAAGTTGCCACCTTAAGGAGCTGATTCCTTGGACTCCGAGCTTTAAGTGCACCCTAATTTTAAAATATCAACAGTTAAAGAACCAGCATTGACCCAGAGCTTATATGCTGCTGCAAATAGCTGAGCTGGGCGATTACTGGCAAAACATGTGTCTGGCGGGCTTGGGGTTGATTAAACTGGAATGAGTCCTCCTGAACCCTGAATGATTACTTCATATTGCTGACATGGTTACATTTAACCACAGCTTGTATTTAGAAAGAACTCCATCACTAGCTGTGCATGGCACAGTGACACTATCAGAACTAATTTAACACTTGCAAAGTAACCCTGAAAAGTGTATAAATGGACATATTGTTTTCATATATAACTTATAGTCTGAGTTTAACAATAGTAATTTTATTGTGTGATTTGTTTGCCCTGGTTTTACTCTTTAATGCACTATAATTGTTGTAAAGTATGACATGCACTACATATCACAAATGATTGGGATCGGCTCTTGCTGCTACAGTTAATTATGGTTTTCATGCAATAAAGAAAAAAAAATGAAACATTAATAATGAAATACATTTGAATAAATAATAAGGGAATGCATTCTAAGTACAAAAAAATCAATTCATAAAACATACCATTTTTTCCTGATAACCTCCACTGTTAAGTGGAAACAAAGTTTCTCAAGTGCTTTCATTAATAATAAAATAAGTAGCCTTATACTTAAGACATGCAGTTAAATGAATGAACTCATGGAAAATATTGATTTTTACAAGAAAGTCATCGTCTTAAAATTAGGCATTAGCAAATTATTTAAAAAAAATGTAATTCAATCATTTGGTAAGGATAATAGTACTATAATTCAAATGTTGCATTAAAGACAAAAAATAGAAGCTTTCTTTTATTTAGAAAATCCAACAGAGTGTTCCAGAGAACTCAGGCCGTGTGTCAGTCATTATTCATCTACACCCAACTGCACTCAGGCATTTCAGAAGCTGAGCAGTAAAGTAACAACATGCTATATAGCACTCTCAATAATCCATTTGCTGATCATAAAATGATCACTGCAATACTGTGAAAGCTTTGAGCTGTGTTTACATTTTTGTGCTTTTTAAAAAATATTCTTAAGGTGCTCATGTTATTCATTATCTGTAACATACTGTATAACAGGAGAGCAGAATGAGCTAAAAAATACATTTTTGAGGATCTTTTCTTCATTTATTGCTATGAAATCATTAATATTTGGTTGTTCCAGGAATACAACTTGGGGTAAACTGAACTGCAATGCAACATGAGAGAATGTTGAGCATACTAAACACTCCCCAGTGTGCCTTATATGTACACTGGGATACACAATGGGGATACAACTACTTGAAATGTGTAGATCCACATCTTTAGATTAGCAGGATATGTACAATATTTATATAGTTTGGGGACTTGAAATTTAAAATATATTTTGATGGTGACACAGCTTGCAAGTGAAAGTTCAGCTGTTTCTCTTCATGTTCAACTTTGTAGAGTAGTAACGGAGTAGTAAGCTTATACACTGTACAACCAGACATGTTTAGATGCAACTGTTATCCATAGCTGATGTCTGCTATCATCATTGTTCCACTGACTCTGTGTATGGTTCTGTTTTAAATCTGAACCTTTTAGCGTGGAGAAAGTTTGAAGTGTTTCAAGGTGCAAAAAATAAAAAATAAAAATTGGGCCTAGAAAATAGTAAGTTGTGAAAACACGACGATTCTTTTTAAAGCCCTTTATTTTCCCATGACTATTTCATCATCACACTGTCAACTAGGCTTTCGCTTGGTTTTTGCAAGGTTCCCAGGCTGATTTTTTTCTGTTTCCAGTACTTATGTCCTAATCTGTACAACTAATTATAGAATAAGGGACTAGCAAAAGTATAAAATGTATTAAAATTCACTAAACTCAGATTTTATAGCTGGTAATCCTGACACATTATTTCCTAGAGTGTAATTTAGGGACAGGTGCTTTTCATGAATTTAACAAAATTACTTACAAGTTTTCATGCATTGCCAGACCAACAAAAGTAAATTATATTGAATGTCAGACAGAGGCATTCTTACAGGCAGGCTGTTTTCTTCTAATGAGGCAGCTTCCAGAGAATTGTGAAACATGGTGGAGATCTCTGACCATTCTGCAGAGTACTGTTCAGGATACAGTTTTTATTGCTGAAATCAGATGAACCACTTCACTGGTATGTTATAGAAAATCAAGCAGACATAATTGATGCAGCATCATATTGTAACCAGAGTGGAAAAAAATGCTTGCACAAAAATTAAATAGTTAAGTTATTACAATTTTTAAGTTAAAAGTTCCAGGAAATAAAGAGTTAAGAAGAGAATTGTGAAGCAAAGATAAGATCAAAAGCAGGAGATCAAAAAACACAAAGCAGCAAAACCAAAAATCAAAGTCAAAATAAACATGTCAGAGTTCCTAACTAAATAAGTTTTTCCTAGCTATGCTTCATAAAAGATATTGTTTTTCTCTTTTCATCCAAATGCTTGGATGGTGAGTGATGTGCCCTATTCAGCGTTATAGATTATGCAACAAGAAATATGAATGTCAGATCACATAACCAACCAGCAACCAGACGTGGCTGCCAACAACAACATGGCAGCACATGTGAATGCATTATACAATAATGGCAGAACCTATTAACAAAGTAATAAATAACAATGACATTGAAAAAAGTCAAGAAAATAATATATCAAAACTAATCGTATGAACATATCTTAGAGTAAACTGAAATCACAACACAACAGAAACATCGCACAGATTCTAAAAATGTGTAACCACATATACCTTTTTATTAGTTTCCCTTTAAAGTAATTATATATCTCATGCACTGCATAAATGAGCTTACAGTGTTTGTAAATGTTTTTTTCACACTTTGAATATTTTCCATTTTCAATGTTAAAGAGTCTCTCATTGATGTTTTCCAACATTATCTGAGCCTTATCATTGCCGCAGTACATTCTGGCCAAATGTGAGACCTTTCCACAGTTCTGACCCAAACAACAGGATTAAAAAACATTTGTAAGATGAGAATGAGAAACACAGCAAAGCGCTTGTCCAGTATGGAAATTATCTGCATGATCTAATTTTCTAAAGATTGTTTATGAAAAGCTTTACAGGAGTAAACAATATTGGGATAGTGAAACATTATTTTGCCTTGCTTTTTAAAATGGAAACTGTTTTCTCATAGAAGGAATGAATGGCAAGATGAGCCTCTTCCAAGTCATGTAAACAGACCAACACCTTGTCAAGGGCTGTCTCCCACCTTTCATCCAGTGTTATTAAACTTGTTTTTTTGGGAATATTATGTTGATATATTTTTGATTCTGTGGATATTAAATGACTGATCCCTGCTTTTACTCTTTTCCAGCTAACATAAGTTCTGACTTTTCAAAACTCTGACCAGGATGAATGGATTGTATAACATTTACTGCTGTTTTGTGTGACAGTACACTGTCTTTCCAGCATTTTAATGGGCCTAATGCATTAAATGAGAATGAACAGCACAGTGGCAGAACACAAGTGACTCTTCAGTTTATTAGAACATTGAAAAATTCTGACAAGAATAAGCCCAACAAGCTTGTCCATCCAATTCACCTAGATTGTCCAAAATAACAGCAAGTAGTTGTTAAGGCTGACACCGAAATGCAACCAACCATTTTTATTTATTGATCACTCCTACCACTTTATTTTATGTGGATTTGTTCCCTGGACACACTTACTTTTACAACGTGGGCATGGATTTTTACACACCGAGACTCGCCTATTCAAGTACTCAACTTTGAGCGCTGAGAACAAATGCCAGTGCCGGTGTGGTTCCCTATTTACCTGACGAGGTAAGAAGGCGGTATCGTGGCAGCAGAGCCGGCACTAAGCTAAAAATGAAGCGGCTTGCGAGAAAGTGGCGTTTTAAGCCTTCGGTGCCTTCTGTTATTCTGGGGAATGTAAACTCAATCTCAAATAAGATCGACGAACTGGCTGCTCTGGTGAAAAATGTCAGAACCTACAGAGAATGCAGTTTGTTGTGTTTCTGCGAAACGTGGCTAACTAACACCATCCCAGATGCTAATGTGGAGCTACCCGGGTTTAGCACAGTTAGAGCGGACAGAGACGCAAGTACCTGTGGGAAGCACAAAGGAGGAGGACTCGCTCTCTATGTTAATACACGGTGGTGTAACTCTGGACATGTTAAAGTCAAAATCTCCACTTACTGCAGGGATATCGAACTGTTGGCCGTAAGTCTGCGTCCCTATTACTTGCCCAGAGAGTTTGGACACGTCATTGTTGTCATCGTGTATATTCCTCCTCGGGCGGACGTGGAGATAGCGAGTGACATCATCCATTCTGTTGTTGCTAAGTTACAAACGCAGCACCCCGAGGCACTTGTGCTAATCGCTGGAGACTTTAACCATGTGACGCTGGACAAAACATTACCTGCATTCTCCCAGTATGTGGACTGCAACACCCGGGGAAATAAGACTATTGATTTACTGTATGCAAACGTTAAAGACGCATACAGCGCCACCCCCGCTGCCTGCGCTTGGGAAAGGAGATCATAACCTGGTTCTGCTTCAGCCTCACTACAAACCAAAAGTGAGAGTCCTACCTGTAACCACACGATCATTCAGGAAGTGGACCCCGGAGGCTGAGAATGCTCTGAGACAATGTTTTGGAACTACAGACTGGGATATCCTGCAGGGATCACATAGTGAGAACATTGAGGAGGTTGTTGACTGCACTACTGACTACATCAACTTCTGTATGGACATTGTAGTTCCAGTAAGAACAGTACGCTGCTATGCTAACAACAAGCCATGGATTACAAGTGACATCAAGGGCCTTTTGAACCAGAAGAAAAGGGCCTTTAAAGATGGTGATCAGCATGAGCTCAAGCGCGTGCAGAAGGAACTCCGAGTCCAGCTCAGGGCGGCGAAAGAGCAGTACAGGAGAAAGCTGGAGCAGAAGTTGCAGAACAACAGCATGAAGGAAGTGTGGGATGGGATGAAGATCATCACTGGCTGCAGCTCAAAGCGGGGTACCACCACCGAGAGAGACGTGAAGAGAGCAAACCAAATGAACATCTTCTTTAACAGGTTTGACCAACCTAACCCACTCTCACCTCGGAGTACTGCACTCTCTACACATCCTTCTACTGATACCAACATAGGAGAGACATCCCCACCCACAATTACAGCAGCGCAAGTGAGCAGAGAGCTGAGGAAACTTCGTGCCAGCAAAGGAGCAGGTCCAGATGGAGTATCGCCACGACTACTGAAGGTCTGTGCATCAGAGCTGGGGGGTCCTCCACAGCGCATCTTCAACCTGAGCCTGGAACAGGGGAAAGTCCCGAGGCTTTGGAAAACATCTTGCATCACCCCAGTCCCAAAGGTATCACGTCCTGGTGAGCTGAATGACTTCCGGCCTGTCGCTCTAACATCACATGTGATGAAGACCATGGAGTGGCTGCTGCTTCACCACCTGAGGCCACAGGTCCAACACGCCCTCGACCCTCTGCAGTTTGCATACCAGGAGAAGGTGGGAGCGTAAGATGCCATCATCTATATGCTACATCGATCCCTCTCCCACTTGGACAGAGGCAGTGGCGCTGTAAGAATTATGTTTCTAGACTTCTCTAGCGCCTTCAACACCATCCAACCTCTGCTCCTTAGGGACAAGCTGACAGAGATAGGAGTAGATTCATACCTGGTTGCATGGATCGTGGACTATCTTACAAACAGACCTCAGTATGTGCGTCTCGGGAATTGCAGATCTGACATTGTGGTCAGCAACACAGGAGCGCCGCAGGAGACTGTACTTTCTCCGGTCCTGTTCAGCCTATATACATCGGACTTCCAATATAACTTGGAGTCCTGCCACGTGCAAAAGTTTGCTGACGACACTGCTATCGTGGGCTGCATCAGGAGTGGGCAGGAGGAGGAGTATAGGAACCTCATCAAGGACTTTGTTAAATGGTGCGACTTAAACCACCTACACCTGAACACCAGCAAAACCAAGGAGCTGGTGGTGGATTTTAGGAGACCCAGGCCCCTCATGGACCCCGTGATCATCAGAGGTGACTGTGTGCAGAGGGTGCAGACCTATAAATACCTGGGAGTGCAGCTGGACGATAAATTAGACTGGACTGCCAATACTGATTCTCTGTGCAAGAAAGGACAGAGCCGCCTGTACTTCCTTAGAAGACTGGCATCCTTCAACATCTGCAGTAAGATGCTGCAGATGTTCTATCAGATGGTTGTGGTGAGTGCCCTCTTCTACGCAGTGGTGTGCTGGGGAGGCAGCATAAAGAAGAAGGATGCCTCACGCCTGGACAAACTGGTGAGGAAGGCAGGCTCTATTGTTGGCATAGAGCTGGACAGTCTGACATCTGTGGCAGAGCAACGGGCGCTCAGCAGGCTCCTATCAATTATGGAGAATCCACTACATCCATTAAACAGTGTCATCTCCAGACAGAGGAGGAGTTTCAGCGACAGACTGCTGTCACTGTCCTGCTCCACTGACAGACTGAGAAGATCATTCTTCCCCCAAACTATGCGACTCTTCAATTCCACCAGATGGGGTAAACGTTGAACATTATTCAAGTTATTGTCTGTTTTTTACCTGCATTTTTTATTACTCTTTAATTTAATATTTTTTTGCTGCTGGAGTATGTGAATTTCCCCCTGGGATTAATAAAGTATCTATCTATCTATCTATCTATCTATCTATCTATCTATCTATCTATCTATCTATCTATCTATCTATCTATCTATCTATCTATCTATCTATCTATCTATCAAAATTAATGGGATGAACATGAGAAAAACTGTATAAGTAAGCAAGGGATCATAACCAGCAGAAACTGTCAAACTCCAGTCACAACTGAAAACATGTAGTCTAAAAAGTAAATCAGAAGTCAGTAGCCAAGCAATCTTTAGAAGATATTTATGAAAGAAAATGTGCAAAGTATTGAGATGGAATCCATCAAACTTGGATTGTGACAGTTCTGTCAGGCTGTTCTTACTGCCACTGCACTAATGACGTAATTCGTGTAACTTCTGGGACTGTTGTCCATGGCAAACACAGACACAAATCCTCCACTGCACCATAAAATCTCAGTGATTGGAAGTAAACAAATATAATTATTAGCCATTTCAAAATAAATAATATACATAGAAAAACAACTTAAAAATAACCACAAAAGGAATCATGACATCAAGGAAGACAGTGAGCTTTAGGAAGTGGGATACTAACATTCATGCACAAAACACATCAAATAATTAGGTTGGTAAATTCTTGGAAACCAATCAAAGTAAAACTGAAATATGCTAACAACGAGTGATTTGTTTTTGAAGGAGCACTAGAAAATTTTGAAGAAGCAGTCTGTTTATTCTGGTTTCAGATGGTCAAGACAGCTGCAATATATTCTTTTACATTTAAATAAAGGTATACTCAACTGATGTACTAATACAAATCTGGGTTTAGGCATATTTATTTATTCTATTTCAGTGGTTTGATTCATTTTCTGATTAATGTTTCTTCTCATTTGTATGTGCAGAGAGCCCAGAGCCTATTCTGTAAGGTTCATCATGTGAAATCGGCAAACCAAATTCAGGAAGGGCACCTACACAGCCATAAATAAACCATGCTAATACATCATCCAGTCCATGCATAGGAACAGAATGTGAAAGGTTTATACAGAACCAAAACTTGAATAACAAATATTACAGTTTGTAACCATGTAGTGTATAAGCATGGAAGCTACTTTCAATATACTCAGACTAACACATTTAGATGATTATCTTAATGTACTTTGATGAGCTCAATCTACTTGTAAGAAATGCTTCTGTCTGAAGAACACAATTAGAAACAACTATAATGGGAAACACTGAAACTCTCAATTTCTAGACAGGTACAGATTTTAAATATATGCTGTGCATTACCATATCTTTCTGCATTTCACATTTTCTTTTTTAACTCATAAAACAATAAAGTTAAACACCAATTGTACATTTTGCAGTGCTGCTTTTAATAAATATAAAATTGATTTTAAGGCAAGATTGGCCAAACTGTAAACAAAATATTTCAATAACTGAAAATGTTTTTTTTTACAGCTTTCAATAAATTAATGTTGTGTTACCCAATAAGCAAATGATAGACGAGGTGTAAGTGTGTGCTGGGGTGAGCCCTGTGATGGACCTCACTGTTTTAAATTAACATTTTTAAGTGTTTATATGCCCACTTAGCCCTGTATCAACACTTATAGTGTTCTTTTAACACTGGAGATGTTAGTTGTGGTTTCCTGCCTAGTGCCCACTGCTGCTAGGATAGGCTCACACTCCCCACAATTTTGTATTAGATTAACTGCGTTTGCCAATTTATATAAGTATAGTAAATATGATGACAAAGGAAATACTGATAGATCAATTGAACTGGGTTTTGCATTCCTCATGTAGTTCAAAAAAGATACCCCAAGAATACCACTTTAAGGGTTCACACTACTGCATATGGACATCAACTCAATTTTTTCTTAAGTCTACTTGCACCATCTGTTCTTGGCATCAAACTCACTTTATAATAGTGGCATAATCAGCGTCTCTGACAGGAGACAAGGGAACAGTGCTGAAAGGAATGTGATAATAAGTGGGCTAATGGACCATCTTATCATTTTGTGAAGCACCTGTTTACTTACATTTTTTAGTTTAGGATCTACCAGGGATGATAAAGAAACAAAAAACTTAATGTGTATTAGTTAAGTATACAAAATAATGAAGAGAATTTTAGATGTGAAATAGAGATAAGTAACAGGTAAGAGGTAAGTAACAGAAACCAGGACTGAAGAAAAAACATTCAAGCAGAGAGAACACACTAATACAGAACATAATACAAAAGAACTTAAAAAGAAAGTACGAAAAAAAACTGCGGCCTAGTGATGAAAAGATGAACAAAAATAGCTTCTAACAAAAAAAGAGAAAAATCTAGTAGAGACTTAATCATTACTTGATACAGTACACTGATGACTGGATTATTAATATTCAACTTTGGAACACCAATGTTTCTTTGAAGAATTTTTTATTTTTTAAGGAAAAGGCTTTGACAAGTTATACAAATTATTAATCATTCAGTAAAGTATTTCCATTTAACTGTAAAATCTCTAATGTATATGAACTAAGTACTGTTGAGGGAATACCTGAAACATTTGTCTTGATTAGGGTGGCACAGCAATTAGCATCCAGGGTTTAATTCCTGCAATGTCTACTGACTTTGTGGAGTTTGTGTGTTCTCCTTAAGTGTTTGTGAAATTCCCTTTTGAAATTTTCATTTTCCTGACACATCTCAAACAGCATGCAGATTACGTTAACTGGTAATTCTAAATTAGGCAAATATGAGTGTGTGCAAGGCTGGGAGGAAATTTTCCACCACCCTAAATTAGACTACTACAGTTTAACAATGTTACAGTATTTGCCTAAATTGCATGTTGTGTTATGCTGAGCTGAGCCAAATTGTTAATGTTTATTTTCACATAACACACAAATGTTCCTAAAATAAAAACTATCCAAACGTGCAAAGTATTTGCAACAAAACATATTGTCACATGCGTGTGCATAGGAGACAGTTTAAGGGCTCAGGTGATAGTAATTCTCCACAAATCCAGAGGGTAGCGCTGTGTGATAACACTCTTTTTCTCCCCCTGCAGACTGGAAGACTGACAGCTCCTCCAATGATGTCACTTCCGGTGTCCGTCCACCTGGACACGCCTTTTCCTGCCTAGCAGCCATCTTCAACAATCAGACTAAGCCTCCTGTCTAAGATGATTTGTTTCTGTGTTTTGTTTTTATTTCAACTTTATAATAGACAGGGTTAGCCGCAAGGTGCCCCAAAACACTTTAATTTGTCCTATGTTTCTATTATGGTATAAAAAAGAAATACAGTGTTTATCATATTTGGATATAGTCACCTAGGTTATTAACAGACTTAGTCAAATGGTCACACACTTGTTTGTCAGAATTATGTGACAGGCACATCAATATTGTCTTCAGTAGTGATTGCTCTTCATCACTGGCACTGGCCATTCTTGAACACTTGACTTTCCTGTGTTTCTATAGTGTGCTAAAAGTCACTGATTGATCTTTTCTACTGATACACCTTCACCACACAAAACAGTATACTCCTTTGGTGCATAAGGGAAGCAGAGCAGCCATGTTAACAACTATATGTTATGCGAACAATTAACCAAAACAGTTTGGACCTGTGTTACAGCAACTCAGACAAACAAATCTCACACAAGCTTGCACCACTTCCACTGCAGCCGACAGTACCGAAGAGTTATAACTTTATTGTGGTAAGTGCCCTCATTCTTTTTAATTACAAATGTGACTATGTATATGGTCACTGAAAAAGATTTGAAGGGTTTCAAAATATTAAATCTCTTTAAATCCATAGCGAAGCTTAAAGGTTATAAAATATTTTTTCACAATTTGCGCACCTACATTTGCATGCACAGGTAGTGCCAATGTGAGATTGTCCTAAAGCCTGCTCTTTTTGAGGCAGTTCTGCAGATCAGGATGGTATTGGATTTGGTGTAGGGGTCTTCCTTCAACAGTTTCAGACCTATATTGAGCTTTATTAATACAGATACTAGTGAAGTGGGGGAACATCTAGCAAAATGTTCAGTCACCATCTCATGGTATAAGATAGATTGACTTTCAAAAAAGTAGTTAAATTGGGTAAGGGTGGATTTTTAGTATTAAGATTAATAATTTTGGGTCTTTGTGCAATATTCTGGATTGATTGTATCTTTGATTAGACTGCTATTATACCTTTTGTTTATAGCCATTTTTTATTTAATCAATTTATTAAACTATTTTATTATAAGTTATATAATTGGAAATAACTAAAAACCCATCTCCACACACACAGGAAAACATTACAGTGTACTGTATAGCAGTAGTGGAAAACTACAGTATGTATGTGTACCCCATGTTCAATGTAACTGTAACTCTGTAAGCTTAACATGGTAAATTAATGGAAGGAATTATTTTGGAAAAGATCAGGAGTAAACATCTAGAACAGGTGTGTGTGTGAACAGTCAGCATGGGTAGGCCTACAGACAGAGAGGTCATGTTTTACTAACATGCTGGAATTCGACGAGGAAGCAACAAAAAGATATGATCAAAATGGTGCATATGATGTTATTCATCGTGACTTTAAGAATACGCCTGATAAGGTCACACATGAGGGGTTGAGCGTCAAACTCAAAGAAGTGGGAGCTCAGGGTGTAGGGTGTGAATGAGTGCAGAATTGGCTAAAACTTAGAAAGTGGAGGGTGATGGAGAGGGGAACTAAAAAGAATTTGGTGATGTTAAGAGTGGTGTCCTTCAGGGTTCAATGCTGGGTTCAACATTCTTTTCTATATACAGTTAGGTAGATAAATATTTGGACAGAGACAACTTTTTTGTAATTTTGGTTCTGTACATCACCACAATGAATTTTAAATGAAACAACTCAGATGCAGCTGAAGTGCAGACTTTCATCTTTAATTCAGTGGGGTGAACAAAACGATTGCATAAAAATGTGAGGCAACTAACGCATTTTTTTAACACAATCCCTTCATTTCAGGGGCTCAAAAGTAATTGGACAATTGACTAAAAGACTATTTCGTGGGCAAGTCTGTTGTTATGTCATTATCAATTAAGCAGATAAAAGGCCTGGAGTTGATTTGAGGTGTGGTGCATGCATGTGGAAGATTTTGCTGTGATTAGACAACATGCGGTCAAAGGAGCTCTCCATGCAGGTGAAAGAAGCCATCCTTAAGCTGTGAAAACAGAAAAAAAACATCGAAGAAATTGCTACAATATTACGAGTGGCAAAATCGACGGTTTGGTACATCCTGAGAAAGAAAGCAAGCACTGGTGAACTCAGCAAACGCAAAAAGACCTGGACGTCCACGGAAGACAACAATGGTGGATGATCGCAGAATCTTTTCCATGGTGAAGAGAAACCCCTTCACAACAGACAACCAAGTGAACAACACTCTCCAGGGGGTAGGCGTATCGATATCCAAGTCTACCATAAAGAGAAGACTGCATGAAAGTAAATACAGAGGGTGCACTGCAAGGTGTAAGCCACTCATAAGCCTCAAGAATAGAAAGGCTAGATTGGACTTTGCTAAAGAACATCTTAAAAAGCCAGTACAGTTCTGGAAAAACATTCTTTGGACAGATGAAACCAAGATCAACCTCTACCAGAATGATGGCAAGAAAAAAGTATGGAGAAGTCTTGGAACAGCTCATTATCCAAAGCATACCACATCATCTGTAAAACACAGTGGGCGTGCATCGCTGCCAGTGGCACTGGGACACTAGTATTTATTGATGATGTGACACAGGACAGAAGCAGCTGAATGAATTCTGAGGTATTCAGAGACATACTGTCTGCTCAAATCCAGCTACATGCAGTCAAATTGATTAGGTGGCGTTTCATGATACAGATGGACAATGACCCAAAACATACAGCCAAAGCAACCCAGGAGTTTATTAAAGCAAAGAAGTGGAAAATTCTTGAATGGCCAAGTCAGTCACCTGATCTTAACCCAATTGAGCATGCATTTCACTTGTTGAAGACTAAACTTCGGACAGAAAGGCCCACAAACAAACAGCAACTGAAAGTCACTGCAGTAAAGGCCTGGCAGAGCATTAAAAAGGAGGAAACCCAGCATCTGGTGATGTCCATGAGTTCAAGACTTCAGGCTGTCATTGCCAGCAAATGGTTTTCAACCAAGTATTAGAAATGAACATTTTATTTCCAGTTATTTAATTTGTCCAATTACTTTTGAGCCCCTGAAATGAAGGGATTGTGTTAAAAAAATGCTTTAGTTGCCTCACATTTTTATGCAATCGTTTTGTTCACCCCACTGAATTAAAGCTGAAAGTCTGCACTTCAGCTGCATCTGAGTTGTTTCATTTAAAATTCATTGTGGTAATGTACAGAACCAAAATTAGAAAAAAGTTATCTCTGTCCAAATATTCATGGACCTAACAGTACATACTTGATCTAGATACAATACAATACAATACAGTTTATTTTTTGTATAGCCCAAAATCACACATGAAGTGCCGCAATGGGCTTTAACAGGCCCTGCCTCTTGACAGCCCCCCAGCCTTGACTCTCTAAGAAGACAAGGAAAAACTCCCAAAAAAACCTAGTAGGGAAAAAATGGAAGAAACCTTGGGAAAGGCAGTTCAAAGAGAGACCCCTTTCCAGGTAGGTTGGGCGTGCAGTGGGTGTCAAAAGAAGGGGGTCAATACAATACAATACAATACAGAGAACAGAACAAATCCTCAATAAAAAATTAAATTTTTTAGAAGTACGAAGTAGAATTTAACAGTAGATGATATCACATAATAAGATTTGGATAATTTTAGACCCCTGGAGACCTCATCCATCAAGCTGCCTCCCCCATTTGGCCATTCCACAGCTGAAACAGTGTTGGGCCAGCCAATCCGATGAAAGGACTCCTCTTTCTCACGATTCCTGCGATCCTCCATCAGGGATGACTTTACCTTAGGCAGGCAAAACAACTTGGCAGGTGGGTCGTGGCACCAACTGCCACATTTGAGTACCGAGAAGAGAAACAGAAGAGGTGAGGGTTAGTATCCAATTCTAACTGTCATGTTACTTATGTTTTAGTGCTAATGACTAACAACAGAGATGCAGTCTGTACAGTTAATCAGCAGCTCTAGTCAGGATATGCTAAACTGAAGTAGTGAGTCTTCAGCCGGGATTTAAAAGCTGAGACCGAAGGGGCATCTCTTATAGTAGCAGGCAGACCATTCCACAGTTTATGGGCTCTGTAACTAAAAGCTCGACCTCCCATTGTTATTTTATTAATCCTTGGAACCATAAGCAGACCAGCATCTTGAGATCTTAATGTGCGCTGTGGTTTGTAAGTCATGATAAGTTCAAACAAGTAGGCTGGACCTCGGCCATTTAATGCTTTATATGTTAAAAGAATTAAAAGGATTTTGAAATCTGCCCTAAACTTACCCGGGAGTCAGTGTAAGGATTTAAGAACTGGAGTTATGTGTTCATATTTTCTTGTTCTTGTAATAATTCTTGCAGCCGCATTTTGTATTAACTGGAGGCTGTATAAAGAACAGTTTGAACATCCAGTGAACACCGCATTCCAGTAGTCAATCCTACTAGAGATAAATGCATGAATTAATTTCTCAGAATCCTGTTTATTTAGAAAGCGCCTTAATTTCCTAACATTTTTAAGATGGAAGAAACATGTTTTGGACAACTTTGTAATATGCGCTTTAAATGACATGCTAGAGTCAAAGATAACTCCTAGATTGCGGGCTGATTCAGTAAAATTAATTGGGATTCCAACTGAGTTAAATGATGACAAAATATTGTTATGATCAGCGTCAATCCCTCCAACAATTAACATCTCTGTTTTATCTGTATTTAAAGACAAGTAGTTCTCATTCATCCACTCCTTTAATTCACTAACACAACTAATTAAAGACAGCATTGGAGAAACTTCATCTGATTTAAATGAAAGGAATAACTGGGTGTCATCTGCATACGAGTGAAAATTAACATTATGTTTCCTAATGACAGATCTCAGTGGAAGCATGTAAAGTGAAAACAGTAAAGGTCCCAGTATTGAGCCCTGCGGGACACCATATTGAACTTCTGTGTATAATGATGGAGTACTGTCAGCACATTTCTGTACATATTGGAATCGATTTGATAAATAAGAACTAAACCAAGCGAGCACAGTGCCTGTAAGCCCAACATCATTTTCTAGCCTGTGTAGTAAAATAGAATGGTCGATGGTGTCAAATGCTGCACTTAAGTCCAACAACATAATTTCAGTGGAGTTTCCTTCATCGGAGGATACCAGAATGTCATTTACAACCCGTGTTAGTGCCGTTTCTGTACTATGACCAGTGTGAAAACCAGACTGGAATTTCTCAAATAAATTGTAATGCGTAAGGTGTGAATGAAGCTGTTGGTGACTACTTTTTCTAGTATTTTAGAGAGAAATGGTAGATTTGAAATAGGCCTATAATTATTTAGTATGTGTGGGTCTAGGTCTGACTTTTTAAGTAATGGTTTAATGACTGACACTTTTAGTGTATCAGGTACTGTGCCATGCAATAATGAACTACTGATAATGCTTAGAATAGGCGCTGCAAGAACATTCATTGCACTTTTTACTAGTTTTGTTGGCACTGGATCTAGGGAACAAGTAGTGGGCTTCATTTTAGAAATTAAAGTTAAGACTTCCTGCTCAGTTACAGGATTAAAATTACTAAGGTGCTGAGTGCAATGTGAGACAGGGTCTGCTAAGCCAGTATTTGGTTTGTTGCGTGATGCAGAGATCTGGGATCTTATATTTTTAATTTTCTCATTGAAGAAGTTCATAAAGTCTGTACTGCTAATGTCTGTTGGTATTTTGCACTGTTGATCTGAATTTCCATTTGTTAATTTAGCCACTGTTCTAAACAGTACCCAAGGATTTTTATTATTGTTATCTATTAATGTAGAATAGTATTCTGAGCGAGCTTTAAAGAGGGCTTTTTTATATTTATTAACACTCTCTGTCCATGCAATTTGAAAGACATGTAGCTTTGTTGTTCTCCATCTGCGCTCCAGTTTTCGACACTCTAATTTAAGAGCTCGAGTGTTTTCATTAAACCAGGGAGAGTTTCTATGTGCTTTGATCACTTTTGTTTTAAGGGGAGCCACTGTGTCCAGAGCATCTCTCAAGGTCACATTATAATGTGATGTTAGCTGATCTAAATTGTTTCCCACGTTTACATTTGATGTTAGCTGATCTGAATGGTTTTCCGCAGTTACACTCGACTTACTCCAAGTATCTATCAATTTTGCAGCAGAATTACAATCTAGATGTCTCACTGTCTGTTTTAATCTGGGAGTGTGTTGGCAAGGGCAGGATTAAATCAAATGTAATTAAGTAGTGATCAGAAATAACTTCATTTAATGGAGTGATACTTAAATTTTGAATTTCAACTTTGTAAGTTATAATTAAATCTAATGTGTGGTTATGATTATGAGTTGGACCTTTGACAATCTGACAAAATCCTACTGAATTTAACAAATAAGTAAAACATTTGCTAAAACATTTGCTAAAAGTGTTTCCACATCAATGTGTATATTAAAATCCCCCATCAGTACTACATGATCATAATTTATAGCCAAATCAGATAAAAGGTTGCTAAATTCAGTCATGAACAATGAATATGGCCCTGGTGGTCTGTAGACTAGCACTATAATTGTGTTGGAATCTGTTTTAATATTTAAAATGAATGCCTCAAAGGATGTAAAGTTGCCTAAATTTTTAGAAGTGATCTGCATTTTGTTACAATGAATTATTTCAAGGCCTCCTCCTCGACCAGAATCTCTAGACTTATTAAGGAACGAGTAGCCATCTGGTGACGCCTCAGCTAGGGGGACAGTGTCACATTTACTAAGCCAGGTTTCAGTGAGAAGACACAGATCAGATTTTGTACTTAATATAATATCATTTACCAAAAGAGCTTTAGTGCCAAGAGAGCGAATGTTCAATAAGCAGCATTTAAAACTGTATGCTTCTTTCTGAACTGCTGATATATTTTTTGTTTTAATTTGAAGTAAATTTCTATTACAGATGCCCCTGGTGGAGGGTCTGGTTTTATCCCTTTGGTCTAATTATACACCTTATTTTTTGGTTATCAATTAATTTAAGGTTTGTATCAAGACTAAATTTACTGGATGCCCCATGACAAGGATTATGGGTAACAGCTTCAGGATAGTAACAGGTGGGATAAACAACAGCCTGTGATTTAAGATCACATGACTGCGGCCTGGATGGTGCTCTAATCAGTCAACCAGGCAGTTTTGCTGCCATATTTTGGGATAATACATAAGATCCCCTCCAGTTAGGATGAAGACCATCTCTTCTGAAAAATCCAGGCCTACATTTAGATAGATGTCTAAATATTGAGGGTGTTAATTTTACTGAAAATGAGAAACAACATAATTATCGTAAGGTAGATGTGTGGCATAAGAAATGTAATGTAAATAAATTGAAGGCTTTACACTTAGGAAGTAAAAATGTTAGATTTGAATACATAATAGGAGGTTTAATACTTTTAAGTAAACCTTATGAAATGCACCTAAAAGTCATAGTGGATTCATCAATGTTCACATCTAGGCAGTGTACAGAAACCATTAAGAAGGCTAACAGAATGTTAGGTTATTTAGCACAATATGTGGAATACTAGTTAAAAGAGGTTATGCTTAAGCTGTATAACATAGTCGTGAGGCCTCACCTAAAGAACTGCATGCAGTTTTGGTCTTCAAGCTGCAAGAAAGATATAACAGTGGTAGAAAATGTCCAAACTAGCTAGGCTGATTCCAGGACTATAAGGCATTAGTTATGAGGAAAGATTGAAGGGTTTTAAACTTTTCAGTTTAAGCAACCATACATTTTTAAAATTTTTAAAGGAATTAATACAGAACAATAAGTTCTTAAACATGGAGATTTGGACAGATGAATTTTTTTATTGGTAAATATTAAAAAAATGTTTTTTAATTTTTTAATTATTAAAAAAATGTTTTTAATTTTTCTTTACACAGAAAATCAAAGGCACATGGAATAAATTACCCAGTACTGTGGTAGATAACAGGATTTTAAGAACCTTAAAACTAGACAATGTCATTTTGGAGAAATTAGATAAATAGGGTTGGCAAGCATCGTTGGTCTGAAGGGTCTGCTGTCGTGAAAATGTTTTTTTTACTAATGTTCTAACATTCAATCCACCTTTTGTCTTTGTTGGCCTCTCACACCCCAGAAGACATGAGTGCTGGTTATACTGATTGGTCATTCTAAAGTGGCTTGCTCTGAGTGTGCGTGCCATCCAACAAACTAGTATCTGTGTGCTTCCACCATAAGCACTAGTCCCCTCTGATTCTGACATGGGTTTGGAAAAAAAAATAACAAATGAAACAATATGTAAGTAACCTATTGGCTAAAAATTAAAAATATACCTTGTAGGAAATATCTTTTTGAAATTGCATAGGTGTATCAATGCTGGTGATGTCATGGCTCTGTAGCGCTGCAATGGGTGGATTTTGGTAAAATCAAATAGTTGAAGGTCTTCTACATCCCTAACTAATCTACTCCAGACCATCAACAGTTTACTCATTACTGTAGTTCTCAAAGAAACACGTTCAAGAAGAAGAAGAAAATGTCTGTTAGCAAACAAAGTCAGTTTTCTTTCACATTTAATCATAATACTTTGAAGTTCTAGGGAACTATTTTTATGATGCTATATTTAAGTTATCTTATTTATTTATTTTTACCTTGTACTTGAGAAGAAATGATTTTGATATTTTTCTGTTTTAGTAAGCAAATATTTTGTGGCTCTGTGGCTTGCACACTGCACACTGTTGTGTAGCAAACAACTCTTCTATGCATGTGCTATTTGCAAGTCACTTTGACTAAAATTGTCAACTAAATAAATAAATGCCCAAATTAGTTTTACTCTTTATTGAGCATTCACTTGTGTAGAGAACAGAAAAATGTTAGTATTCTTTTAAAAGCAGCGACTCAGTTCTTGTGTTGTAGGTACAAATGACACTAAAACAGGACATTTTGTGTAAAATGTTACTGATGTGAGTTCTGTCTCGTCACTATTTTTTGGCTCATATAATCAACTACTGCATAGGTGGAGCTAAATTCTGTCACGCATGTAATAAATGTAATCAAAACACAATTGGGAGATTTAACATCAGCGTTATATTCATTTTGTAATTATTTGTTTACTGACCAAGGAGAAATTGTATTGCACCATACCACAGATTAAGTATGCCAATCAATAATTCAAATTATTTTCACTCCTACTAGCCAGAAAGAAAAAGTCATATACAGGGCTGGATTTATATGAAAAGAGACCCTAGGCTATTCCACTTATGAGGCCCTTTCACCTTCCATTTTTAAGTTTGTAAATTACATGAGAGATAATATAATTTTGCTAACAATTTGAATGTAGGCCCCTCTTGATCTTGAGGCCCTAGGCTGAAGCCTAGTTAGCCTATAGGAAAATCCGGCCCTGGTCATATATGCAGTAGATAAAGAAACAAACACCATAGACTGGTGAACTGGAAAAAACACTGAGTGGTCTGATGACTCTTACTTCGTCAAGATTTAATTCTGATAAGACGACAAGGATATGGCAAAAATTCCCTGAGTACCTCATGTCAGCAGTGCATTTTGGTGGTGACAGTGTGACGGCGTCAGGTGTGTTTACAGGTCAAATGCCAGGTCACTTGGTACAAAAAAATGCAACAAGCCTGAATGCTACAAAATACTGTAAAATCATTGGTCTAGGACAGGTTTGGCAACCTTTTTAAAGCAAAGAGCCATTTAATCCTAAATGTTTGACCCAAGAACAAAGAGCCGCAATGGGGAGAGAAGAGGGTTTGAGATACAATTTTTTAACGTGATGTGGGTATATATGCATTTCAAACAAAAACAACACTTCAAGTACTTACAGAAAATAAAAAAAAACAATTTAGTGAGTCTTTTGACAAACAGTTGTTTCATATTCGGAGAGTAGTTGGAAGTCTTCAATTTTAAACAGGATTCCAAGCTTACATCATTAACCTGACTTCTTAGCTTGCCTTTGATGTCATTCATGTTGGAGAATATCTGCTGACAATAATAAGTGGACCCAAAAATCATCAAAATTCCAAATACTATTATTTTGAGTGGCCAATAATAGTCAGGAAAGGCTGTTCCACGTTTTGAAAATCAGTTAGTCCTCCTTTTGAGAGTTGGAAGGTTCCATACATTTGTGATTCATGGTTAATGAATCTCTTTCCAGGTTTTCTAGTTCCACTTGTAAAGATATAAATTTTGAAGACCACAAATCTTTGCTTTTCAAGTCTGTTAGAGGCAAAAAATGTATTTGCTTGACATTCGCCACAAGTGGTTTTGTCAAGAATGAAAGAGTGAACTTTTCATCTTTGAAGTAACCAGTTTATGGCTAGTAAGAGTTGATAATATGTCATTTATGTAGGTGTACATTATAAAAGACCACTTTTACATTCAATTATAAAAGCTAATATTAAACAAATGAGAAAATGTAAACATCATGTAATATTCAAAGTTATTCTAGGACTTAGTTGAAAGTGTGAGCATTTTATATTTTTTTAGTTACTTCAAACAGTTAGCTATTACATTTTGGTTTAATAAATATTTTTGTAACAGCAAGTCATATTCAAAAATAATAGTCATAATAAAATGCATTACATGTGTTAGTACATTACATGAAAGTTTTTAACAGCACTCTACAATATCATAACCCAAAAACCCAAAAAGTAGCTTGCATTGACAGCAAATTCTAATTCAAGAGATGTCAAAATGGCCTTGATTGACCGACTGTTAGTTGGTTGTTGTGGAGAATCCAAGACTAACTTTAGTTCAAATTTCTTGAACATAATATTTTTGAAAAAAACACCTGAAGAGTTAAAATCTGCTTAAGTCACTAGGTAAAACTATTTGCTGTTTCAATCATGATGGAGAGCAGGTCTAGAGTTTTGCGATAACTTGTAGCGTCAGAGAAACACTGAATCATTGTAACGTGCAGATAATTCAGCAGTGAGATTGTTTTTAGTGCAAAGGACTGTAAAAAATGAATACAAGCCTGTTTACTTTATGTTCATTGAGTGATGCTTAAATAATTCCTTTTCTCTGACATGAATTTAATGACATTTGCTTCTTTCTTTTTACAGTTAACTTACCTTAACTGGTGTGCCAGCACTTTGCATTCACATGCCTCTCCAGGCATTTGACTAACTTGCATTGAGGGACAGTTTTGCTATCAAGAGCTGTTTTTAGTTGAGTAAATGAATAAAAATATATAGAATATACAACTTAAAATGACCTCTCCCAATTTAAACAGTAAACCAACCTGTAACTAAAGTCACAAAGGAAGCTTTTTCAAGATTTTGAAAATTTAAAAATTTGTTTAGCACAGTGTAGTCAAGATGTCTCAATTAAAACTTAACAGTTTATTTAAAGAATAATAAGTTGGGCAAATTTCAACAAAATCAATCTGCTGGGAGCTGACTTGTTACAGGCCAACATATATACTGATCTCAGCTTTATTATAAGCAAATGCAACTAAAAACAGCATTCAGCAGCATCATTTAAAATTGTATTTCAGCTGTAATATTATTGGCCAGCATGATGGTGCACTGCTTAGCACCACTGCCTCACAGATCAAATGTCTGGGTTTGAATCCCACACCAAGTCATTGTCAGTGTGGCTTTGCATATTCATCCTTTGTTTTAGTCGTTTTTCAAGTACTTGAGCTGGTTAGGCTGACTGGAGACTCTACAGAGGCTCTAGTTTGAATTTTGCCCAGTCCAATGACATTTATAGCTTTTACCTACTGATGCTGGGATTGACCCTGGTCCCCCACAACCCTTAAAAGCATTAAGCTGGTTTGAGAATGTTACACTATATTGTATTATTACCACTAATCACATCTTTCTAAAAGACTACTTATTACTCACTTATTTAATTTTCTGACTAATTTCATTCATCTTTAATTTTTTTAAGAACTGATTCCAGTAACAACAGATGCAAGGCAAATACAAGTTCTACTCAAGGAGCCAGAGCATTACAACTTTTTTAACTTAAATTGCATTATGTTATATTAAAAGAAGGCAAAATGCTGCCATTGTGGCCTAAAGGGTGACTTTCTGCCCTTAACTGAGCATTCACATATGTAGTGAACAGAAAAAGATTACTATTCTTTTACAAGCATCAACTCAGTTGTTATCATGTTGTAGGTACAAATGACACCTAAACAAGAGATTTTATGTAAAATGTCACCAATGTGAGCTCTTTCTTGTTACCATTTCCTAGTTTCGTCATCATTGTCTTTACCTCATGATGATGGGGAAAATTTACTAACATGCCTGTTCAAGGTTTACAATTTACATTAAGATCCATTTTAACCCACATTATAGAACTGAGCAGAACTGAACCCTTGATGGTAATACCCTAATACTGGGCATGTGTTAATTTAATGACAGGATTAAATGCTACCTTAAAAACAAAATATATACAGTATGTGTTTGGTGGCATTATTAAAGAACTGCGGCAAAACATTTTAAAATTGTTCTGTCAGAATTTCAGACAAAATTCTGGCAGGTATAAGGTGATACTACATAATGTCTTCCTATTAAGTCAATTAAATTGTATCATTTTTTCTCTGTATAAATGCCATTTGTATGACTCAGGCAAGAATGGAGCCCTAATGAGCTGTGCACTCATTAGTGAGTAAGATGTAAGAACTGAAGATCCTATTAATAAGGATTCAATGGCAAGCTGCACACCATACATTCTCCAGTATCTTAATAGTACTTTAGGCCTCCTTTTATGAACTGGAAATTGTCCTTTTATTGTTTTGGTTACTTATCTCTTTGCAACTGTACTTCTTTCAAATTAACCTATTTTTATTATTACAGCTATTACCTTTTAGTGCCCATTTCATTATAATCACTAACCTACATCATATTACTGAAGTTTGAGAAACAAAGGGAAATTTCACAAGAAAACTGATTTTATGCAGTCTTCCTTTTGTTATCTCATTTGATTTTCCATTTCAAATGGCTCTGCTCTTTTCTAATGGTTAAGGTTTTAGACTTTGTACTTCAGACCCAGAGGTTGTGGAGTCAAATCCTGCTACCTCACCTGCCTGTGCTCCAACTGAAAGAAAAAATTAAAACAAAAACAAATGTAACCAATCAGAGTTTGTTTGGATAAACGTGTCAGCCAGATAATCTTATATATAAATGTCTACGTGTGGAAGTGTGTGTGTCTGTCTGTCCGTCCCGGAAGTGCAAGGCTACAGCATGAAGCTTAAAGAGCCGGCAAGGCAGCCCTAAGTTAACGAGTCGGAAGAAGAACGAAGTACGAGGCTACAGCATGAGGCTGAAAGGAAGCGACTCTGTCACCAAAGTGAAACTCGCTTAGCCATTGACAGACAAGGGCGGGCGAGCAAGTCTGCAAAATGAAACCGCCGACTCTGCATTTCAATTTTTTTCTGACAATTTCAATAATTTCTAGGAGCCCAGGCTTTTTACAGCACGAGCGTACACAGCTAGTAAGTAATAATGCTAATGGGGAAGCAGGTCAAGAAAGGTTAATTTTGGGTTCATCTAGAGTTAGTAGGTACCAGGTTCGGGATGCCCTTGTTTTTACTCTCTCTCTGTCTTTCTTTGTTCATATGGATTTCTTTCAATTGGTAAAAGTTATACTAAGAAGTTGAATGGTGATTAAAGCAGTTTTCTAAGTCTTGCTCAAAGCAATAAATACAAGTTAGAATTTGTTTTCAAGGTGCATAATTTAAAATTTTGACTTGCTGTCTTATGGCCCTGTTTCATATCACATAAGCATTACTTAAGAACAGATATCTAGTATCATTTTAAAAATGACAAAAACAAGGGAAGATGGGATTTTGTAAATTTGTGTATAACATTTTAAAGCTTATTCTTTAATGAGGTAACATTTTGAGAATAGCGACATGAATAGCTACATTCTAATGGAGAGCTGAATGTTACTATCTGTTGTACATTAATTCTGCAGTGCTTCATTTTTTTATTTTAGTTTAGTTATTTTTTGTATGGTTTTGGAGGACTGGATTAATTTATGTGTTTGGTTTTATTAGGTGCTTGAAGTTAGTATTCAGTTGGTACTCCTAGCAAGATTTATACACTTCTTAATCCTGTAGTTGCCTGGACAAGAACAAACCCTTTTCTAGTGGAATAACTCTGAATATGACTTTTAGGTGATAAGATAATCATGAATGATCCTGGGCAAGATCCCTTTGAAGACTAATAAAATACCGTAAGTCAGAATTTTCTTAGATTCTCTCATTTAACATTTTGGTCAACTACAGAGCTATTAAAATTGCTCTGTTGTTGTAGTTTTCTCATCTTTGAGAACTGACTCAAAAGCAGAATACTGTATGTGGTGGTGAAGTCTGCAGAACAGCATCATATACTCTGCATAATGCATTATTTTTCTTGCAAATGACTGAAAAAAGAAACAAACATTTGTAATATCTGTTGGTAGGTCCTCCCAAATTTTAATATTCTTTTCTCTTTTTTTAATTAGCTTTTTAATGTTCATTTTTAAACTATATCATTAAGTTATCCTACTTCCTCTAATTTCCCACCAGTGAATATATGAGCACATGTTGCAATGGACGTGTGTTCAGTCCAGGTGTGGCTTGCTCCTACCTTATATTATGGAAATTGTTATTAAGTAAGTCAGTTCTTACTCAATGCTTATTTTTAGGCTTAGTATTATATATATATATATATATATATATATATATATATATATATATATATATATATATATATATATATATATATATATATTTGACTGAGAGACACCTTTATCCAAGACAGCTTACTACGTCAGGACACATTCCTGGCATTCAAAGATAATTCAATGTCATACATTATGGCATGAATTGAATTGGGAACCTTCAGATATTAAATCCAGTTCTTTAACTACTGCACTACACTGGTCTTCTTAAAATAGTAAAAAAAAGAATGATCAAACAATATTTAACTTCAATTATTTGAAAATGAACAAACCTAGCTTAAGTTTACTCTTGAATGGTAAAGTCAAAGATGTTTATACCAAGGCTATAAATTAATTTTGTAAAACTAGGTATTAGAAATCCTGCTACCCACAGTTGTTACACATCATCAAGACTATTAACAAAAATTATCACTGAAGATAATAATAGTCTTAATATAATTTTTTCATTGTTGTAAATTATGTTAAAAGGGCTTACAGCATTCAAAATGTACATACTTAAACTAAAGTGTTCAGATTATTTCTATACAATGAAATGGGTTATTCATATATAATATAAAATACTTAAAATGTTATTGTCTGCTAAGACGAACAATTTAATTTGATATATATATTCAAATATATGTATTTTTATATAAGGGTTGTCAAAAGCATGGTTTGAATCAAAATCCCAGTTATCTGTTATCAATTCCTTTACTAGGTTACTTTACATGCAAATATAAATTAATAGCTTTGAAAAATTCTGTTTTAGATATTTAGTTTGTTAAATATAAAATAAATAGCTTTGTAGAAATTATTTATTCTCCTTTATGTATACAGTAGTCACTGCATCTTAACTCTTAGTCGTTGCTTTTGTTATTCTCTCTCAGTGAGCTAAAATATAGCTGTTTTTGAACAGAAATCCTTATTCAAAACATTGAATATTTTTTTGTCAATGTTGCCATTATAGAGTGTTTTTGATTGTGTTTCCTCCCCATATTTCACCTGTAATTTTTCATCTTTATAAATAGTATTAAACATGGGTGTAGTATTATCAGCACTTGGTGAGCTCTGTGGCCATTTCCACATTTCAATGCTTTTGTCTGTGTGTAGAATATAAAGTAAACATTAGTGTATAAATAAATAAATCAGCAAAAGCATTAAAAAAAAAAACAAAAGTCTTCAAATGATTTTATCATATATGCATCTGCATGTATTTGGATCAGATCATCAGCTGCCACAGTTTTCCTCTAGGTTTAATTCCTGGGCAGACCTGCTTTAGTGAGGTGTTTAAATTTCTGAAGAGCTTCCAAAAGAAATTAGTATGTAATGACCACACTCCTGAAGAAGAAAGGCCCATTATGAAATGCACTAACTGTACTTGGCTTTCATTTGCAAAGTAAATGGATGCAAGTGAAGGTGAGAGATCACTAGCCATTCAAGTATTTCACTTTAACAGGCTCCAGTTCTCCTGCTTTAATTCAAGCAGAAGCACAAGTATGAATAATCAAACTGGATGAGGCTCATCAAAATAGCAGCGCTTTGTACGTTTTTCAAATGACCAGTGAAGCTTAATGACAAAATACAATTTACATTATGCCTTTTAATTTACATTCGCTGGCTTTCTGTTTAGAGATCTGACTGTGCTGTGATGTTCTTCAGTGTTATTTTAATGCAAATTGTAGTTGCTTATTCTTATCTGACTAAAACCCTGTTTACTTGGTAAAGTGTAATAATAAAAAAGTCAAATAGAGGAATGCCTCAATCAGAATAAAAAGATCAAAAAGAAAATGCTGTCACCACTATATTCCCCATACCTCATAGTCACAAACCTATAATTTATAAGCAAAAGCCCACTTGTATCTCAAAGATTTGAAATTCGAAAGATAAAGAGGAAAGGATTCAGACTGAGAATAAGAAAAATCTGCTGTTTTCATTTTTTTTCTTGTTCATACTAAAATGTTTAGTAATTAAGAAAATGTTTCTGTCAAATTGCA
This sequence comes from Erpetoichthys calabaricus, assembly GCF_900747795.2. Lineage (NCBI taxonomy): Eukaryota > Metazoa > Chordata > Cladistia > Polypteriformes > Polypteridae > Erpetoichthys > Erpetoichthys calabaricus. The sequence continues at coordinate 170,128,258 of NC_041396.2, read as the reverse complement.
CGTTTGTGCGAAGATTTGGAAGAAGCTGCATTTGAGGACATTCTTTTTGCGAGAACCTAATCACCAAGGCATGAATGGTTTATTGAGATAGATGGGGGTGCTCGGCCAAGACTGCTAATATGAGGCCCCAAGGGGATTCATTTCATGTAATGTATGCACAGGCTAATTTATTACACTGTGGCTAATTTCCATTTCTTGTGCTTGGAGTTGCCTAGCTAATTACAGAGATTTTTTTAAACTTTAGCAATTATGTTTCTTGTTTGATAGACGCAGCAGAGCAAATGAGAGAGGGTGCATTATACAGCTAAGGCAGACAGATGCACCCAGGTGAGATGAAATCCACATCAGGACTGCAAGGAGCAGATTCCCTAATCACTTGTGCCGAATCTTTGATCCACTCTGCAAGCCTGTACTGCAGGCATTCACAGAAATATGGGATATATTGGTAATTAGACTGGACACCTTAATTAGGGAAAGTTAGCTGTTAAATGAAAGCTGTCACGTCTGTGGTATGTTCTGATGGTTCACAGTTGGGATCCCAGGGGGACCTCATCAAAAGCCCCTTCCCCACTGAGTTAACACACTTTAGCATGTTCTCACATGCCAAATCAGGCCACCAAGGGCCTCTGAATGCGAGGGGAAGGTACCAAAGGCACAAAACATGCCGTTTTAGTCCAACCAGTCTCAGCAAAGAGGCCATACTTTCTTGTTCTCGTTAAATGGCAAACATGATACAGGAACAAAGGGAAGGGAAAGAAACAATGTAGCTTAACAGGACATCACTGGCTCATCAGTAACATTTTGATGTAGCATAATTTTCTCCGCATAATAGGAATCCTGCTAAGTAATAAAATACCAGGCAAGTTAGTTTTCTTGGAGGTGTTGAAAGCAAGAGTTGCCCACCTACAGTGACAGCTTAGATGCCCTTTATTTTTTTCATCTTTATAGTCCAATACAAAGGACAGTCTATAATTGACTGCCTGGAAATCATGTTCTGTTTTAATGTTCTTTAGGGTGTAAAGAATCCTACACTGACAATTAAAAAAAGGAATAAAAACTGTAACAAAGTCATATTTTCATAACTGGAAAAAAACAGCAAAGGCTTTTACAATCTTTATATAATGTTGCCTGATATTTGCCTAACTACAAAAATATATACATGGTTTTCATTATTATTTTTAAAATATGTATGTGATTAATAGACACTATACATATACAGGATATGCATATCGGGGTGTGTTTGTGACAGAGGACCTAGTAGGCAGCAGAGGGTCATCTATTTTTATAGTGTACAGGACCCTTTGATGGTATGTGCCTTGGGAGTTGCACCTTCTATGGATGTGCCAATGACATTTATCCACCAACAGGGGGTATTGTGCCTCCTAAGTGTTGAATGTATTCTAAAATCACTTTTACAGGTCAAGGAAACAGATCCCAACAAAGAGAATTGTCACGTTATATATGGCTTCTAGCTACCCATTATAACTGGAGGTTGCCGAGACTCAGGATAGCAAGAACAGTTAGTGATGGCTGTACTAGGATGGCCTCAGGGTTCCCAGAGGCTGGTCCTGACCTTGGAAAGTGAAGAACGGAGGGTTGTAGTATTAGTTAAAGATAAGCAAGTTTAGCAACCTGTAAGACACCATGCCAGGTATACATAGACAGAATATCTTGTTTTAATAAGGCTCACTGAGAAAGACAGGCTTTAGTTTTGTCCATTTGATTTGTTACTGATGTCATCATGATATTTGTTCCTTCTATCTACTATTACTTAGTTAATAAACATCTTTTTGTTATATTTTCTTAGCCTTCTTTGCTTTATTTTGGGTTCAGGGACTGTTCACAAACTCTTAATGAACAGAGTGTATACCATTGGCCTCTCTGTTACAATGTCCAATTTCAAGGGTACACAAGTGAAAGAATTTGAGAGGTACACAGCAGCTCACCCGTTTTCCACTTCTACGTGAAGCCAAGAAAATGCTGTGCGATTAGAAGAGCACTGACGTTATCACAAGCTCCACCTCCAGTCCCTGCTCATCTGCTCTCTTTCCTAAATATTTTCACTATCCAGGAAGGTCTAATCATGATTAGACTATCACAGAAGCAAGACACAATAGTGTACCCACAACCAGCACATATCATTATTAACTTAAACTCCACCATTAAAAACAGCAGGTCGTGGCACCCTAAAGCTGACTCTGTTTGGTTAATTAAGAATATATATATTTTTTCACACCTGCCTAAAACTTTTGCACAGTACTGTGTATATATATATATATATATATATATATATATATATATATTAGGGCTAGGAATTGATTAAAAAAATTAACTAATTAATCACGTCATTTTATGTAATTAATCACATCTAACATTAAAACATGTAATCATAAAATAAGTGCTTAAATCATGAATAAATACACTCTGAATCACAAAAATAATGTAGAATCAACACAAAGGAATAAAAAAAAAATAATGGCACAGCTTAAACTTAAACAATGACCTAAAACCTAAACTTTTAACAAAATACTACTTGAGCAAGTACAACCTGAATCTGAATGTCTTCCTAAAAGGCATGATGTAAAGAAAGAAATAAGAAAACAAGGCCAATGTATTATAAGCACATACAAGAGTAACAACAAAAAAAGTCTTGTGTTAATTCTCAAATAGGCATAGTATATAAAAAACAGACGTGTCAAAGTAAAACTAAACAACTTGATTATTATACTCTACACAAGTGTTTTTCATTAGGTGTGCGCTGTGGAAATAATAGTGTAGTGCCCCTGGATGCTTACCTGAGAGAAACCCACTCCTCAGATGGTCGAGACCTGCCTGAGAAGGATGGAACTGCCTGGTGAAGCCAACATATAAAAGCAGCTCCGCAATCACTGTTTTGCAGACACAGCACTTATAGTGCACTGTAGCAGCCAGGAGACATGTCGGGGGTTCAGCTGCCAAGGTACATGCTCTGTCTGTGATCACCAATCTGATTTTTTTGACCGCGTCTCCGGTAGTCAACACTCTTTAGACAGTTTAGCACGTGTGTGACATTTAATGTTTTGTAGTGGTAGAATCGTGGTGTGCTTTGGGATTTTTTGGGTTACAAAAAGTGTGACATCACAGAAAAAATATTGGAGAACACTGCTGTACACCTTTCCTTCTGGCCTGCAAAAAGATCTCTATAGCAGCTATCTCGCCTAAAAACTGACACAGTGTATTACTTGGGTGGTTTTGTTGCGTTCTTTGCATACATTGGCAACGATACTGCAAACTGCAATAATGAGTAGGGTTAATCATTGTACTTCCATTTCATAGAATTTTGTTGTTACATAATGGTAGTCAGGATTGCAAGCTACCTTACAAACTAGCGAGTTAAATACAGAGGTACTAGAGACTTATTTTGGTTTTAGTGCCACTCAAAGATAACTTATTTTGCATTCAGGTGGTATGACATTGATTCAATTTTCTTACAGAAAAGTGAAATTAAAAATAAAAACATCACAATTTTTATCATCGTGTCTTTTCTCTAATATTGCACCAGGACTGCCACACCCCACACCCCCTTTCCTCCCACTCCCTCGCATCTATGTCGGAATGTATAAATCAAGAAAATGAACAGCAGTATAAAGCGATCACCTCTTGGCCTTGCCTATATGGTTATTCAAAAATGCTTATTCCATGGGGTTTTCTCCTCTCTCCTTTCTGAGTTTTCTTGAATTTTGAAAGCCTACCAATTTTTAATGGACCTGTACAGGCCAGAAGCCTGCTTTCTGAGTTGTGGGCTGAGGCGCAAATGAAACCTGGAGAAATATTTTGGGCAATGCAGACAGCATTTACAGGGTGTCCATGTAAAGGCAGCAAAAGCAATTTAGAAAGACTTGTTCAATCTTCAGAACTGGGTGAACACTTGGAAAATGCAGTTTAATGTAGAAAAGTACAAAATGCAATGTGTGAGGCAAAGGAACATGTATTTTGGGAGACAATGTCCCATGGGAATCTAGCTCTGAAAAGGATTGAAGTGTTTATGTTAACAACAACATTTCCATTATCTAAACAATGTGCCAAAGCTTTTAAAAAGGCAAATAAAATGTTATGTTATATCATAAACGTTGTGAATAAATCTCAACATATTATGCCCAGACTATATAATTTGTGAGACCACATCTGTATTAGTACATGCAGTTCTGATATAGGAGAGCAACCAGGTGTCTCCCAACATCTTCAAGACATATTCTACTCTGAGAGAGTCAGAAAATGAAACCTCTTTAGTCTTGAAAAAAAGGCTATGTGGGGACCTAGTCAAGGTCTTCAAAATCTCAAAGGCATTGATTACAGTAGATCCACCAGAATTCTTTCAAGAAAATGTTGAATTAACAGTGGAAATTAAGAAGAAGTGCAGGAAAACTGAAGCCAGGAAGCACTTCTTTATGCCAACAGTTGTGGAAATGTGAAACAAACTACTGAGTCATGTAGTTGAAACTGAAGTCTTGACTTTGCACACTTCTCAATTCAGCTGTTTATTCCAACTGTTCTCCCAGTTCTGAAGATTGACTAAGTCTTTTTGAATTGTTTTTTCTGCCTCCTTGATAACCTTTAACAAGTATCTGGATAAGATATTTGGACAGCTATCTATTAGCAAAGCAAAGGAGTTTGATGAACTGAGTAGGCTCCTCTGGTTTGTCAGATTTCTTATATTCTTACATAGGCTTTGTTTGGAAATGCTGCTCTCACCCTACATCGATAATTATATGCCACCGAGGTTAGCTGACAATTCAAAATGTTTGAGTATAAGTGTATGCGATTTTGAGTATATCTGTGAATGTGATTGTGCATATTCATAGTCTGATTGTGCATAGGGGTCTCTCTTTGAACTGCCTTTCCCAAGGTTTCTTCCATTTTTCCCTACTAGGTTTTTTTTGGGAGTTTTTCCTTGTCTTCTTAGAGAGTCAAGGCTGGGGGGCTATCAAGAGGCAGGGCCTGTTAAAGCCCATTGCGGCACTTCCTGTGTGATTTTGGGCTATACAAAAATAAACTGTATTGTATTGTATTGTATTGTATATTAACTGATGTCCCATCCATGAATGGTTCTAGCCTTGCATTCTGTACTGTTCTTCATATCACTTAGTAGAAAAGGAGTTTAGAAAATGGATGGGTAGTATTTTCATTTATATACAGTATATAAAATACCCTTAAGTACAGCATATATTAGTTTTTCATGCAAGTCTGGTCTTCTAGTAATAAATAATGCATAGAATAGCTGATACTGAAGATTATTTCATTTCTCATTATTGGCTGAGTAGATTATAATATGCAGGCTATGAAAGGACCTCAGGCCTCTTCTTCAGTCCAGGTGTGATCAGGGGAAGAAGGTAATTATCAATTTGTCAAATACAAATAGGTTAAAAATTTCACTGTCAGTAGGAATACCAACTTTTTTTGGGCCATGAGATTCTCTCCTGCTGATGAAGTGGGAGCTGCCAAGTTCCCTTGACCTCATGTCTGTGTATTATTTTTTGTGGTGTCACATTAAGTCTGTTGTTTACAACACCTGCTTACATGCTATAGAAGACCTCAAAGAAAATAGCAGTGTAGAAGAGACTTGTATCAATAAGCAAGAAGAATATAAAGGACATCAACTTAATACAGTATATCATATATACTGTAACTGTCCCCCGCGGCTCTGCCCGCTTAGTAGTGAAGCAGGACAAAGTTTAAAACTCAATAAACAAACAGGTTTCACTAGCTAAGTGAAGGCAAGGTCTGTTCCAAAATGTGGCGAGATGCAGACTGACTCGAACGGATGCTAGCACGTGAGTGAGGAGGCCACTGGACTCCCCACTCCTGACGTCACACTTCCCCCTCCCCTCAGCCTGGAGCCCCTGTCTCGGATTAGCGCGAATAAATTGCTCCTGCATGTGAACTATGATGCTGAGACAAGCACAGAATCAGCTGGAATGGTCAAGCAAATTATAGAAAAAAACCCGATCTAAATCCATTAAGTAGTTCTCTTGTGAAAAGTGGACAGACATACAGACAGACATTGGACTTTATATATAGAGATACTATATATATATATTTTTTTTTTATATACAGTACTATATATATTCTTTTGATTTTTTTATTAAGTTTATATTCCTAAGAAATTGGTGTCAAAGGGCACCTAATATATACAGAATCTGCATGTGTACATAAGACTCAGTCATAATGCATTATGATGCCTTTCATATTTTCCATTTTCAGTAACAGAAACCATGCACAGCACATTTTAACAACAAAATCAGTAAGATATGCATGTATGTGCATACACAATACATAGCACAAAATATACAACTACATCTCTCCATAAATTCACTACTTAATTCAGTTTAGAGTCTTTTTGGCCAGAGTCTGTCCTTGCAGCCTTGGATCTAAGTCATGAACCAGTTCTGAACAGGACGCAAAATAAAAGAAATGTATAAAAAATATATGAAATATCTGTCACCAGTAGATGTCAAGGTTTCTTAGTAATATGAGGTAAATGTAATGATATGGAATATAGCTGTATTTTCATTATTACTGAATAATATTCATAATGTTTTAAAAATTAAACTCTTTTTAAAGAAAAAAAAATAATCTTGTTTGTTTATGGTGGAAAGTGCACAGCAACCTTTGCATCCACTTGTGAAACTGAAAGATGCTTCCCACTAGAGCATAATGCACACTATGTCACGGTCAGTATTTTTTGTTCTAAAATGTGTAACGATAATTGTACTATTATAGTATAATATATGCTGTAATTCAGAAACTTTATTTTATTAGTATTTTATTGTGTATAATTTTTGCAATATATGTATAAGTGAATATGTTTATTTATTCTTTCTTTTTTTTCTTTTTTCTTATACACTCTTTACATAGATAGGTCAGCTTAAGAAAAGCGTAACTAGGTGAATAAAGGGTGACTAATTAACAGTTCTAATATCTTAAAGCCCTTTGCGCTTTGATAAACAGAATATCACAGCTGCACATTGCAACAGTACAAGGAAATATGCTCTTGGAGCATGGAGGATATGAGTGAGATTAATCACAAAGGATATTCCTTTTAATTATTTCATTGTGTGCATTTCCTGTTTCTTTAGCCTTGCAGATGGCAGTGACAGAGACATTCAAACAAATGCGATGGCCGCCTTCAATGCATTTTTTTCAGTAGACTGACTAGGGCTGTTATTGTAATGCAAAATGATGACATATTTTTACCAATCGACAACACTTCCTCTCCACTAATTTGTCATTGTGTGTTTAATACAAGAGTGAATAGTGAAGATGGCACAGCAGTGGACCATAGCTCCATTCAGAAAATAAAATTCTGCAAAGTAGAGTGCAAGGTACTTAGAATCAGTTTTTTCATCTTATTTTTATTCCTGTTAATATTCCTGAAGGTCTTACATTTTGATTAGAAGCTAAGATATCATATTGTGTCAATGAAATTATGGTCAGAGTTTAATTTAAAACATTTCTCTGTTGTAGTAAAATGTATAATGAAATTACCCAACAAGTGTCATATTTTCATCTGTGCAAATGATTAATTATTTTTGCTTTCAATCTCAATAAAACATCTAGGTAACTCTAGCAGCATGTTTTAGCAAGATTTCAAGTTGAATACTTCACGTTTGTACAAGTGAATGGGCAATGTTTTCATTATGTTGCAAATCACGCGTCTGTCTAATTGATTTGCAGATCTAATTGCAGTACCTTAGTGCCCACGTCTGCAAACTCTTGTCCTTGGCATGCTTGTGGTTTCAAATGCACTTAACATACTCCAACCCCTTCTTCAGAAATAGGAATACTTCAAAACAGCATCACTGCAAATAAATATAACTATCGTCTGTAGCAAATTCAAGGCCACAGAAAAGGCTGTCATTCAATATTAATTTCACTTACAGTAGGTAGCTTTTGTATTTTCCAATTTCCAGGGTGATGATTTCCCAGTAAAGTCATACCTGTCAGTCCTCTATCATTGCACGTTACAAGTAAAGAGTATTATTATAGAATTATCCTACAGTTCTTCCAGTGAACAGTACAGTGATGTTTATATAATAAAACTCATTTGTAAGGTATTTGTCATTAGTGAATAAAGACAAATGAGGAGATATTAACATTTCAAAAAAGGAAATAACTGATAAGCAAATAAAGCAGTAATGGCATATGTGAAACATGATTCTGTACAATTTAACATACAAGTTTGTATTACTGTATTCAGCCTTTAGTTCTTACTTTCCAGTGTATATTTTCCTATTATATAAAGTTCTTCTCTGCTCTGGATGTGACAACAGCTCTTAGCGGAGCCCACAGACGCTCGCTCACACAAGGACATTTATAGTCACCAGTCCACCCAACCTGCAAGTTTTTGGAAAAGGGAGGAAGTATCCATACCTTGTGAAAACCTAGCGAAACATATGAAGTACATTCAAAATCCTCAAATGAAGTAACTAGGCCAGCATGCGCATGTGCACCACTACGTCACTAAATCTCCTCTTGTGCATTTGCGTTTTCTCTGAATATTCCCATTTCATACTCTAGCCTAATGATGTGCATTTTACATTCGCTAGTGACTCTGAATTTGTTCAAATGAAACTGGTTGGACAAGCTCCTAGGGTTGGTTCCTGACATTTACTTAACCCTGTAAAATATTAAATGACTTCAAAAAATTAACGAATGAATAAAAGTAACAATTGCTTCTTTTGGTTGGTTTGGTTGAAATGTTAGTGAAATTTCTACAACTCTCAAGCATTCATTATTTTAAGGTGACCTCTGCCATTCTAACACACTTTATAGAGTATGAGCCAGCACAATACAATTCAAATGAACAAATGTACTAAATGTTAAGCTGAATGCAGACTACTTGGCTTCTCGTCCAGTTGCATGGCTACAAAGCCAGCAATGGAAAGGGATCACTGTCTTTCTGCACATTTTTAGAAAATTTGGTAAAGAAAGCATCAAACAGGCTCAAGCATTACGTTAGGGTTTGGCAGTTAGTTACCATGGCTCTCTCTGCAAAATTATTATACAGTAGTGTAATTTTCTATTTTTTTTAACAATATTATTTTGCACAATTGTGTTATTTTGAAATTAACTTGGGATGGGCTGCTCATTGAAAAATGGTACAATAAACAGAGAGTAGATGCTAAAATGCAGACCCAGTTATCAGGAGGATTTGGCCAATTCAGTATTACATATAAGAAATTATTTGTCTTCTGCCACTGCTTTGCAAATGATTCAACACGATCCATTTTAATCAGGCCATGCTGCTAAATATTAACTGATGAATAGCATGGCATAAAAATGAAAAAAAAAACTCTGTGGCTTGGACAAACACAAAACAATCAACAGCACAACAACACAATGATGTTTTATATAACACAATCCTATCTGATGTGGCAGGAATTTCAGATTTTATAAGATGGCATGCCATTTGTGTTTTATGTATTTTTTCTTGCATTGTTCCTTTAAGTCCTTTCAGTACCTTATAACAATGATTCTGAATACTCTTGACACTGCGGTAAAGCTGGTAAAAGTTGCCTCTTCAAATTCAAGAGTGACTGACTGGCTTGAGGAAATGAGTGGCACTGCGCCCAGTAAGACCTGCCAGCTTCAGGGGTGGTATGCTGTAAGAGACTGGCTAGTGTATAATCAACTAACAGAAAGCTTTATGTCCATTTTTATTGAATTAAAAATTTGCTTTTCACTTTGATGCCATTTTTGATACTGGTTCCAGGTATCAGTCATTCTTCTTATTTCACTTATTAACACGTAGGACTACACATTTTCACCTACTGCCATATCAGTCATAGAAAATATTTGATGCCAATGCGAACACCCTTCTTTGTCATAAATGAACCTACTGATGTTCACTTATTTTACCAGTGTCTGCAGTGCCAATTACCATAGCACTTCAGCATATAATAAGTTGGAGCCTGTACAGTATACTTGGCTCAGCATTCAGGTGTGTTCAAGGACTTACTGCAGTTAACTGGCATAAAAGTTGATTTTTTGTTTATTTATTTCTTCGAAGACAGATATATTACGTTTTCTTTATTAAATATTTTTATAAGATTGAGATATACAGTATACTTAAAAACAACAGTAAAAATAAACTATAAATAGAAAACATTCTTAGTTATATTTACTAGCATTATAAAAATCATGTATTTAAAAACAGCCCAAATAGGTTTGTGCTGGCTCATTAGCAGTTGTGACTCAAGTGCTCTCACAATTGCATTGATTGATGTACCACTCTTAGTCATTGCATGTAAAGGATCTATGGCTAATTGTACTTCATATTTCTTAAGAATACAATTTTTGAAAGATGTCCCTGATGGAGTGTTAGAATCTTTGTTGTACAGTGAGGTGCAAAACAGCAGAGTTTTGTTTTGCATGCAGTTTTATAAAAGTGCTCAGTGATTGAGCTTAAATATTTCTTTGAGAGTTTGATTTTTTTTATACTCCAACATATACTACACACAAGAAGAGTGCACTATAATCTAATGTTAAACTAGACAATGGAATACAAACACAAAATAACATGCTAGATGAGTTGCAGAGAACTTTTTCTTAAGCCAAAGCAAACTCTTGCAATTAGACATTTACTGTAAACAGAAAGAGTTTAAATACCGAGGGCTGTCATCTGTTATGTTTCAGCCAGGGTGTGTACCCCAACTTTTGTTTATGTTCTGTTTTTTTGTCTTCTTTGATTATTCTAAAGTATTATTTTTATGTGTTCATTGTAATTACGTAAAGTCTATTGTTCAGTTTATTGTTTAGTATCTACAGTATGTATGATGTGTTCTCTTATATTCTTTGTGTTTTATGGGTAGAAGCCCAAGGGGTGGGGCCACACTGAGGTTACTACTGAAGGACCACCCTGTGCCTACTGTATATGTTTCAGGCTGGTGTACCCGAGTGGTTCAGTATGATTGTTTGTTAAGAAGTGCATCATTTTTAAAAATTTTTGCTTCTGTCTTAGGATTTGTTTACTTTTTTAGGATTTGTTTTGCTTTTTTCTTCCTTTTTTCCTTTTTTTTTTTTGCATTTTCTAATTAAATTCAAATTAATACCATTTTAATTAAATACGCTTTTGTGAACTTCTCAGGCCAAAGGCTTTCCTTTCTCCTGAAAATCATCTTGGTATATTTTGGAACATTTAAAGAATTTAAAACTTTAAAAACCTTTCAGGCTTTCAAATTTTATATTTTAAAAGCCACTTCCTTATTTTTGGGGCCTGTGCAGGCAAAAGCTTGCCAGTGGAGTTTGGGGCTGTGCTGCCTGGGATGAAGCCTTTCAATAGACAAGCCAGAAAAGACTCTGTTGTGGTTTTATGGGTCTTTTAAAGGACTCAATCTGTTTTATTGTTTTGTGTGCACTTGATCATAACACTCATCATGACACTAAGCAAGAAAGAGAGCCAAAACACAAAGCAGTATCCAGATATTTGTAGCATTCGATTGTGGACATGACACTATAGATTATAGAGATCATCCCAAAAGGCTGATTAATATAGGAATCCAAGCATACTGTGTCAACCTTATCATCTCTGCATTTTGGTAAGCAATACCACAGAATCAATAGTCAGACCAGCAGGTTAAAAAATGATCTGCTATCCCACATAGCATGACCTTTAACAATAAAACCTCTTTTGCACTATGTATTGTGTATTTTTGTCCAGTGCTATGTGACACACTGTGGCAGCCTAGCTGTTACATTTGTTTCCTTATATTTGTATTTATTCTTTCATGTTTCATCCGTAGCATTGATCGGTGAAATTTGCCAAGACATTTTTCACCACGAATAGACTGTATCTGCATGTGACTTTGTTTGCAGAATATTTTCCTGGAAATATGCCCTAAAACCAGCTTAGATAAACATTTTTTCCAAGCACCCCATGATGCATTGCGAGGCTAGCATGACATCACAAAACTGTTGCAGCCATGTGCTGCACTTTCACATTTCACTTTGCTTGCTGTAATGTTGGGCTTCTATTTTCTTACACTTCTATTTTTAGAGACCTTGGGCAAGCAACTACTTGCACTGCATGGCAGAGTTGCCAGTTGTATATGCACTCTAACTATGTGAGCACTTCAGTGTGATTGACATGTTATGATGTAGGTGCTAAGACTATACATGTTCATGGACAGTTTTATACATTCAAAAAACATGATGGCACAAGCTTCTAAATATAATAACAAAAAACTGAAGTACACTCATGTCTAATTCCATGAGTTCTGGATTTAGAAAGAAAGTAAATTCTGTCTATTTTACAGAGACAACTGTAGCTTTGTAATCTGTGCAGTTTACTGGTTCTTGCGTTAAAGGTTTCCTAAGGTGCTTTTGCCATTGACCATTTAGTTCTATGTGTGTTGCTACATGATATTTAGATTTTTTTAATCAAAAATGTGAAAATCAGCATGACAATGGCAGTACCCAACGCGCAATATACTGTGACCGATGCAATTAAATTTTATAGTGGCATTAGAAAATCGCCTCATTGCAACCACAGAAGAAAAACAAAAAATGCAGTTTTAGCTGCTGAGATGTGGTGAAACCACCCCTGGCCCAATCCATTGATGCTTTTGACAGTATTGAGTGATAGTTTTCCTGTCTTTAACCACACTCATTTCACCAAGGGGAAAGAACCCTCAATCTTCCATTCGCAGTCGTTTCAGACTCACAAACTTGCTTTTAGACTAGGTGTATGTGGGTCATCAGTGAACTAAAAAAGGTAAAAATGGGTCCCAAAGCCACAAAAGTTGAGAAACATTGAGAGACACTGCCAGATGTCCATCCTGCATACATTTAAAACAAAATAAAAAACTGTAGGTATTGTCATTTGAGCGGCACATTAGCTTACTATAATATGCATATTACATGTACTATAACACAACATTCTTATAAATCACCTTAGTCAGTGGGTAGGCCTCTCTGGCAATGTCTTAAATCGGTTTGAGTTTTACTTAACAAGAAGAAAATTCTTTGTTAGTTGTGGTAATTATACTTTGAAGACACATAATATTTTATATGGTATTCCACAAAGATCAATTCTGGGTCCACTGCTCTTTTCGACCTACATGCTTCCATTAGGCCAGATTAGCTCAAGGCATAATGTGAGCTACCACAGCTATGCTGATGACACACAACTGTATTTATCAATAGCGTCTGATGACTCCAACTCTCTTGGTTCACTCTTGGTTCACAACTGAACCAAGTTGTGTTTCTGAGTGGATGAGCAGTAATTTTCTCAAACTAAATAAGGAGACAACAGAAATCTGATTGGCAAAAATGGATATAGTAAGGGTATTAGAAATAATCATTACATCTTGCCTGAAGAAGGGGCCTGAGAAGCCTCGAAAGCTTGCATATTGTAATCGTTTTAGTTAGCCAATAAAAGGTGTCATTTTGCTTGGCTTCTCAGTACACATTTTAAAAAGAAAAGGGAAATCATAATATTACCTTTTAAACATCAGTGAACATTTTCAACAAGTGGATAAAAAGCCAAAACGTTGAAGGCAGTTCTTTGTAGGCCACTACAAAATAGCTACATATTATTTTAAATGATACATCTTGTATTCATTTTATTTCTTCATTGATCTAATAAAAGAATTTTAAATTTCATGAGAAACATTTTTTGTGGAAAATCAAGATTTTCCAGGGTGAATTGCAGAATTATAAATACTTTTTATTAACATGAGGCAGCTCATAATGTGTGTGGAATCAGTTAATCAATTTTAACAGCTTTTATTATGAGTGACAGTTTTTCATGTGATTAATAATATTTAATACAGTATATTCCTTCTTAAAATCAAATGAACAAATATTTACTTTTTTGCAGTTTAATATGCATAAAAACACATTTTCAGACCTAAGGTAGATTACAGCAAGTGTGGCATAGGAGTGGAAGTGGTTAATAATGCTGCCTCACAGCTGCAAGGACCTGGGTTCAATTTTTATCCCAGTCTCTACCTGTATGGAGCTGACACTTTCTTGTTTTGCTTATTTTTTTTTTATCCTTGATCCATTAGTATCCTCTCATATTTTAAAGATCTGGAAATAGGTTACTGTTAGGGGATGCCAAACTGGCAAGAGATTGCAGGGGCAATGGCACCAATAAGATGGCAAAATCAGGGTAAAGGTCTGTGGATAGCCTCCTGGAAAAACAGAAAGAAAGCAACACTGGAAATAGAAGAGGTCCATCGTGTGCCAGTGTGGAAACACAGGTGCCACAAAAGAGTGACACACCCTGTTTGTGTGCTGCATGCCCCTAAAGGACAACAGACAGAGGCACTAGCATTATAAAGAGAAAGAAGGATCTGAAATAAAAGTTTGTAATGCTCTGCCTGGACACTAGATGGCAGGCAACCTATCTTCTGACAGGGATACCAAACCCTCCGCTTTGAGTAAGGCCAAAGAGGTAGTAGACAATGGTAGAGAAGCACAGGCTCTTTGAGCGAAATGGAATGCCAAGGGGATCCGGGACATCGGAAGACTCTAGAGGAAGATCTAGTCTGGTATCCCTGAAGCAAATGAAAGGCCAGTACTGACCCCAGAAGTGATTCCAGAATTTGGCCGGTAGTGACTTCAGAATGGCAGATTAAATTATAGTGCACAGTTAAGAGGATAGTGAGACAAACATTCAACTAGAGGGATGTAGACAAGCAAGAACCGGAGAATAAAAACAAGAGAGACAAAGAGGAGGATGAAAGGTAAAGTTGCCAGAGGGTTGAGTGGATGAATCATACCACATGAAAGGCATGTTTTGAAAACCTATTTAGTTAGGCCCAGTGGGGCAGAATGTTCGTTGTTTCCTACTTTGTGTTCTACTTGTGTGCTATTCCCTTCTGTAGTAATTTTCAGTTAATAAAGGAGCCAGTTTTGTTAACCTTTTGTGTCCTGTGTGTATTCTGGGTATGGAGGACTGCCATGAGCTATGCTCTTGTTATACGAGCTGGGTAATCAGCCATCTGCCTGATGTTTTACCACAAAACAATGTCCAGGACCAGGACTTCTTTATTTATTTATTTTGCAACTGTCTTTTATTTTGCTGTAATGCTTTAAAATGAGAAACAAGAGGATTGAGAGGAAAGCCTTGAGGCAAAAGACTGGGTTTATTATCAGAGTTCCTCTCACAAAAGACCCATGTCAACCTTGAACAAAAATTGTGTACATGTAGACATGGATAGAGAACACAGTGGAGTTGACCTTGACCTGTGCCACCCAAGTGGCATCCTGCCTCTACCAACCTCTTGCCAGTTGAGCACTTCAGCATACTTCAGCACATTACTTATTATCCTTACTAAATTAGTCTTGTATTAGTGGGTGTGGGTTAGTGTATAACTGCGGCATGCAATGTACTGAAATCCCATTCAATATAACCCAAGAACAGAAATTTCAGAAAAGTTCAGCTAAATCCTTTAAATATTTGTAGACTATGACCCAGAGGCATCTTCGTCAGTAATGTACAGTGCTGAAAATTAGAACACATTCTTAACAGTGCTGAAAATTAGAACACATTCGCATTATTTAAATTCATTTGTAAATATTTCATTATATTTAATTATTTGCTCTGTAGTTACAGCTGCTGCTGTTTAATTGTCTAAGACTTTGAGCTCCTGTTATAAGTTATTGTTATGTGCAGAATTTATTTTGTGTTTAATTATTTATTTTGAATAAATCTTTTTAGAATCGATAGTGAATACTTGCCATGCAAAAGGTTGGTCAATGTGAACAATTCCACATCTGGATTCTTGCAGTATATTGCTTCTATCATTACCATCTGGAAAGCAAGAAAAAAAGGACGTTATAAAGCAGTGGATGACTAATAAAGGTTTTAATCATGCTTTTTTGTTGGTCTTTACTTTTTTACTCAAAAAAGACAGACATCCTTGGAGCTCAATGCCACTATTTATTAAATGTAGCTTGTGAACAACTCTTTGTTCAACAACTATAAATGGTGTTTTGTGTACTGTATTGCCTCTGGTCAGCTGATAATATAAATTTTGCTCAACTCAAAGTAGGCCCATTAACAGCTGAATATTAGGCGCAGAGTTTCACTACACTAGTCGAAATGAATGCCTGGGAACAGCATTGTGGGATGTTCATAGACTGGCCTCAGCCTGTTACTTTAACAGTGTAAAGCGGAATTCTTTGAATCCCTTTGCTCAAGAGTGTCGTTAAGTCGTAAATTTTCTGTCCCTGATGAACTGGAATTTCTGTGGTCAAAATACAAAACTGTCCTTCGTTTCTGAGGTCGCAGCGTAGTCTTGAAATTCCCTTTGTGTTACTGTGTGGGCAAAATCCTCTAATTCCTACAACTCATTATTTACTCTAGCTGTATGAATGCATATCTCTGAAATGTGTGCAAATTGTGATGTACTCTATCTAAATCTAAGAATGATCCTTTGAATTGTGTTCTTGTGTACTTTGTAAAGCATCTGTGATAAGGTGCTCTACTAAAATAAGGACTGACTGGTATTCAGTAGAAAAAAACAAAATAATAACATTAGTAAATGACATTATATAACATGAAAAGAGTAAAATGTATACAAAGCCGAAAGGAAACACATTTTTCCAGTATATCAAAGAATAATCTGCAAATGGGTATCAAAAGCATATTTAAAATGGCTATAAAATCTCAGTCATTAATGCATGTGTGAGTCTGCGTTTCAGAGGCTCCACGTCTTATCCAAAGTTGGTTCCTACCTTGAGGGCAACACTAATAGCCACAGGCTGTGTCTCCCATGTGGCCCTGAAATAGAAAAAGCAGGTTCAAAAACTGGAAATGTGGATGGGCAGATAACACGCCTAATATTTAAATGATTGCTAGAAATGCTGTTGCTACAGAGAGACTTGTGTTAAGCTAATTAAAGTACATTTATACAGCATGCTGACTACAAGTCTAGAAAAGAAAAAGGTAAACTCTTATATTAAAACATTCACTTCCATTACAAGAAACTTTTCAAACCCACCACAAATACAATACACGGGAGCAGGAGACTGAATTCAGTTCACTTCACTTTCTTGTTACATACAGTACTTACAAAATACAAAGTCAGAACTATATTCTTAATACATAATTCGCCTGCCTCCTCACTCACTCACTCACGTCCGTCCGAAGCCGAATGCGCAGTCTCCTTCTGCGCAGCTGCCCGAAAAACCTTATGAGACCGACGTCCAACCCCAACATTGCGGCAGGTGGCGGATTTACGGCCGCAAAATTTCAAAGAGAAAGGCGACTTCGATTAAAGCTCTAGAGGCCCGAAAGGCGATTTCGACTACAGCTCGAGGCCTAATTACGCATTCTGATTCAATTCCGCATTCATTCAATACACCTATATCAGGTTTGTGGTGCTTATACTTATTACTATTCCATATTGTACTGGAACATTCATCATTCAATATTATACTATAGGCCTGGAAAATTCATCAACTAACAGCACAAGCCTGTACAGTAATGAGTAAAGCGGACTACAATCATTACAAAACAACTTCTTCATTACTTATCATTTGTTCTTCACACACTGCTGACAGAAACTCGTGCCCGTTTCATCTTACGTTTTCAAAACGGACTCTTTGTCTAGTACTGTATATATTTGTAAACTTGGTTAAAACAAAATAATGTTCATTAAAAACACAAACTTCATGCAGTGTGTCATTGATTATATATTTATTATCAGATTTTTTAAATTTTTTCTTCATTTTAGTGCCATTTTCAAAATTGTTCTTGTGGTTATTACAATCGCCTGTGGCATCAATGAGTTAGTTTTATGTAAAAGAGTGACTCACATCACCTTGCGCCCAAGATTATGCATAAAAAACAAAAAAATGAATACTTCTGCTCAAAGATTTGTAGTAGTTAGGAAAATTATTTACTTTGTGTGGTGCTGAGGTGTGACCCACAGCACTCAGGTCCGAATCCATGTGGTTCGTCGTGTGGTGGGTGCGGCAAAGAGCTATGAGCGCATGCTCCCAACCTTGTCGTTAGAACCTCGCTTTGCTGCACTTAGATTTCTTGACCTTCATTTTTGGTGCGTTCATGTGTAACACCCGAAGCTTCTATTGCGATAGCCGTCTATCGTTCCGCAAGAAACAGCTCGTGGATCAATTTTGTTAAAATGTGTTATGATAATTATTAATCAAAGATATTTGTTGAGACACTTCAATTTTCGTTGAGATATCTGAAACAGATCACGTTTTACACGGTTTTAAAATTTCAAAATCTCCTATTGAAAAGTACTGGCGAATTTTCAAACTCATCTTTATTAAAATGATTAAGTATTCCGTGCGACTTCAGCTATTAATTATTTTACTGTGTTAATTTTACCTTTTCAGCAGTTACACCAAATTGTATATTTTGCATATCAGTTGGTGTCCTCCTACGATAGCTACTGCTGACTACTTTCTTGCAAATCTCTTTATAAGCTTCAACTGGTCCAGAATTCAGCTGCCCGCATCATTACTAGAACCTCCTCTATTTACCATATCACTCCCGTTTTGCAGCAGCTTCATTGGCTTCCAGTTCAGTTCCGAATTCAATTCAAAATTCTTCTGATAACTTTTAAGGCTATCCACAACCTTGCCCCTCCATATCTGTCCAACCTCCTCCATGATGCTATTCCATCCAACACCCTTAGATCCTTTTTCTCCATCCACTTGACTGTCCCCTTCGTCTGTCTTACCACTATGGGGATCAGAGCATTCAGTTGCTCTGCTCCCCAGCTCTGAAACTCACTACCATCTGAGCTTGGAAATATTGAATCATTTTCACTTTTCAAATCTAAACTTAAAACTCATTTATTTAAGACTGCTTTTTCTCTTTGATTACAATTGCTGTCTGATTTTAACTTTTGTATTTTACTTTTGTTTATAATCTGTGTTTTTTTCTATTGTTCGGTGTCCTTGAGTGTTTAGAAAGGCACCTACAAATAGATAAAATGTATTATTATTATTAAAGAGACTGCGTGTGCAGGAAGGGAGTCCCAACAGAGTTAAGATTACTTACTGCCAGAAGTTCTTGTCCAAGCACTTCAGTCATCCAGATGGGTTAACGTGTAACAGGTAAGTTAAATGGCCTTTCTAACAGTAAAGGTATAACATGCAAGCAAGGAAAACAAAACGCTTTCTTTCTCACTCTCTCATATCGATGAAGGACCCTGTGTAAACTGTTATGCACTAAGTGCCAGTACTTGTCAGTAACCAACCTCACACAAACATTATCTAAAGATTGTAATGATTAACTTTTTCAAAGACACTATAATTTACTAGGGTGATCTTTATGTGTCCCGATAAATAACTGACCAAATGTCCCGGTTTTAACAGACTACTCATCACAAACACCAGGCATGAAACTTCCAGGGGAACCCCGCTTGATTAGGAACTTCTGATACATTTGTAAAAAATTGCGAGCAGGACCAAGAAGCATACTGCCATTAATTTGTTTCCACTTCAAGCACTGTGCAGTTATACTGTATGTGTTTACTTGTAAAAGTTTTTTTTTTTTTTAATCCCGGCTCCCGATTCGTCTCTAATGGTGATTGGCATTATATGGCAGGCATGAAACCAATGAGTATGTGCTTTATACGTGGGCATTTATACTAAAAGTACACAAGTGTCCCTGGTTTGGGACTTTGAAAATCTGGGCACCCAATAATTTACCATTAGAGTGCCACATTCACCTGATATCCATAAAGGTCATTTGCTATATAATAAGGTTTGCCTTTCATTCATGTTATTCCCAAATATTTGTCATAACTGGATAGTTTTCCGTTCATGCTCAAGCAGAGAAAGGATTAATTTCAGAAGTTTCTTTTTGTTTTTGTCTAGGTTTTGTTAATGGGTAATTACAAATTGTCAAAGTGTGTGAATATGTTGGGCATGTGTGAGTGTCCCTGTGATGGACTACAGATCCATTCAGTCCTGTTTTCAGCCTTTTGCCCAATTCTTTGGCCCCCACAACCCTTGAATGGACTGAGAAGATTCTAGAACCCACCTACTGAACCCAGTCCACTGAGGGCGTCAGTGCCTGCACAGCCCCTTAGACACACTTAAATGTTACACCATGCGTACATTTTCTAACTCGGTGAACTTACAGGCTTCAGAATTGTGCAGTTTTTACAGCAATTCCGTTATCTATGCCTTTACAAGTTTTTCGTCTTTTGGTCATTGGTAATGTAATTATTTTGGCCTTTATTTTTAAGAAGTACATATGAATTTGCATATATTTATAGGCCTTTTATTTCTAAATTAGGCTTTAAGCTCTTTAAAGATACACTGTAGATGGCTGATGTCCGTAATTTTAAGGTGTAAAATATTGTAAAGGTCTTTTTTAGAGTTACATTGGTGATGCTAATGTGTCCTTTCCAAAGAGGTCCCATTCTGATGTAGGCAAAGTTATCTAAGTAGCAGCACTAGCAAAGATTACTGCAGGACATCCAAAAGAGAAATGGATTAGGACAGGCTTATTAATCAAATGTAGTGATGAGAAAAATGATTTGTGCCAAATTGACTTCACAGCCACATTTTTCACAATCACATTGCAAACAAATGTCATAAAATAAATGGCATTTTACTACAAGTAGAATTTGTCCCTGTTGTGAGTTAATTCTATATTAATAGTTTGAATACTGTATAAACCTTAAGCATGATTTTTTTTTTTATCACAGATTGGGGTTTTTGAGTTTCCAGTATAAACCTTAGCCTGTTATTTTAAGTATGTTTGTTCTTCCAGTCCTAATTATTACAAAGCCCCTCTGTCCCTTTGTGGAAACAACAGTGCCATTAGCACATGCATTTTTATGTTACCTCCAACCTTTTCCTCCATGTGCAAAAGCTTGGTGAAATTTATTATGGTGCAGAGCATGGTACAGATACTTGCTATTGGCAGATTTGCCACTCTCTAAATGGGGTATTGTCTAGGATGAAATCAATATGAGCTTTCAGATCTCATTGAAACAGTTTCCTGTGAATTGTTTTTAAACAGTTGACATTTGTTGAAGACTTGTCATATGTAAACATGGAGTGTCATGCCTGGGAAGGGTCCTTTAATGATTCATGTGGTAAATGAATAGAATGCAGTCAGTGATTGGAGACAGTGTTGCACTTCTGGTGGATCATGCTAAGATTTGAATTTGTCTTTGGTTGTTTTTTTTTTTACTTGAAAGATGCATCTAGAGCTAGGGTTTCAAGTTAAATCAGTGGAAATCTTATTTAACGGCTTGAAGTGTTCAATCTTTGAAAAATAAACTTAGAAAAGTTGTGAAAGCCACAAGTGCAACTTCAAACATAATCTGTAGTAATAATAAAGACCAGCATCAGAAGCATTCTAATAAATACTTATGGTCAACGATCTACAGTATAAGAGTCAGGTGGTAACTTACTCTATCTCAATTTCAAAATTAAGTTTCTTGATTCCTTAATGGCTTTGTGAAGTTACTGTATGTTAACTCAGTCACCTCCATTTCTGAAGTGAACCTTTTCCAAGGGCCATACCATCTCTTTCAAAAAGCAGTGCTTCTTATACACTCTAAAAAGAGAAAAAGGGCTCTTTTTGATTTAAGGTAATTTTAGTAGTTGTAATGAACTATATTAATGTTTGTTCACCTAACGTAATTTTTTGCTTTACTTCAAATTGAAAAACCTTGCTGTCACTTAATGCAACTTCTTCTATTTAGTCTAAAGCAAAAAATCGCTTTGGAGACCTTGTCGGCTCTGATCCCTGTGATGTCACGTCCGGGCTCGCACTAATGGCAGAAGACCTAAATGAGCCCGACCCTTTCACTTCACTTCCTGTCTCCCCCTTTAAAAGCCTCCACCTTTTCCCTATTCCCTCAGTTCTGTTTGGACTCGGTTTTGTGCACATCGGTGCTGAATTATTTTGAAAAGCAACTTTGCAGCCAGGAAACCAAATTATATGGGTGGCTGCCCCAAACCTTTATATGACTCTGCCTCGAGTTTGTGACTATATATATAGAATTTAAGTTGGCATTACAGTGAATACAACAATGGACAAAATTTTAATTTGAGTTCATCCATTCATTATCCAACCCGCTATATCCTAACTATAGGGTCACGGGGGTCTGGTGGAACCAATCCCAGCCAACACAGGGCGCAAGGCAGGAAACAAACCCCGGGCAGGGCGCCAGCTCACCGCAGTTAAATTGAGTTTTTAAAGAAATTTGGTTTGAGCTAAATACATTTTTTGCTTTTATTCAAGTTTTTGAAAAGGTTCAAACAAACTCAAATGAATTAAGTTTACTCAAATACTTTTTAAAATTTGAAAGAAATCAATTAAATTGCTTGTTACCTTGTGAAGTAATTTATTTAGGTTAATCCAACAAAACATTTTTTACAGTGTAGGTTATACCTTCTCTGTGCAGATACCTATAACATTTTCTAATAATATTTAGAACATAAGCAGATTATGGATATTCCACTCTGGCCATTCATAGTCTGTACAACTGCTATTTGTTTTTGTCTTTGGTCTTGCTGTGTTCCTGATATCCCGCTTTGACCTGTAAGTTTTGTCTTGACCTTATTTTGTGTGCTAAAGTACAATGAAGTTGGTTATCATTGCCCATGATTTTACATGAACCTATACACTCAAATGGTGGTGATGCCTAAAAGTTAATGCTGGTGAAGGTGTCACTCATCTGGTGCTGGGTGATGTTGTTATGTTCTACGGTGTGTCTCACAAGTTTTTTTTTTTTTTTGAATATATATTTTGCAATTTGTTTCCACTATTGTTTTTTATCTGTTCAGGTTAAGTTTATATTATTGCACCTAGGTGATCAAGCTGAGATAAGTAGACCATGTCTCAGCCTCCATATTAACAGTGGCATTATTTCTTTGAAGCTGTGTGTACCCATCCCAATCTTTTGTTCTTGTATGTTCCCTTAAGGATTTCATCCTAAATTCTCCTGCTTTGAATTTTTATTTGGTGTTTGGTTATTGAATTTTGGATTTTTTAATTTTAAGCAATTGCTAATTGTTTGACATTGAAATTCTGCTTAAATTGTTTTCTTATTGCTGTGCGCCGTTCCCCCACTGATGATAGGAACGAAAGCTTTAACTTCATCAAAAATTTAGATCTCAGGTTTTCAATGGATCTCGATGTTTTTTTGGTCCTCAATACCAGAAACATCGATATCTTGATGATGGGTGGGTGTCTGTCTGTCTGTCTGTCCTAGCGTGTGTGTGTCTGTGTGTCACAGTTTCTTGAGGATGGTCTAGAGCTAAAATGACTGGATAGAAAAATACCAAACTTAAAACTTAAGCCTGATGATGATGTGCTGATTAGTGTTTGAGCCAAATCGTGGATGAGAAAGACGCATTCTAGAGGAACCCTCAAATTAATTTTTGATATCTTGAGAATTAGGGCAAATACCGTAATTCTGCACATTCTTTACTCCTATTTTGTGATCAGAAAGATCAGCATCAGAGAGGTAAATAATTACTGAAATGTAGTAGAATAGTTTGGGTAACTTGGTTCCTAGGGCGCAAAGCCTGCAGATGCTCACGTCCGAATTTTTTTTTCTTTGAATGTATGAATTTAGTAGTAGGGGATTTGGTTAGTTCTTCAATTTATTGTTTTCTTTTGATTGTTCTTGATTTATTTGATTAAATAAGTTTTATTTTATAATCTTTGTGGGAGGGATTTTTCTTATTTATTTCTTTTTTCTTTCTTTTTTGATGGTTTTCTCTCCCTTATGATTTTTTGGTGTAAAATTATTGCATGCAGTGCTTTATCATTGAAGGAAAGACAACAATTAATGAAAGTATTCAACCCAAACATAAGAACATTAATGAAAAAGTAATGGATTATTCTGTGCATCATTAAAGAAAATGTATAAGAGCAAAATGCTTTTTCATTCAACTGTGCTTAATTGTAACCCACAATTGTAACTTTTCTTTGCACTTTATTTACCCATTGAGGTATGTATCATTGAAATAACAGGATAACTTTTAGAGTGTGTTTTGGAAGACAGTCCAGAAATAAAGAACTGAACGTAAGACATATTTAAGAATGTTTTTTTTCATAAAATAACAAAGTTAGATTAAAGGCCATATTCTGAAACACTTGATCAACTCATGATTATAGGTAGGGTGGTGGACTGTCCCAACAACATCAAACTCAAGGTGAGATTCACCAGGAATGGGATACCAGTCCATTACATGGAAAAGTTTTAGTTTTATTTTTTCATATTTATCATCTTATAATTTATCAAACAGCATGATTAAACTTGTCTTCTGTTTTTAGTTTACCTTTACTATTTATACAGATTATGATGTCATACAAAACCCCTACATAATGTTTTAAGTACGCACTCTATATAGGATAATATTATCTATCATTTTTTAATCTTGTAATGCCTCACACCAGTCTTATTCAGTATTTTCCCCTTTAACATCTTTCATCAGTTCATGTTGATGCTGAGATTGTACAGAAATGAGGACTTATTAGTCATAATCTCCACCATCACAGACATGTTTGCTGTTCCCAATATCAACTGTGCAGAATAACAAAAGTCAGAAAATCAGAGAAGCTTGATCCATAGTTAGTTTCACAAGTATGATTCTCATTTCGAGAACTAACCTGTAGTATAAGAATATTAGAACAATTTTTACAAACTCAGGACATTTAGCCCAACAAGTTAGATAATCCCATACACCTAATTTCTCCAAATTGAATATCCCTGAAGTCCTGCTGTCTAATATATTACTCGGTCACTTATTGCATGTGTCTGTGACTCTTCTGTATTACTAGTATATGACACGTGGATTAGGTGTGTCCTTAACATCATAACATTCATAAACACCATTAATACAATTCTGGGTCATGGATGACTACAGCCTTTCCTAGCATGAGTGGGCACATGGCATGGCAGAAGTCACCTCCAGCCAATCCTCTTAAAAGCCATGGACCTGAATCAATACCGAAAGAGTGTGAGGTCTCCAAAAGTCTTCACAAGACAGGGCCGGCTTTGTTTGCCTGCCTGGACTAAACCTAACCCCGATGGACTTGACTCCTAATCCCACACACCTGCTTTGGCCTACACAAGACTAAAGTGGTTAAAGCTTTAAAGTTATACGTAAATGGCTGAAAAGAAGGAGACACCATAAAACCTTGACTTGGAGAGACAGACAACAAAAGAGAGGTACAGTCATGTGCTGATTTACACCCAGCTGAATTAAGGCGATTCATACTTACAGCTGAGAGCCATAGGAAAACAATGGGATAATAATATTGTAGAAATTTACCAAAATCAGCTGCAGTAATACAGTTTTTGTTGTTATCATAATTATTTCATTATTATTTCATAGGGTCTCAGTTGTTTTCTGGGCCCTTTAAGGTTTGTTTTGATCAGCACCGCTCCATATGGTTGCATTCAGCCTGCAATGACTTCCCTGACACCAGTGTTTCTCAGCCTTTATTGTCCGGTGACCCAGTTCATTGCCC
This sequence comes from Erpetoichthys calabaricus, assembly GCF_900747795.2. NCBI lineage: Eukaryota > Metazoa > Chordata > Cladistia > Polypteriformes > Polypteridae > Erpetoichthys > Erpetoichthys calabaricus. Next base: position 170,102,781 of record NC_041396.2, on the reverse strand, counting down.
ACCCATTGCAAGTTGCCCCCTTGGTGAAATGAGCATGATCAAGGGTCCCCCCATATCACACAGTATTGGCAATTGCTTAGGCAATCCAGTACAACTCTCTTGCAAACCAGTGATGCAAATCAACCTGCAACTCATCATCTGCAACCTGGGTCACGACCCTGTGGTTGAGAAACACTGGTTTCCACTCATAAACCAATAATGGCAACCTGTGACCCACTGGCGGCGTGATTCAGTGGTTGAGAATACTGCCTTACACGGACCTGGCGTGCAGACACTGAGACTCAAAGATTGGATTTTGTTACTCCATATTTACAGTTAAAGTATGTCTACCGTTGACCCAAACCAGATGCACTGAGCCACAGTTGCACAGACCTGTACACTTTATGACTGTGACATACTGTAAAATGGCATGCTTCAAATGGAGCTGTAGATCAGTGTATAACTTTTTTCAGCAAAAGAGAAAAAACAAAAGCTAAAAAAAAGAACAAAAACACAGTTGCCTAAAATGCAACCCTCATATAACAATTCCCAATATGAGATCTAGAATTTGGGAGTAAAATGTCAAAAAGCCAGTAATTACAATAAAAAAATAATACTTACAATCCCACAGACTTCAGTATGTCATACCTGAGCTCTCTTGTTTTAACCTAAATAGCCAGAGGGAGGCTGACATGATAGTGGCTCCATACTTTGGGGTACCACTCACAAAACACAAGGGACATAGGAGAAAATAGAATTGCACATATAAATATAATGATGCATAAACAGGAAACTATAAACAAAATAAATTACAATAAACATTCAAAAAACATTTTAAATTATACAAAAGAGACATAGAGAAACAAAAACATGGATCACAATCAGGCAGACACATAGCAGTAATTGTCTGAGGAGACAGAAACTCTAGTTTAGACCTCCTTGTAGCAACCGCTGGTGTCCCTGCGCCATGCTCAGTTACTTTTAAAGGCTCCATGTCTAGAACAGCCTTTCTGCTGCCTGACTTTTAAAAGGAAAATGACATGTGATCTCTAAACCCTTCTGTCTCTCTCTCTCACCCTCCAGTATTGCTGGAAACTGCTTGGTTGCTGCCCTCTGGTGTCTTGGATGAACACTGCCTGCTTCTGACTAGACTGCATTTCGCTTTCTATTGTAGCTCCTGAGTGTACCTGTCTATAGCCCTTCCAGGGCATGCAGTACCGTAACAAGCCTTACTGCTCCTTGTTTCCTTTGCATTGCTTCTGACAGAGTTTTTTTCCCCCACATTCTCTTAGGCCATTGCCAGTCCTTGCCCCTTCTATGCGCTACTTTGTGAATTTCCCCTTGGGATTAATAAAGTATCTATCTATCTATCTATCTATCTATCTATCTATCTATCTATCTATCTATCTATCTATCTATCTATCTATCTATCTATCTATCTATCTATCTATCTATCTATCTATCTATCTATCTGAGTTTGGAAGTGAACACTTCCACAGCTGTGTTAGGAAGTATGAAAGTGTGAAGTTCTTCCTGCCCTATAGATCCAGCAATGGCTTTCTGTCAACTTACAGTCTTTGATTTTTTTTTAATTGTTCCTGTTTTCACTTCACTTTTATTGTCTGTTTTAAATAAGTTGCCTTACTTTTAACACTTCCTAGGCTATTTTTCAGCCTGTACTCCACATTGAGATGACTACCAGGAACTGCTTTATTGACAGCTAGAACAGACAGACTCTGCCATAGCAAATATTCAGAGACCAGACAATAGTAATGAATGTGATGGTTCAAGTTAATTGCTTGTCTGATGTTGTTGCTGTTAAGAAATTAATTAGATCATTAGGAGGAAACACAAAGGACTGCAAACAGGATGTAGATGGCAAGTTAACTGCTGAAAAAATAAAGTCAAATGAGTCAGAAGCCAGGAAGGCAATCAAAAGCTGAATCAAACCAAAGTCAGAGGCATTGATCAGAATACGTTTTCAGAAAAGTCAAAGCAAGAACCAAACACTTACTACTGATCATCAAAGCAAGAGTCCTAAAAATTAAAGTCTTCTCGGATGCACCTTTCAGCTTACACTAACCCTAATGAAAAAGGATGGTTAATTTTAGGAGATACATCATACAGAAGGCAGAAACTCCAAGTCAAGTCAAGTTGAGGAGCATGCACTGGTACAGTGCGTTGCTGCACCCACTACACGACGAAACAACTCAGGATCCCGGTTTGCAACCCCCCAGACAGACACACGGTTCAGTCCCACCCTCCGGAAATGACCCTCTATCTGCCGCAGCCAGTTGTTATGTGGCCGACCCTTTGGCCTAGTCCAGCCACTCGGGTCCCCAACAATGAGGATCTTACGAGCCGGATCACCCTCGGGGAAAACGCGCCACATGGCCATAGTGCCGTAACTGATGCTCCCTCACAATGCAGGTAATATGCCTCATTCAGGACTCCATGAGCAACCGCTCATTTGACACAAAGTCAAACCAGTGGAACCCAAGGATTCTCCGGAGAGACACAACACCAAAGGAGTCCTGTCTTCATCTCAGGTCACTGGATAGCATCCATGTCTCGCAATCATATAGCAAGACGGGAAGAACCAGGACTGTAAAGACTTGGACCTTCGTCCTTTTCCATAGATATCGGGAGCGCCACACACCCCTTTCCAGTGACCTCATGACCCCCCCATGCTCTCCCAATCCATCTACTGACTTCATAGGAAGAGTCACCAGAGACATGAATGTCACTGCCAAGGTAAGTAAACCTCTCAACAAGGTCAACACTCTCTCCGCAAACAGACACACTGCTGATGGCTGTGCCAAAGAGGTCATTAAAGGCCTGGATCTTGGTTTTTATCCAGGACACTCGCAAGCCCAGACACTCAGACTCCTTGCTCAGACTCCTTGAGAGCCACAATCAGAGCTTCAATTGACTCCGCGAAGATCACAGCATCATCAGCAAAGTCAAGATCTGTGAATCTTTCTTCACCAACAGATGCCCCACAGCCACTGGACCCCATAACCTTGCCCAACACCCAGTCCATAAAAGCATTGAACAGAGTAGGAGCAAGAACATACCCCTGACGAACCCCAGAATCAACTGGGAAAAACACAGAGGTCCTGCCTTCACTCCGCACAGCACTCACAGTACCAGTGTATAGGCCGGCCATGATATCCAGCAACCTCGAAGGGATCCTGCGAACCCTCAGGATGTCCCACAGGGCAGCTTGATCAACTGAGTCGAACGTTTTGCAAAAATTGACAAAGGCTACAAAGAAACTCTGCCGATATTTGCGTTTGCGCTCTATGAGAACCCTCAGTGCCAGGATGCGGTCGATGGTAGACTTCTTAGGCGTAAAACCAGACTGATCCGGTCACTGGTAGGTGAGTAAGTGATCACAGATCCTAGTGAGAAAACTCCCACCATCTTAAATAGATGGCTAAAAATAACATGATAAGTAAAGTGACATGTGCAAAAGGCATCGTGATTGTAAACAACATGCCCACCACCTTGCAAAGACCGTCCCAAAATGCTGGTGATTGATATGATCACCTGGGAGAAATCGGCACTCTGAAAAAATTTGGAGCAATGCATAAGCTGACCAAGAGGAAGGATCCTATAGAGCAAAACAGGGAAACTGGAAAAGTAATAAAGCACAAAATAAGTAATTGACTGAAGATACAGTATGGAGCATAATCTTCATTCTATTTTTTGCCCATAACTCATACTATTATTTGTTTTATGTTCTTTTGTCTTTAATCCAATATTCACAATGCTGAAGATGTGCTAAACCATCCTTTATTGGTAGAATCAGATAACCCAAAGCATAACGTGACTTTCATAATGTCACTTGTTCAGCAACCGGAAAAGCAACTGTAAACAGTATGACCACAACCATATAAAGATTGTGACAAAATGGAAACTATTGAAAAACAAAATATAAAACTGTTGTGTTTCTGCCAGGGACAGACCCCCAGCTGGGGCTCACATTCATATTTTAGGTTTTTTGATTTGATTTTTGATTATTTTTAATTGTTAATGTCACTTTTTGTTGACTTTTGGAGACCTCTGTCTATGCATGTAAACTGCCTGAGATATATTATATGGGTTTTGTTGATGGTATCCCAAGAGGTAGGGTCACTTGCCAATCACTGCCAGGAACTGCCCTCTGCCCTATAAATCTGGAGGGTCTCCTATAGTTCATTTCAAATACAGTGGGGAGTTTTGGTGAGTTCAATGTTTTTGCTGTGCCTTGTGCATATTGACATTTATTTGGATTTTTGACCTTCTGTTTTTTGATTTCACCTTGGGATTCTGTTTATGGGTTTAGTTTTCATTGGATTGCTGTATGATTTTAGGAAACTCCTTTATGTCTTTTGCATTCCTTGATAACTTCTCGTGGAGCATTTTTGCTTGCCTGTTTATTTAACTGGGGTTTAGCAGTATAGCCCCCTCTAATGAGTATTTTTGCATCTGTTTGGGACTTCTGTGCCTTTGGGGCTCCTAGTCATAACAAAAATATTATCGCCAGAATAATTATAAAATTATTAAATAAGGTGAAGTAAACATGCAAAATTTCAATTCAAAAATACAGAACCATCAAAGTAACCAATCAAGAAAAAGACCATGAAATGATACTGCTAGAATGATGTTAAAATAATTTTAAAAAATGCTATGCACACAAAATGTTACAAAAATGGGTACAAGAGCTTTCCAAAACATATTAAACAGTACTGTAATAAAATCTCCTATGTACACTTTGGGCAATGAAATATCAGCTTTAACATTCGTGTCCACTTCTTTCTAACTTTATAGAGTGGACTCAGATTTCAGGTACTGAACAGGAAATTTCTAGTAAGCTCATGGCATCTCATAGTAGTGCTTATACATGTATAGTTGGGTGGTAAGGATGCAGATGCAATGTGACGGTATACTTTAGGCATGTCTGATATTACTGCCGCCAAGTCACAAGAGCAACAGCTTTAATGCTCATCTATTTATGAACAGTATTAACTTTATACCAGTGCTTTGTGCATCCTCCAGAAAAATATGATTTTCTTAGCCAAATGTGGACAACTACATGAAACTCCAGACTAGAAGTAGATAAGCAGTGCGTGTTTTTAGTGGTGCCAGTAAATACAGAATGTGTTCTTTTAACACAAAGGCATGAGAGCTTTTATGATGACTTCAAGCACAGAAACAAAACAGTGAAATTTCAATTAAAATTTTGGTAAGTGCAGTCTATGAAGATTTCTTTATAACTGAAATTAAAAGAAAAGCATTTCTTTCTGCTAATAGATCACTTGAAAGTTAATTTCAGTTTTAAATCACAGGAAGCCATGTATATTTCTATAAATACCCATAAATACAAAATCAAATGTGATTTGAACATAAATGGAGATGTTTGGCAAGTTCTACAAATTGGTACTTCTGTGAATGTTAGATAACCGGGCAATTAGTCTTTTGGCCACCAAGTATTGGTTTCTTATCTACAGCATAAATTTTATTAGTAATTTGTGACACCTTATAAACAAGTGGCCTTGAAGCCTTGGGATTGTCCTTGAAGGTTTAACAACCTTTTTGTGGTTTTATACTAATAGGTTTAATAAGTTTATGTAATTCATTATGAAATTTTCCAATTCGGGCGGCACGGTGGCGCAGTGGGTAGCACTGCTGCCTCGCAGTTGGGAGACCTGGGGACCTGGGTTTGCTTCCCGGGTCCTCCCTGCGTGGAGTTTGCATGTTCTCCCCGTGTCTGCGTGGGTTTCCTCCGGGCGCTCCAGTTTCCTCCCACAGTCCAAAGACATGCTGGTTAGGTGGATTGGCGATTCTAAATTGGCCTTAGTGTGTGCTTGGTGTGTGGGTGTGTTTGTGTGTGTCCTGCGGTGGGTTGGCACCCTGCCCTGGATTGGTTCCTGCCTTGTGCCCTGTGTTGGCTGGGATTGGCTCCAGCAGATCCCCGTGACCCTGTGTTCGGATTCAGAGGGTTGGAAAATGGATGGATGAATTTTCCAATTCAGAAAATGTTTTAAATGTTATTTAATGCATTCATTCAGGCTAATTGTTTCATCATGGCAGTGGAGAATGTGCATTTTTTGTAAATAATCTTGTATTTTCCATTATTTCTGCAATCCATTTGTATGTTTATTACTTGCAATTTTCAAATTTCTTTAGACATGGACATGTGGCACCCACCACATGACCAACCACCTGGATTGGGACCCGAGTACCCAGGCTGACACCTCAGGAATACCCCAATGAAAACTGACCTTATCCCAGATGTTCACATAAGACTGCCCTGGCTGGTCCTGCTGCTGTTTTTCAAACGCCAACAATGCATTTCTAAGAGCGCTGAGAAACATCAGTACTTCAGACGTAGATAAATTTGTTGGTATTCTCCATAAAAAAAAGAAGAACCCACATTTGCCTCTGAAAAACCTTGAAACTGACAGAAGTAATAGGAACCCATTATTATTTTTTCAGTATTTAACAAAAAATCAGACTTTGCTTTAGAGTATTGAAATAATAATAAAACAAGTGAGAATGGCATGGATAAAAATGATGGAACCCTTAATCTAATTACTTTGTTGCACAACATTTAGAGGCAACCACTGTAAGAAAGTGTTTCCTGTAGCTGTCAATGGGACTTCTGCACCTCTCAATAGGTAGTCTGGACCACACTTCCTGAGCAGACTGCTCCATCTGTGTCCGGTTTGAAGGGTGCCTGCTCCAGACTGCATGTTTCAGTTCTTTGCATAGATTTGCAGTAGAATTAAAATTGGGACTCATAGAATGCCACTTCAGAGTAATCCAATGTTTTGTTCTTATCCATTCTATGGTGCTTTTAGCTTTGTTTGTTTGGGTCATTATCCTGTTGGAGGATCCATGACTTGCAACTGAGACAGAGCATTGGGCAGTACATTTTTCTTCTGAATGACTTGATAGCTCATTGTTCCCTGCACAGATTCAAGGCACCCCATGACAGACACAGAAAAGCAGTCCCAAAACATAACCATGCCACCTCCATGTTTCAAAGTAGGTATGGTGTTGTTTTCTTTAAAAGCTTTTTTTTTTTATCTGTGGACATAGAGGTAATGTGACGTTCCAAAAAGCTCCTGTTTTGTCATCTGTCCAAAGGATATTTCACCACAACCATTGTGGCTTGTCAATATTTACTTTAGCAAATTCCAGTCAGTCTTTGTTTTTCTTTCAACAGTGTACTGTACTTCTTCCATTGAGCCTACTGTCACTCAAAAAGCAACGGATGGCGTGATCAGGCAATGATGGACTTTAGTTTTCAGCTTCTTTGGAAGTTGCCCTTGGCCATTTTCTGCCATTCTCACTATTCTTCTGCACATTCTGAGGCCAATTTTCCATTTCTGTTTGCATCCAGAGAGGTTGGCTACAGTCCCATGGACCTTAAACTCCTTAATAATACTTGCAACTGTTGTCATAAGAATATCAAACTGCATGGAGATGGCCTTATAACATTTGCCTTTAACATGATTGTTCATAATGCCTGGTCCATATTCACTGTAGGACACATGATGATACCAAACTGCAGAGTGACTTATTTTCTCCATTTCGATAAGCTGAATAACCGATTGCATGATTGGAGATGAGTGATACTAATTAAAGAAAACAGTTTAAAATCAGATAATCTAATTATTTATGATTTTTTCTAGGTGTATCAACAAATGTATACTTTATAAACTTTTATAAATGTTATTGAGTCTTTTAACCTCTTGCAATCTGTGACTGTTCCAACTCATAAATAGGGACATACTCTGGACCTGGTTTTATCCTACGGGTTACCAGTTTCCATAACTGAAGTGTGTAATTTACCTATTTCTGATCATTCTTCTATTGTATTTAATATCACCGTGTATTGTTTTAATGTAAGACCACATATTGCTGCATGTCGTACACGATATATTACCTCGACAACTACAAATTGTTTTTCTTCTGCTTTAAGAATCTTCTTTACTTAACACGGTACAGTCTTCTAATTTGAGTTGTAGATGAAATCTTCAGCCAGCTTAAGTGTACATGCATGGCTGGTTTGGATTCTCTTGCTCCGTTTAAGAGTAAGCTCTGTAAGCCTAAGTCAGATCCTTGGCTTAATGAAACCACTCGTTCTCTTAGACATGCATGTAGATATGCTGATTGAAGGTGGAAGAACGACAACTTGCATGTGTCGCGAGTCATTTTATTTGATTGTTTAAGACAATATCAGAAAGCAGTCAATGATGCAAAGTCACATTATCTCTCCACGCGGGTCTCAAATAATTCTCATAGGCCGTGGCCTTTATTCAATACCATAAATTCTGTAGTTAACCCAGGTAACTCAGGCAGTTTCACAGCATCTCCTAATGCTTGTAAAGTTTTTTTAAAACTTTTTTGTAAATTTATTATTTTACCTATATATGATCCTTCTGGCCCTCCAGTGTGTTCAGCTATTTTTGATCACTTTCAGCCCATTTCACTGCTACAATTAAAGGATCTGGCTAAATGCCTGCAGCCCCCTAATTGTCCTACTGATATTATTCCCCCCATTTACTCAAGGCGGTTGGTTTTTGATATTGTTGGTCTGAGTATCCTTGTCTTGATAAATGCCAGCTTGTCTTCAGGTGATGTCCCAGCAGCTTTTAAACATGCTGTGGTGCAGCCTCTGATAACAAAGCAGAATTATAGTTCAATTATAGACTTATTTCTAAATTGCATTTTCTTGCTGAAGTTCTTGAAAAAGTTGTTCTTATCCAGCTTAAAGATTTTTATAAATGAAAATGGTATTTTAAATGATTTTCAGCCTGGTTTTAGAGCTCGTTATGGCTGAAACTGCACTTTTAAGGTTTATAATTATCTTCTTTTAATAACTAACTCTGATAATATTGTGATCTTGATTCTCTTGAATCTTACTTCAGCTTTTGATACTGTGGATCACACAATTCTCTTATCACGTCTGAGGCCGTATGTGGGGGTTCAAGGTATTGTCCTTGAATGGTTTATGTCCTATTTAACAAATAGTAGTTTTCTGTATGACTTGCTGATTCTTCCTCCTCCTTAGCCCCTCTTAGCTCTGGTGTTCCACAAGGCTCAATTCTTGGTCCTGTACTTTTATATGCTGCCTCTAGGTTACATTATTAGGAAATATCTTTTCACTGTTGTGGTGATGATACAGAGCTTTACTTGCCACTTAAAACATTACAGGGTGGTTCAGTGCACTTGTTACATGAGTGTTTAAATGAAATAATATTGTGGATGGCAATACATTTTCTTCAGCTCGATGAAAACAAAACAGAAATATTGGTTTTTGGAAATGCTAAAGGGCGGCACGGTGGCGCAGTGGGTAGCGCTGCTGCCTCGCAGTTGAGAGATCTGGGGACCTGGGTTTGCTTCCCGGGTCCTCCCTGCGTGGAGTTTGCATGTTCTCCCCGTGTCTGCATGGGTTTCCTCCGGGCGCTCCGGTTTCCTCCCACAGTCCAAAGACATGCAGGTTAGGTGGATTGGTGATTCTAAATTGGCCCTAGTGTGTGCTTGGTGTGTGGGTGTGTGTGTGTGTGTCCTGCGGTGGGTTGGCACCCTGCCCGGGATTGGTTCCCTGCCTTGTGCCCTGTGTTGGCTGGGATTGGCTCCGGCAGACCCCCGTGACCCTGTGTTTGGATTCAGTGGGTTGGAAAATGGATGGATGGATGGATGGAAATGCTAAAGTTTCAACTCCTCTAAACATTGCTCTTGGTTCTCTGGTATCATATGAGAGGAATTATACCAAGAACTTGGGGGTTATTTTTGAGAGGACTTTTAAATTTGGCATATAGATCAATGCTGTGGTTAGATCCTGTTTTTATCAGTTGAGGCTTTTATTAAAGGTCAGGGTCTTTTTATCTCAAAATGATCTTGAAAAAGCAGTTCATGTGTTTATAACCTCTAGGTTAGATTACTATAATAGTCTGTACTAAGCATCTTTACATCGCCTACAGATCGTGTCGAATGCTCTGGCCTGTGTTTTAACTCACACTTGCACACATGACCCTATTTCTCCAGTACTCACCTCTCTTCATTGGCTTCCAGATCATTTTTGAATTGATTTTAAGGTTTTGTTATTGGTTTTTAAATGCCTAAACAGACTGGCGCCTTTTTACCTCTCTGATCTTTGAAGAGGGTACTTAGGTCGTCCAGCCAGTTGCTCCTAGTGGTACCTCGGTCAAGGTATAAACAGAGAGGTGACCGGGCTTTTTTGGTAGCTGCCCCCTCTCTGTGGAACAGTTTACCAGACAATATCAGAACGGCCCCCTCTTTAGTCACATTTAAGTCATTACTGAAGACATACTTCTTCACACTGGCTTTTGTATCAATGGTGTGAGTGAGACATCTTTGTCCTTTCTTTTATTGTCATTTTGCTGCTATTATTACAAATTATTTTATTTTACTTTTATTTTAGTTTATTTTATTTAAAGTTTATGTGATTGATATTTATATGATAACATTTTATTTATTTATTTATGATTGTGCATCACTTTGGTCAGGATTGACTGTTTTATAAATGTGCTTTATAAATAAAATTGAACTTCAATTTTAGAGTATCTTTGCAGATATAGAATATATGTAGATATATTTTCACACTTGCTTTGCTTTACTCGATGACATATTGAGGGCATGCAGATATACACAGGAAAACTGCTTTTCATTTAATCTCTTTTCAGGAGGCATACAGGACTTTTTCAATGTGCTGTAAGGGTGCCAACACATTTGCCTGTAATGCTGTGTTATATGGTTCAAAGGCAGCATGATAGTAGTGGACTCTAACGTGACTGAGGGCCACACAGAGGGTGACATTCCTCCCATGAATGCCAGGGACATTAACAATTGCAAGGTGGCCAATGATGTTGTGACCTCTCCTCATCCTATTCTTTGCAAGGTTAAAGCCTGCCTCAACTACAGCATGTAGATGAATTCCTGCAGCATCTCCATTGACTCCAGCTCAAACTGTCACTGAAATAAGGAGAAAGAACAATATGAATAGTACGACATTGACTGTATATAGAACATTACAGTTTGTTGTAGACAGTGGCCTTAGTTGCACATATTGAAACTGCAGCTGTTTTACCCTATGACTGTGGCGCTAGAATGGAACACAATAATGCTGCTTCATGTACGTCTTGTTACATCAGAGAACGTGGTGAAAAGTGCTCAGGTCTATATTTTGAATTCCTTGGAAAACGTTGTTGTCCTTTGTCTATCATTGTGTTTCTTTAAAACTGATATGGTTTTTGGCATGTACCATGTCAACAATAGCATTCTTATAGCCCTGTGTAGATACAGTATATGTCCTCTTCCACCACTAACTGGATGTCTTTCTGACATCAACAAAGTATTCTTTTCTCAGTGATGGGTCAGTACAAGGACACACACAAGTATACTGTGCAGTAATGTGACCTAACCATTTTCTTCTTTCAATATCCTTTTTATGGATACAACTGAGAACTGACTTTGATTTGTCTACCCGTTAGCCCACTTTTGTAGTGGGCATACCATGAACAACAATAATCAATAATTGTTGCCCTTATCTCATCTGTAATTTAGTGTTGTTGTCTTCTTCTTACCCCTTGACCTACTCTATACTCACCACCTCTTCTTTTTCTCTCGGTTCCTTTGCTGGTTGATGAACTCCATTTTACCAAACAAAGAGCTTACTCGAGTCCCTTTATAATGTGTTTTCCAATTCTTTTACTGTTTGATCATTGGTTGATCTGAATACTGGACTGTGTGCTTAGACCATGACAGCTGGTCTAACTCATATTGCGCTGAAGGTATGAGGGTCCTGTGTGTTGAGTGGCAGTGCTTTCTGTGTGACAGCATGAGGTTAACTGTGCTTTGCTGTGAAATTGTTTTTAGGGCTTTGAAAAGTGTGTGTAGCAGGTTGGTAAGTTTGAGTTCAGGGAATTGTGTGTAAGGCTGCGCAAAAGGTGCCTTCAATATGACAACAGAGGTTGAGCTTTGTAGTATTCTTTTTGGAGAGTCAATTTTAGTTTGTTGCAATTAAAAAAAAAAAACAGTAATTTTTGGTATTTTGTGTTCATACGAATTACTTACGATCAATATGTAATCAGTTCATGTGTTTTGTCTGGCACCTACTGACTCACTGGTTTGAGGAAACCCCCACATATAATATACCAGCAAGCACGCGATTCTCAAAAGAATCGCAAATCCAAGAATGGCAATCACTTTCTGTTCCCTCCGATACTTGGAGGGATGAAATATCATGGAGGATGGGTGCGTCCTGGGAAAGTTCATTTAATTAAATAAACATAATTGTACTAAAGCGGTTTCTTTTTGGAGGTTTGACTCATCTGGTTCTGGTGTTTCAGAAGCGCGTTGTAGGCGCCTTCGTTTATTGTTTTTATCCATGCAGTCTCTTTTTTGTTTTTCTATGGCTGTGTCGTCAGGGAGAAGTCGTTTGCTGACGGCGGCAGATTCGCGTGCTGAAGTGACCATGGCGGCGGATCCGGGCATGGAGGGCTACATTACTAAACGAACGTGGTATATGCGGTGGTGTGGGCGGTTGCGTTCAGGCGGCTGTACAACCTGGCGTGCACGCTTTACCTCAGGTTTAGTTCACAGGTCGTAGCCATGGTAAAGTTTTCATTTAATTAAATAAACATATTTGTACTAAAGCGGTTTCTTTGTGTGGGCGCCTTCGTTCATTGTTTTTATCCATACGGGCTCGTTTACAGGTCGTAGTCATACGGGTTTGTGTTTGTATTACTAATCGTTGAGCTCCTTTCCATTTGGAGCTGTGACTCCTTTGTCTGTGCTGTGTCAGAAGCGCGTTGTGGGCGCGTTCATTCATTGTGTTTATCCATACGGGCTCGTTTTGTATTTCCGTTAGTTGAGCTCTTTCATTGTGGAGCCATGACGTCTTTACTTCTGGTGTGTCTGAAGCGCGTCGTAGGAGCCTCCATGCATTGTTTTTATCCATGCGGTCTCGTCTTTGTTGTTCTGTGGCTGTGTCGTTAGGTAGAAGTCGTTTACTGTTAGGAAGCATACTCCAACTTACACACACTGACTGCTGGCACAGTGGATTAGAGCAGGTGTAGTTTTGGGCGCCACGCACTGACTCTGGGAACTACGGGCTCGGTTTTGTATTACAAATCGTTGAGCTCTTTCCATTTGGAGCCGTGACTACTTTGCCTCTGCTGACACCGACTGCTGGCACAGTGGATTAGAGCAGGTTTAGTTCACAGGTTGTGTTGTTTGGGCGCTACGCACTGACTCTGGGAAGCCGCTGGGTTTGACTCTGAGGCGCAGTGCGCATGTGGTGCGTCTGCCGTCCGTGCATAAATTAAAATGTCGTTTAGTAATATAGATCATTTGACACGTCTTGATTTCTTGTTATGCAAGGCATTGAACTTTCTGTGGTTATCTCTAATTTTTAGCTTGCTACACCCAAAAAACTGTATTTTTTGAGCCATTTTTAGATCATGTTTTGTATAGGAAATTACACTCTTATGATGAAGAATAAACATATAGATGTCAGAAAACATTACTAGAAGAACTTCAGGTTGTGCATGTCACATCAACCTACTCCAGGGAATTCACTCCCTAATGAGATACAAGGAGTCAAATTTACTCCTTTTCATTAAACTTTGATAGAATGGGGATCAGTAATATGTGCATGTGGACTGTTGTTTTATGCTATTTTGATGTTGCTGAACATGAATATAATATATTTGATTTCTGGTCCTAGCCCTCTAAAAGCCCCTACCAGAAGGTTAAAATGACAAATTTAAATATAAGCAAGTGGGATATTGTTTTAGTCTATTTCAAGGTCAGTGATTACGAATCTGATGTTGTTTTTCCATCCATCCATTATCCAACCCGCTGAATCCGAACACAGGGTCACGGAGGTCTGCTGGTGCCAATCCCAGCCAACACAGGGTGCAAGGCAGGAACCAATCCCGGGCAGGGCGCCAACCCACTGCAGGACACACACCCATACCCACACACACTAGGGCCAATTTAGGATCACCAATGCACCTAACCTGCATGTCTTTGGACTGTGGGAGGAAACCCACGCAGACACGGGGAGAACATGCAAACACCACGCAGGGAGGACCTGGGAAGCAAACCCGGGTCTCCTTACTGCGAGGCAGCAGCGCTACCACATGCCACTGTGCCGCCCTCAGAGTATTCACCTAAATTGAATTATTTAATGATCTACTGTGTTTTCTCTTCCAGAAGGGTTCTCCATTTCTTTTTTATTGCTATCAACATTCCAGCACAATCCAGCACTGCATTAATAAATCTATACAACATTGTTCAAGATTGAAAACATTCATATCATGAAGGGTGTTTATTGTTGCTGCGAATTTAAACAAAGCAAAGTTATTGAATAGTCATCTTAAATATCATCAAGCTAACACATACCTGGCCAGGGGTGGTAACACTCTGGATTATTGTTACCCTACAATAAAAGTCACTTACTGACTGCTACTCCACTTTCTAACTAGATCGCCTCAGATCACCTCTCAGTACCAATGCTTCCAGTTTACAAGTAGATAATGACAGTTGATGCAGTGTTGACACTAAAGAAGAAGCAAAACAAAATTGGAATGCTTTGATTCTGTAAATATTGACATATTCAGAGGTTACTCATTAGAACTGGATGAGTTTTTAACTGTTCTAAAATGTGTTGATTACCATGGGCCTTTAAAAGCAAGTAGCTTATTAACTAATATGAAACCATGGATCCACCAGTGACAGTCATAGTTTTTCGAAGGTTCACAGTAGTTCGTACAGAAGTGTAAAAAAAAAAAAATGCAGAAACAAACGAAAAAAACAATTAAAGGCGCTAACCTTTATACAGGGATAAGAGGAAAATTGTAAACAGAAGCACTCATGATGCGTGTAAAAAGTGACAAGAAGCATGTGAAATAAACTTATCTAATCATATCTCCATTTCTTTCTTGAATGAACCTAATGCTTACTCACATTGTTCTCACATTGTCAAAATAAGTAAAGTCACTCCATGATGACTGCCTGCAGCACCAGGAGAGTCCTCCTCCGCTGCTTCTGTAGAAGGGTAAGGAATACTTTTAGTTGTGTCACTGTCCGTAATGCATCCAATCTGAATGAAATTTTAGGCCATGTTTTAAAAACCTATAGCAATCATTCAGCTGGTATTTTCATAAATATTTTAATGCATCATAATATTTGGCTCCTGCCTGCTTCCACAAGACAGTGATTATCTCTATACAACAGAAAATAAAAGTGGGCTGTCTCAATAACCAGACTGGTGGTACTCATTCCTATGGTAATGTAGTTCACTGAGAGACGGTTGCTGGGATACATTGAACTTCCTGAATTTTGCATGTCATCACAACCGTAGATGCCATATTACTTGTGCATCTTTCCATTCTGGCACACCTGGATTATGAAAACTGCTACTGTATGCCAGAATCTTGATTACAGACTACAGTTTAGCATTTAATAGTGTTGTACTTTCAAAGCTGATCACCAGCCCCCTAGAAATAAGTCTAAATGCCAAGCTCTGTCCCTGGATTTTGCATGTCCTATCAGATCAAAGCATCTGCAGATTAACAGAACTACAGTTAGGTCCATAAATATCTGGACAGAGACAACTTTTTCCTAATTTTGGTTCTGTACATCACCACAATGAATTTTAAATGAATCAACTCAGTTGCAGTTGAAGTGCAGAATGATTGCATAAAAATGTGAGGCAACTAAAGCATTTTTTTAACACAATCCCTTCATTTCAGGGGCTCAAAAGTAATTGGACAATTGACTCAAAGGCTATTTCATGGGCAGGTGTGGGCAAGTCCGTCGTTATGTCATTATCAATTAAGCAGATAAAAGGCCTGGAGTTGATTTGAGGTGTGGTGCTTGCATGTGGAAGATTTTGCTGTGAACAGACAACATGTGGTCAAAGGAGCACTCCATGCAGGTTAAAGAAGCCATCCTTAAGCTGCGAAAACAGAAAAAACCCATCCGAGAAACTGCTACAATATTACGAGTGGAAAAATCTACAGTTCGGTACATCCTGAGAAAGAAAGCAAGCACTGGTGAACTCAAAAAGACCTGAACGTCCAAGGAAGACAACAGTGGCGGATGATCGCAGAATCTTTTCCATGGTGAAGAGAAACCCCTTCACAACAGCCAACCAAGTGAACAACACTCTCCAGGGGGTAGGCATATCGATATCCAAGTCTACCATAAAGAGAAGACTGCATGAAAATAAATTCAGAGGGTGCACTGCAAGGTGCAAGCCACTCATAAGCCTCAAGAATAGAAAGGCTAGATTGGACTTTGCTAAAGAACATCTAAAAAAGCCAGCACAGTTCTGGAAAAACATTCTTTGGACAGATGAAATCAAGATCAACATCTACCAGAATGATGGCAAGAAAAAAGTATGGAGAAGGCGTGGAACAGCTCATTATCCAAAGCATACCACATCATCTGTAAAACACAGTGCAGGCAGTGTGATG
Source organism: Erpetoichthys calabaricus (assembly GCF_900747795.2). Lineage (NCBI taxonomy): Eukaryota > Metazoa > Chordata > Cladistia > Polypteriformes > Polypteridae > Erpetoichthys > Erpetoichthys calabaricus. The sequence goes on along the minus strand of NC_041396.2, from coordinate 170,086,297 downwards.
GCTTGGGCGTGCATGGCTGCCAGTGGCACTGGGACACTAGTGTTTATTGATGATGTGACACAGGACAGAAGCAGTCGAATGAATTCTGAGGTGTTCAGAGACATGCTGTCTGCTCAAATCCAGATAAATGCAGTCAAATTGATTGGGTGGCGTTTCATGATACAGATGGACAATGACCCAAAACATACAGCCAAAGCAACCCAGGAGTTTATTAAAGCAAAGAAGTGGAAAATTCTTGAATGGCCAAGTCAGTCACCTGATCTTAACCCAATTGAGCATGCATTTCACTTGTTGAAGACTAAACTTCGGACAGAAAGGCCCACAAACAAACAGCAACTGAAAGTCACTGCAGTAAAGGCCTGGCAGAGCATTAAAAAGGAGGAAACCCAGCATCTGGTAATGTGCATGAGTTCAAGACTTCAGGCTGGCATTGCCAGCAAATGGTTTTCAACCAAGTATTAGAAATGAACATTTAATTTCCAGTTATTTAATTTGTCCAATTACTTTTGAGCCCCTGAAATGAAGGCATTGTGTTAAAAAAATGCTTTAGTTGCCTCACATTTTTATGCAATCGTTTTGTTCACCCCACTGAATTAAAGCTGAAAGTCTGCACTTCAACTGCATCTGAGTTGTTTCATTTAAAATTCATTGTGGTAATGTACAGAACCAAAATTAGAAAAAAGTTGTCTCTGTCCAAATATTTATAGACCTAACTGTATATCCTCCATGCTGACCCTCAGCACATGCACTCCCCAGGATAATGTGCTGAGCCCCCTTCTTTACTCCAAGTTCACTTGTGACTGTAATCTATAACTGCATTACTATAGACCAGACCACCTGCTCCATAAAGAGCTATCTGCTAATAAATTGGTGCCAGGACAACAACCTCATCCCTAATGTTAGCAAAAGCAAACACTAGCTGAATACTTCAAAAAGCAGGAGACACACTGCATCTACATCAAAGAGATATATACACATTATATATGTGTGTGAGCGTGTTTGTGTCTTGGGCTGACCAAGACTCTGACTTAGCAGAGGATGCAGATCCTTAGTTATGTTACCCAAAACCAATTTTGAAATTCTCATGGAAAATATAGATACACTTCAAATTATACTGGGCTGCCTTCCTGTCCCCTCCTCTGCAGAACTGACAGAGAGTACTAGTAATTACCAGGAACGCATGCTTTCAGAAGTTCACAAAGGCAGGGAAGCCCTGTAGCCACCTGGAAGTCAACACAGGGTTCAGTTCCCTAGCCCACCCCAAGCAAATAAAAACAATTACTGCCATTGTGGTGAACAGGGTCATTTTCGCAGAAACTATTCAAAGTCTCCTAGTCCTACTCCAGCTGGGTCACGAGCAGATATGACCCAAATTGCTCCCACCAGCTCCACATTACAAGGAATGTCCTTAGTGAGGATAATAAAGACTGTGAGTCAAAGATCCTGCATGTAGCTAGAGCTGGGAGTAGAGGACCTAGTATTTTCATAATACTTGTTGTTGAGGAAGTTGAGGTAAAAGCTGTGGTTGATACCAGGGCTGAAACTAAAATAATGTCAGAGGAAACTTATAAGCATCTTTCAGCTAAGAAGCGTTCAGGAACCAAAAATGTTTTTTTCTACAAGGTGCAGTCTGGAAAAAAGACGACAGTTACAGGACAGATTTTTTGTGGACATTTATGTTGGCAACAAGACTGTATACTGGGAAATATGTATTGTTCCCATTAATGATTCACTTCTTCTAGATTTGGATTTCTTAAAGACAGCTGATGTCACTATCCACACCACAGGAAAAAAAAATTAATTTGTTTGGAGCCATACCATCATACATAGCAGGTGGAACTGAGAACAGTTGTTTAGTTTCTAGAGTAATAGTTGACTGAGACATTACCATACCCAAAGAATGTAAAGTTGTGGTGTGGAGCTCTGTGACTGATCCATCACTTAGAGTTTCAGCTGCCCTCGAGCCCCTGGGGTTGGCTGATGGTGTGTCTTCTGGAAGTGTAGTTTTGGAAATGAAGAGCAGGATTCCCATATGTCTCTGCAACATCACTAGTAACAGCAAAATATTTGCTAAAGGAATCTGTTTGGGGATCTTAATTGAGTCTTTTCCTGACCAAGATGATATAGGAGAGGCACCAGAACTGTGGTCTGCAATAAACCAGGAACAGGAATATTGGATTCAAAGGCTACAGTCAGTAAATGCCTTTGACTTTCTCTAGCATCTGCACTCTCTTTTCAGTAATCCCAGTGAAACATCAGAGAAGCAGCAAGTAAAACTACTTTATTTGTTGCTGTAGTATCAAACTGTTTTTGCAGCCTCTAGGTTAATGATGACCTTGGACATTTTTCAGCCACAACCCACACTATTGATAAAGGACTATCAAGACCTGTATGACAGGCAGCACGCTGCACTTCCCTTGGTTTCCAGGGTGAAGATGAAGCACATCTTCATAAAATTCTGAAAGTGGGAATTGTTGTACCATCTAGCTCAGAATTGGCATCCCAGTGGTTGTCATCAGAACGAAGGATGGTGGAGTGAGATAGTGCATTGATTACCGGAAGCTTAATGATGCCTATCTGTCAAGAATAGAGAAGTGCCTTGATGTTTTAGAAGAAATAAACTTCTACTTTAGACCTACAGTGTGGCTATTGACAGATTGAAATGAGAAAGTAAGATTGTTAAAAAAAAACAGCACCTGTGACAAGATATGGATTATACGAGTATAGCAGAATGCCCTATGGCTTATGTAAGTGTTCTAGCACTTGCCAGATGGCAATGGAGTTGATGTTATGGGGTTTGCAGTGGAGCACTCTTCTCATTTATCTTGACAATATAATCATTCTGGGAAAAGATGTTGAGCATAGTTTTCAGCATTTGGCTGAAGTTTTTCGAAGACTCCCAAGAATATGGTTTTAAACATAAACCATCTAAATGCCATCTGCTGAAGGATACAGTTTTATTCTTGGGGCATGTAGTGAGCAACAAGGGAATTAATTGACTAACACAACCCTCATCAAAGATGTGAAAGACTGACAGCCACCTTCCTCGTATTTGTAAGCATTTCTTGCCCTGTGCAACTATATGCAAATCAACACCTGATATTCCAGTGGATGATACGAGGGCAATCCCAAAAGTAAGGTCTCCTAATTTTTTAGAAATACAAACAACCATTTATTTTCTATAATATTTACATCATTTTAAAGGTTAAAGACTTATTTATTTTTCTACATAATCGCCATTTCGATCGATGCATTTTTGTAGACGCTGTGGTAGTTTTAGAATGCCCATGTCATACCAGCTCGCCGCCATGTCCTTCAGGAAGCGTTGAACCTCATCTTTCACCTCTTCATCGGAGCAGAATCGCCTTCTGGACAAATGTTCTTTCAACTTAGGGAACAGGTGGTGGTCACTGGGTGCCAAGTCCGGTCTATAAGGTGGGTGGGTGATGAAGTTCCAACCGCCGATCTTTACGCGTGTTTTCCTCAACCTTCATGACTGTATCGTCGGAAATTGACGGTCTCCTGCACGAACTTCGCACTTGGCGGTAGCGTTCAACGGGAGCTCCATTTTCAAGGGCTGCCAAGCCAAGATTGAGCATCCCAGCGAAGCCGCACATGCTTGTTTGGGAGTAGAGGAAGCAACAAACACAACAGTGTGGCCAACAGCCATACGAACAGTTTCTCTACGTCCCCACCGCTTTGGAGACCTTACTTTTGGAATTGCCCTCGTATAAAAGAAAATTTAACCACCACAAACCAGAACCGAGATGGTCTTAAATTAAGTGTTGACAGTAACTGGTTATAGTCATAAGACTTGCAATATCTTAAAAGTTTATGACAGTCTGATCCATATCTATCTATTCTGCATCAGTGGAAGTCTACAGGAGATATTCCTTCTCGGGAGCAAGTAACTTTGCAAAGAGCAGCTGTGTGGAAATAATGCCTCTGTTGGCCCCAAATTGAATTGCACAATGGAGTTCTGTACTACCACTAGGAGGGGTTACTGTCTCTACTACTACAATATGGGTGTTGGTACCTGCCTCTTTTAAGAAAAAGAGGAAACTTGCATGCACTTCCTCAGTCTGGCTATTTGGGAGAAGGTAATACCCTACAGCAAGTTCAACAGCATTATCACTGGTTTGGCATAGGGGCTGATGCAAGTTTGTTTGTAGCAAAATGTCCTCAATGCCAGGCTTGCAAAGGAGCAAGTACTCATGGAAAAGCAAAACTACCATGCTGGGGCATCTATGGACAGAGTTTATTTAGATATTCTTGAGCCCTTTCCTTTGTCAAGGTCAGGCAAGAAATAAATTCTCATCATAATGGACCAGTTCACATACTGGGTAGAAGCTTTTCTGGTGCCTGAGCAGTGAGCTGAAATAGTGAGGGCCTTATGTTATTACTGAGTGTTTGGAACCTGTTCTGTATTGTGTTAAGGACTGTCAGGTTGAGAAAGTTCTTCATATTGATTGTCTTGAACAATTTAATCCAGAAACTATTCCAGGATGGATGTTAAGGCTGAGACATAAGATAATGGAAGACCTTGGTGACGGGTGAGGACTATGTTGCTCCATTAATAAAGGACTCTGAAAGGCAAAGTAAATGGCAGCCTGCTACTAGATGACGTTGCCAGTTTCAGAAGAATTTTGTGCTATAAAGACTAATTCAAACTGTTTTTAGGGATTGTTAGTTTTTTAAGGATATAAATAAATAATGTTATGTAGAATGTGTTGTTAATATTCTTTTCGAGTTGTTACCCTTGCACTATACCTGTTATTTACATTACGTTGGGCATTTACATTTAATACTTGTGTTAATAGTACACAACATTTATTTTTTTACAGCCGGTTCCCAACATGCGGGCAACCCGTGTTTATGACCTGACTGCCACAATTCCTTTAATCATTTTATAATAAACTAGTCATTTAGCCCGTTACAATAACGGGCGCTAGAACAGTAGTGCATAAACATTAGTAGGAACAGTCTATATTAAATGGCAAGGGACTTTGACCTCATTCTTTTTGTTGGTCGTATTTTTCTTTCTTTCAGCCTTTCTTTTGTTGATGTTTACTTGCTGAGCTGACCGTTCTTCGTGGGCTGCCGCCGTGTATTGTGTGTCTTTAATTTTCTGTGACAGTAATACTGTCTTGTATGTCTGCTGGCTTGTACGTCCGTAATATACCTTTAATTTTCTCTGGCGGTAATACAGGCGTGCGCGTCTGTAATATGCCTTTAATCTCCTCTGACAGTAATACTGGCTTGTATGTGGCTGTAATATGAGTCACTGTATTGTGTACCTTTAATTTCCTCTCGCAGTAATACTGGTTTGTATTTCCGTAAAACGCCTCTAACTTTCTCTGACAGTAATATCGCGCATCGCATCGTGCCCCACGCATGCACACTTCAGCAGAAGACACACACACACGGACACCTGGACGCACACAGGGATTTTATTAAAGAGGATTCTAACTTGACAAACGGTAATAAATCCTGCCTTACAAACAAATGCTCTCCTTTCCTGTGTGAGCGAAGTGGGTCATGTCTTTGACAGCAGCTACTTCTGCTTTGAGGGAGTAAATTACGTGGCCTGATTGGTCAAGATAGCTCTCATAGAAGTAAAGCTAATTAAAATATGAGTTCAGTTGATTCAGAACATTATTTTTGTTGCTCTTTGTTTTTTTTGTTTGTTTTTTAATGACAAGGTAGTGGATAAAAATGCAGTCGACTACAGTTGAACATTCTTTGAAAATTCTAATAGCTTATTTTTTTTAGCCTTCATTTATGATTACGGCATCGCCAACGAATCATTTGAAAGCTTGTTTTACACTATTTTGTTTTCTAGCATGAAGTATTGTGTAGTTATTCAAGCAGTTTAGAATGATCGATTTTGAATACGCCGGTGACATGGCAACTCATTAAGTCTGATCACAGTCCCATTTTTCTATTACAGTACCTTTGAATGATGCTGCCAAAGTGTAAATCCAATGCAAGTGCTGGCGATTCATCAAAGAAAAGGAAAACAATTACCAAAGACCTAGAAACTCCAGAACCAAAAAGTTTTCGACAAAAGAGTTAGCTGAACACTTTCTTCTCACTGAAACAGGGATGGCAAAGTTAGAGGATCAAGATCCTAATACAGAGATGGTCACCCAATTTTACCGTACAGTTACTGAGGGCCTCATCTGCTATAATGCCATTTATGATGAGAAAGAGAAAAGATCTATACAAACCTCCCTTGATGCCTATTCAAGAATTTGACTCTCTCCAGCAGCAGAATCAAACTGTGACTCTGTAGCACCAGGCCCATTCACTCCAACAAGTCCATCATTTTCTGCATCATCTAATTAATAAAGTTATCATGGTGTCAACTCACAAATGAGTGTTAACCTTTAATTATTATCTTAAGAACTGTTTCTTTAATGATTTTTACAGTACTGTATGGACATAGTTACTTTTATTACTTATCGTTATTCTTGTTATTACTACAGTATTATGTACAGTTCTGTATGATATGTTTTAACTTTTTTTTCTTAATGTTTTATATGCACATTAAGGTAATATAAATATTAGACTAAGGAAAACATTTGGCTAAGTGACATTTAATAAGAACCGTATGTACGTGTTCTGACTTGTATACTATTCAACTTAAAAAAAAACAGATCTCATTCTTAACCCAGGGACTACTTGTACTGTTTTTTTATTATATTTTGCACTTACTAAAGCAAATAGTTCTGAAGGGACTCAGCACAGTTGTCAGGGGTAGTGCAATGAATGACATGTGTGTAGCCCTGTTGGTGGGAGACAGTCATGGCTCATGCATTTCAGCAGGCTGGTAGGTGGCATTGTGCAGCAGGGGTTGTTTTGCAGGGTTTGGGTACAGAGAGAGAGAGAGGTTAGGAGCATGTGCTGATACAGCATGTTGCCATACTCAGCACATGACAGACAAGTACATATATGCTCCGTGTTTAGGGCTATAGTGTCACAATGTTGTCGATGTTAATGACAGAATTACCTGCAGCTTTACCGTTTATCGTTTGTTGGAGACATTACAATTGCTGAATAAACTTTTAGCGCTGAAATCTGTAGTTGTTGTGTGTATTTCACCTATGCTGATTTGGAGGAAGTGCTCAACAATATTTATGTGTGTGTGTGTGTGTGTATATGTATGTATTTATGTGTGTGTATATACTGTATGTCTATGTATATTTGTGGATGGCCACCACGTATACTGAAAAATACAGCAAAAAAAAAAACACAGTTCAAAACAGAACTGAATACAGAAGTGAAAACAAAGGAGACAGGAAGGGGATGATCCAGGGTGGTCAGAAAAGAAAGTGATGTCTTAGGTAGGTGGGTCCTGAGAGGGAAGATGTCATCAAAGGGCTGGTTGGTGGTGACGTCACTGTTCGGTTGGTTCTTCTGCTGGTCTGCAGAGGGAAAAAGGTGAGATTGTTAGATGACAGCGCCAACCCTGTCAACCTTCTCCCAAGCCCATGTGTGTGACAATAAACTGTATATAGTGCAATAAGGGCTTGTCTGGCTTTCCATCCAGGAGGAAATACAGTGATCCCTCGCTATATCGCGCTTCGCCTTTCGTGGCTTCACTCCATCGCGGATTTTATATGTAAGCATATTTAAATATATATCGCGGATTTTTTGCTGGTTCGCGGATTTCTGCGGACAATGGGTCTTTTAATTGCTGGTACATGCTTCCTCAGTTGGTTTGCCCAGTTGATTTCATACAAGGGACGCTATTGGCAGATGGCTGAGAAGCTAGATTGCTTACTTTTCTCTCTCTCTTGCGCTGACTTTCTCTGATCCTGACGTATGGGGATTGAGCAGGGGGGCTGTTCGCACACCTAGACGATACGGACGCTCGTCTAAAAATGCTGAAAGATTATCTTCACGTTGCTATCTTTTGTGCAGCTGCTTCCTGAAACGACATGCTGCACAGAGCTTCACATACTTAAAAGCTCGAAGGGCACGTATTGATTTTTGACTGAAAAACAAACTCTGTCTCTCTCTCTCTCTCTATCTCTCTCTCTCTCTCTGTCTGCTCCTGACGGAGGGGGTGTGAGCTGCCGCCTTCAACAGCTTTGTGCCGCAGTGCTTCGCATACTTAAAAGCAAACAGCCCTATTGATTTGTTTGCTAGAGATTGTTTTCTCTATCTATGTGACATTCTGTGCTCCTGACGAGCACTGCTTTGAAGAGGAAGATGTGTTTGCATTCTTTTAATTGTGAAACAGAACTGTCATCTCTGTCTTGTCATGGAGCACAGCTTAAACTTTTGAAAAAGAGACAAATGTTTGTTTGCAGTGTTTGAATAACATTCCTGTCTCTCTACAACCTCCTGTGTTTCTGCGCAAATCTGTGACCCAAGCATGACAATATAAAAATAACCATATAAACATATGGTTTCTACTTCGCGGATTTTCTTATTTCGCGGGTGGCTCTGGAACGCAACCCCCGCGATGGAGGAGGGATTACTGTAGTTGTCATTTTACAATGCACACATGACTCTGAGCTTGAACTTGAATCTGAAATTAACTTCTGTTACTAAAAATAACCCTAGAAAGATATATGTGCTTTACAAAGGAAAGTTACTATGTTAAGATCCAACTCAAAAATGTTATCAGACAAGTACTATGGATGTTACACTATTGTTGATTTAGATATTTTAATATCTTTACTGATAGCATAAATTGCTGTGAATTTACACCTTTCTTAATCTTTAAGGGTTTAGAAGTCTGAACATATACAGTTCCCTATAAAGTGGTTGTATTTAACTGTATTGTTGAAATAGGGCTTGATCTTCCAATTTTCTGATTTCTTTTTTTTCCAAGAAAAAAGGATATGAAATTGCAGGCACACTTTTCAGAAATAAACCATGTTAATAGCCACTGGTACATGAAAAGGGACCTTGTTCACTGGACTCTCCAAAACATTTAGTGATACGCTCTCCGTGCTTCTCTCTGTACCATACAGGTCAATTTATTTCTCCTCTGTGCTCTCAATACAGCTGAACAATGGCTGTTTTCAGATGCTGAAGAGCTGAATGAATGGAGCTGGTAGTATCCATCCAGAGATGGCCTTGATCATTAATACAAGCTTGTCATTTGAAATGAATTCCTGCCCTCAATACTGCATCTCCTTCTTATCATTGGGTCAGTCAAGCAGCTAGAAAATTAATGTCATTAAGAAACAGCAATGCTTTAAAATGTGCCAGTGAAAAGAAAAAGTAAGCAGAACATTGTAATTGTACTGATTTCCAAAAGTTTAGGTGCACATTGCTTAAAACATTTTTTTAAAGATTACATAAAACATCAGTTATTTACAAATAACAAGTGTCTTTACCTGACTCTTAGACTGGGTTGATTTAATTTTAGTTGCATAATTTGAAAACCTTTCTATGAAAATCTTTGAAATGGAATATTTTGATTAAAGAAAATTCTGAATACATACATAAGGGCAAATGTATTGTCCAGAGCAGGTTTTTGTATCTATACGTGTCCTTTCCCCTCATCCTAACTGAAATAATGGTTTCAAAGTTAAGAAATAAAATGCTACATTTTAATACACCAATAAATGTATATACATATTCATTTTACATACTACCCTGCATATGAGTTTGTGTGTGTGTGTGTGCACTCCTTATTATGTCTTCTTGTTCTTATATATATATAAGAACAAGAAGACGCTTTAAGGAATTTTGAGGCACCCATGGGCAAATCCAGTGTCACTGAATTTCAAAAACAAAACTCGATTAACTGCATTAAAGAAACATTTTTTCAGATGGGAGTCTGGTTCTGACTGGTCGGAAGATGGTGGAGCTTCCAATTATGTGGACTTCCAGAAGGAAAAGGTGAGTCCAGGTGGATGGACACTGGGAGTTGATGTTGATGATGGAATAGTCATCAATCTTGTGGTCTACAGAGATAGAAAAAGAGAAGGTGTTATCACACAGTGGCAACCCCAAGGATGGAAGATAATTATCATCACCAGAGCTCTTAAACTGACCCCTATGCGCATGTGTGTGACAGTATAGATGGATAGATATAGATTGTGACGGATGGCCGGGGCCCATGCCTGGCCACAGTGGTGGACTGTGCATTTCACACCTAGGCCTTCAGTAGTGCTCCGTCTGAATCAACCCGATCCTCAAAAACTAATTTATGGTTATAAAAACCATCTTAATATGCAGAAATACAGTATAAAGAGCCGTTGCATCGCAGATAGATAACTCCTGTAGCCACAATAAATGCCCTTATTGAATAGACAAACCAGGGGTGAACAAGTTCCTTTCTACTGCAGCTACAGCCACGACACACATAAAAAACATCAATAATAACTCATAAACTTGCAATATTATTTAGGAAAATCGCAACATTTTACTCACCAAAGATTCGGATTATTTGTAAACAAAATCCATCCTCCTCTCTTTCCTCAAAAACAGTTCAATTACTAGCAGATTATCTTTGCGCTTCAGTTCCATCACGAAGTCCCTTTCTATTGCCATCGAAGCTAATGCTAAAAGTCGAACCTGCCCTGTCGTACTTCTGGCATAAGTTTTAATTTGCTTTAGGGCTGAAAATGTCTGCTCGACAGAAGCAGTGGACACGGGAATGGTCACCACCAAACATACCAATGTGTACAGCTGCCCCATGCTCCATGCCCCATTTTTCTGATGAAGGAAGTCAAGGAGATCAGTGGGAGATTTTCCTGCAAAATCATCCATGGCATACTTACACCATCCTATCCAATCAACGGGTCTGAATATGGTGACGTTGCCGTACGCCTGCTAGGGGGCCCTAGTGACACCAACTCAAAATCTGATTGGTTGAAGCAACAGTTTAATCAACATTTATTTTGTGTTAGAGGGCCTACAGAACGGATTGTAAAGGCCTCCTGGCAGACTTCTTTGACTTTGACCCTGCCTGGCAACAAATGATGGCTGAAATGTGATTGGTTAAATGCTTTAATACGAAAATACATGTCTGGAAGCAGCACAACCATGGGAAAAGCTATGAAAGGAAGCGGACAGACTATTTGGAATTATTTAATAAGTATTTATGGACAAAATATAATTAACGTCAGTTTGTGATTCAGATATTTTTTTGGGTCAGCAGAGAAGGCCTTGCAGGCCCTGACGGTCCGGCACTGCCTGGCCGGGATGCCCCTGCAACATATATACCAGGGGGACAAGGGTGGGAAACCCAGTATCTCCCCCTGGACGCTAGATGGCAGCCTCCCTGGGCTGCAGCGGTGCCTTGGACTCCCCCAGGGCTTCATGGGGGTTGGAGTTCTGTGCAGCCCTGTTGGGTTCCGCAGGCGCTGCCAGGGGGTGCTGCAACAGGAGCTGCTGGCCCCTTTTGGGCACTGGTACCCAATAAAAGGAGCCAGCGACCACCACTCAGGGCCAGAATCGGGAGGAAGAGGACGAGGTTGCCAGGGAGGAGTGGTGGAGGAAGAGAAAGTGCTGTGTGTTATTAGAGTACTGTGTTGTGTCTGTGGGTACGAGGAAGGCGTAGCCCACAGACAAAGAAAAAATAAATATTTGTTCTATTTTACATGTGCCTCCGTGTCAATCTGTGTCGGGTCGGGTGCAATATAGCGCCTTTTCTTACAAGATATATACAATTTTTAAGGCAAAAAAATCTAAAGGGTTTCAGGTATTGTTTGTAGCTGACTCAGTTGTGGAGTCTACATTAGTATGAATGTGTGGGTTTTATATGAAGTCCACTGTCCTGTCACACTTCTTCTCGCTCTTCTCAAACCACACTGTCCACCCGCTCTCTGCCCTTGGTCACACCTCTTTAATTAGGTTGCTAAGTAACTACAGATATTAATTAGATCCATTATCATAAAAGGTGTCTGTTAAAAGGGCAGATTCTTGCATCTGTGTTCTGTCATTATATATGTACTTTGCACCCATGGTGGGTTGTTCATGCTAATGGTTCATGTTTTTTACTTTTGGATTTTGTGTTTTTTTTTTTTCTTTTCTTCTTAGGCAACATTTTTCAGAGTGGCAGTTTCTCCCATGAACAACATAATTTCACTTCAGTCTCTAATAGTCAATAGTCAATTAAACTCCTAATTATATATTGAGGCTATCTGTTATTCACAACTAGTAGAGAAGTTGGAATGCAGTGAGACAAAGAATAGAGTGAAAAGGAAAATGTGAAATGATGGAGGAATTTGTGATGAAGCAGGTAATGACAGTTGACAAGTAACTGACATCTAAATAACATCCAAATGCTTTAGGTGCCTATTTTCAGGTGAAGGTGATTCTTAAAAAATATTGTCCAATATGCAAATAAGGAAGGTGTCTGTGTTTCCTTTTTACAAACACTTTACATAAACAAATGGCGTACAATAAATCAGAATATACAGGAACGCAGACAGTAATTAAATGAGTAGCCAAGAATTTCTTAATAGTGCTAAAGAAAAGTCCAAGGTAACAAGTCAGCCCAATTGTCTGCTTTTCTTTTTGCCAGTTAGTCATGAAATGATAATATAATGTAAAATAAAAGGAAACATTTACACTGAAAATAATCTCTCCAAAAACATGATATAACTTTTGGGCTGTTATCCAAGAATATTACTATAGGAAATCCTTTCAAACAAATAGTAGACTTATCCAAGAACAGTGATTTTTCAAGTCGTGAATTGCCAATTTTGAGAAAACTGTTTTATTGGCATACATCCATTATTCAACCCTCTAAATCCTAACTACAGGGTCACGGGGGTCTGCTGGAGCCAATCCCAGCCAACACAGGGCACAAGACAGGAACAAACCCCGGGCAGGGTACCAGTCCACTGCAGGGCACACACACACACACACCAAACACACAATAGGGACAATTTAGAATCGCCAATGCACCTAACCTGCATGTCTTTGGACTGTGGGAGGAAACCCACGCAGACACGGGGAGAACATGCAAACTCCACGCACGGAGGACCCAGGAAGCGAACCCAGGTCTTCTTACTGCGTGCCACCCTATTGGAATACATATAATAGTTAAATATACAAAGAAATTAATTGAAATACTAACCAAAGTATCATTTTCTGGGAAGGGGTTAGCAGTAGTAGTAGTAATAATGGTGGTCAAAGTGTTGTCATGTGTACAGAGCACAGTGAAATTTTCACTTGAATGTTCAACCAAAATGCAACTTGTTGCCTCTCCCTGGCACCATGATAAATGAAAACATATTTAAATAATTACTTTATTTAATAGAAAACATAAATAAACATTCTTACATTATGTCAATTGCTCCATTTTCCATGCCGCTTGTTCAGTTGCAATCCCAAAAACTTGGAAAAAAAATAATAAAATAAAACTTCTAGTATAGTTAACAGAGATTTTGTCAGGAGGGATATTATGAAATATTTACAAAGTAAAACGAAAACAAATTAATTACATGCAAATGTCCAGGTTTGAATATATTAGCCAACATTCTACACTCCCATGGTTCAGATAATAACAGGATAGGTTCCTAAACGGACATGAATCCAAATATCTAGTAACAGTTGTCTAAGTTATTTGTTGTCATGCGCTGCACAGATGTTCAAAACACAAAATACCGTGAGGAACACTTTTTGCAGGAAACCCACAGACATGTTGTTTGGAACCTTAGATCTGTTTCATATTCCACATACCTTCACATATTTAGCATTTTGTCTGTCGATAGTGACTATCAAAGCTCTTGTGGGTGTCTAACATCTAAACATTTTTAATTAAAGAGTTATAACCTCACTGCAAAATGTTGATTATTGATTACAAAAGGTTCATATGATTCAAACGGACCTTGATAAGACAAAGCAATATTCTGTTTTTATTTACTGGAGAGTAAGGGTGTAAGGAAAGCTGAAAAAAAAATCTAAAACATGGTGTTCGATGGTAATGCAGAAGTGGCCCCATGAGCAAGGCAAACACCTTTCCTGCAGGGTTTCTTTTTACTTTCTCTCCTCTTTGTCTTTCATTTTCTCTCACTTTTGCTTTCTAGGGCGATTAGAATGTTGACTGTGATGCGAGAGGAGTGGAGAAGTGAATCACCTAAGCCCTGGGTGATATCTTTACACTGGAGAGAGAATGGACTGCCCCATTGAATTTCCACATTGTAACACCCCATCTGGCAGTACATCCTAGCAGAAACCCCCATATACGTTTCTAAGCCGGGCACTTGCTCTTACAGAAAGTATTAAGCTTTCACATTTACACTTAACATTTACACACTTAATGGTTTATTTTTCCCAAAACAATTTACAAAAGAGGTCTAACATAATCAAGAAACATTAGACATGAGTCTGTTTTGAAACAAGTGTTACTTACAAAACAGGGTTACAGAATTAACCGTAGTAAGTGAAGAACTCTAAACTAAACAGGACAACACAAAACTACTTACCCTTTTATTAGCTACTAAGAACTAGCATTGAAGCCATTATCAGTTCAGCTACTGTTCTTGAATTCTAGGGTCCCTGTTTACACGTCTGGAGAGCTGTGCCCATAGCAGCTCTCTGTGTTTTAATCCAATACAAGGGACTTCATCCTTTTTTTGCCTTGAGTTATAATTTTTTTTGCTATCTGGGATCTACAGACATCCCTTCACTCACAGTGACAGCACAACAACTTCTGGCTTCATCCATTAACAACACAGTGCTCTCAGGGAAGTAAACTGCACTATGTGACGGCCATCAGATCAGTAACCTTACTGCCTGAGTGGTCTTTCACCTTTGTGAAGTGGGGATCTTGGCACGTTCCTTCATACTATTAGATATTGAAGTGAAGCAGGGCATAATTATTCTGCATCTTTTGTCCAAATCAGGCTATCGGTGGACATCAGGTTAATTTTATAACATACACTGCCTACAACAAAAGAGCCTTTATAAAATAACTTCACCATTGCAGTACTTCAATATTAACAGAATAACAGTTTTGAAAACAGATGCTGCAAAAAAGAAAACACACCAAGCAAAATAAATTTTTTCAAATGTAATCTTCCAATTATAATCTGTGGGGTATCAGATGTCCCAATATGGCTTGTAGTAGGGAAGCTGGATCTTAGAAGTTTTTATACAGTAAAAATAAGTGTTTCATTGCCAGAGTGTGTGACAGTGTTTGTTACACCTGCTGCACAGATTGGCTACTTAGCCGTGTTGCTCAAAGTACAAAAGTTTCATGGGGTTTCGACACTAAGCACTAGCAAGTAAAAAGGTTTTTTTTTTTACATTATTTCAGGAATTTTCAGTATTCCCCTTTATACATTTCAAATGAGACAGTGATGTGTGATTCCTACAATTATTAACTGTATTATGATAATTGAATATAAAAGAGAAAATGTGAAGATGAAAAGCCTTATGAGTGAACTGTACAAGTAGACAATGCATTTTTTCTTTAACAAGTCAATACAATACAATCCTCCTCAAGGGCAAGTGCTGTTTTAATTGCTAATTTTTTTTTTTTTATTGGAACACTAGTTTGTTAAGCTTCCTTAAAGTGTCCGGATGTGGGTTTAAAATGTCACCATAGATGCTGGCACTTTTTAACTTTCATATTCTCATTGTATTTGCATGGATTTTTCCCTGCGCATTCCAGTTTTCCCCCACATCTTAAAGTGTTGTGTTAGGTAAAATGGCACCCCTCATGTGTGAGTGCACTAATGTGGTGGTCCCTGCCTTTACCTGATGCTGCTGTTATGGATTCATCTCCCAGTGATCCTGTACTGGATAGCAGGTTAGGAGTCAGAACTGCATTTTTGTTTGCTAGTCAGATTTTAATAAATGTCTTCAACGACCCACACCCTGTTCCCTTGTTTGTTCTTTGTTTTATTTGAAACTAGCTGAAATACCCAGCGTTGTCCGGTAGCAAAATAAAGTGTTTTTTTTTTTAATTGTTTGAGAAAAATATAATAAAAAAAAAAACATAACTTTAAAAATAAAAATAAATTAACAAACAGTGAAGAATCACTAATGTGCTTGTCTTGCGGTCTTGCATGTATGTTATCATCCCGTTGACGCTCAGAACTGGCCAACTCTATTTAATCTTAAAAGCAACAGGGGCGCGGTGGTGCTCAAACATAAAGAATGCTGGCTGTCACCTCCAGTTCGCACTCTGGTGGTCATTCTGAGTGTCAGCTGAATGATAACATGCATACAAGATCGTAAGATCACCCCCCACCCTACAGAAGGGGGTGGGTTAGGGTTGATTTCACCCTACAGTATTTTTAGTCGACCAATGAGAAACGTGTACCAAGTTTCATGAAAATCGGTCCAGCCGTTCAGAAGTGATGCTGGAACATACGTACATACACACACACACACATACATTGACATTTATATACAGTCCATCCAGAAAGTATTCACAGGCATCACTTTTTCCACATTTTGTTATGTTACAGCCTTATTCCAAAATGGATTAAATTCATTTTTTTCCTCAGAATTCTACACACAACACCCCATAATGACAACGTGAAAAAAGTTTACTTGAGGTTTTTGTAAATTTATTAAAAATTAAAAAATTGAGAAAGCACATGTACATAAGTATTCACAGCCTTTGCCATGAAGCTCAAAATTGAGCTCAGGTGCATCCTGTTTCCCCTGATCATCCTTGAGATGTTTCTGCAGCTTAATTGGAGTCCACCTGTGGTAAATTCAGGTGATTGCACATGATTTGGAAAGGAACACACCTGTCTATATAAGGTCCCACAGTTGACAGTTCATGTCAAAGCACAAACCAAGCATGAAGTCAAAGGAATTGTCTGTAGACCTCCGAGACAGGATTGTCTCGAGGCACATATCTGGGGAAGGTTACAGAAAAATTTCTGCTGCTTTGAAGGTCCCAATGAGCACAGTGGCCTCCATCATCCGTAAGTGGAAGAAGTTCGAAACCACCAGGACTCTTCCTAGAGCTGGCCAGCCATCTAAACTGAGCGATCGGGGGAGAAGGGCCTTAGTCAGGGAGGTGACCAAGAACTCGATGGTCACTCTGTCAGAGGTCCTCTGTGGAGAGAGGAGAACCTTCCAGAAGGACAACCATCTCTGCAGCAATCCACCAATCAGGCCGGTATGGTAGAGTGGCCAGACGGAAGTCACTCCTTAGTAAAAGGCACATGGTAGCCCGCCTGGAGTTTGCCAAAAGGCACCTGAAGGACTCTCTGACCATGAGAAAGAAAATTCTCTGGTCTGATGAGACAAAGATTGAACTCTTTGGTATGAATGCCAGGCGTCACGTTTGGAAGAAACCTGGCACCATCCCTACAGTGAAGCATGGTGGTGGCAGCATCATGCTGTGGGGATGTTTTTCAGCGGCAGGAACTGGGAGACTAGTCAGGATAAAGGCAAAGATGACTGCAGCAATGTACAGAGACATCCTGGATGAAAACCTGCTCCAGAGCGCTCTTGACCTCAGACTGGGGCGACGGTTCATCTTTCAACAGGACAACAACCCTAAGCACACAGCCAAGATATCAAAGGAGTGACTTCAGGACAACTCTGTGAATGTCCTTGAGTGGCCCAGCCAGAGCCCAGACTTGAATCCGATTGAACATCTCTGGAGAGATCTTAAAATGGCTGTGCACCGACGCTTCCCATCCAACCTGATGGAGCTTGAGAGGTGCTGCAAAGAGGAATGGGCGAAACTGGCCAGGGATAGGTGTGCCAAGCTTGTGGCATCATATTCAAAAAAACTTGAGGCTGTAATTGCTGCCAAAGGTGCATCGACAAAATATTGAGCAACGGCTGTGAATACTTATGCACATGTAATTTCTCAGTTTTTTTATTTTTAATAAATTTGCAAAAACCTCAAGTAAACTTTTTTCACATTGTCATTATGGGGTGTTGTGTGTAGAATTCTGAGGAAAAAAATGAATTTAATCCATTTTGTAATAAAAAATGTGGAAAAAGTGATGCGCTGTGAATACTTTCCGGATGCACTGTATATAGACTGTTGACTTTGCCCACACTACTGAATGTGCAAGGCAAAAGCAGTGTTTAGACACCTTAGAATCTGAGAATGGCATGGAGATGTTAAAATTCACTCTGGGGTCATAACTGAGAAGACTGTAATTAAATAAACAAGGTTCAGGATGTTTAGCCAGAACTGTACTCAAAAAGCAAAGTAGGAAATTGTTAGCCAAAAACGTTATAGTCAAAATACTAAACAAATTAATTTTTGTTTTTTTGTTCCTTTATATCAAGGTTTTGAAATATGAAGAATTCATATCTACTTTTAAAACATTTTTCAGATTTGTTTTTCATCCATCCATCCATTATCCAACCTGCTATATCCTAACTACAGGGTCACGGGGGTCCGCTGGAGCCAATCCCAGCCAACACAGGGCGCAAGGCAGGAAACAAACCCCGGGCAGGGCGCCAGCCCACCACAGGGCATGCACACACACACCCACACACCAAGCACACACTAGGGACAATTTAGAATCACCAGTGCAACTAACCTGCATGTCTTTGGATTGTGGGAGGAAACCGGAGTAAACCCACGCAGACACGGGGAGAACATGCAAACTCCACGCAGGGAGGACCCAGGAAGCGAACCCGGGTCTCCTAACTGCGAGGCAGCAGCACTGATTTGTTTTTCAAGATGTTAATATTTTTTCACATCTTTCTCAACTTCATCTATTTTTCTTATGGGTGTCGCCATTTGTTGTGTTGGTCACTATGGTTACTAGGTCAGGCAGTGTGGCAAGTTATGACTTTGACTTAACCACATAAACATCATTCCCAAGAATCTTTGTGTTGCCCTTATTTGGACTGGAAACACATGGTGTTCATTTAGTGTAGGTATTATGATTGATCATTCTGGGTTACTATTTGTGTCTTGACAAAAGATATGTCTTCTTCCTAACTCAGGCAGAATAAAAGAGAACACAATGTAAAACATAATCAGAAGGCACAAAAACAGTTGTGACCAGTAAATCCAAAACTAAACCTATGAAATGATGCCAAGGTTTTATTTTCTTTGGTAAACCCGGTCTGGGATGACTAGAAACACATTTAAAATGTGCTAGTGATATCATTACATGCATTGTTTGGGGCTCACATCCCATCAACTGGGTGACATGTCCTAGCAACCAGTCTCCAATATAGTGGCATCCATAACAAAATCAAGACAGCACAGCGTTTGAATGTGAATTATATTTTAAAATGTTATAAACATAGGGAAACAAAAATGTAACCACTAAATTCCTTGGCCACAGAAACCCCGAAAACAATTCTCAAATAATTTTAAGAGACCAAGGAATGGTTGGAAAAATGTTTAAAAAATGATGAGTCAGATTATAACACCAGGCCCTTTCTCCAAGAAAGGCTCTCAATTACTCAATTAAAACAAAAGGAAGAGCTCGATGTATGGTAAGACACCTGCATCCTCATGTCCTTTTCTGTGGCATTGGCTTACTTCTTCTTTATCTCCAGTTGTGTGGCTTTTGTACAGTTTGGACTTATATGTTGTTATTTTTTATATGATTTCTTAAATTCTGATATTTTTGCATTTTTAACTTTCTAGATTTTTTAAATTTGAATTGGTATTTTTTTCGATTTTTCTAATTTTTGTATTCTTCAATTTTCATTTTTATTTAATTTTAAATTCTTTAAGTTAAATAAGTCAGGTTTTGTGGTGGGAATGGTTCTTTAGGTTGTGGCCCTCCCATTTGGGGCATTTCATTACCATTAAAATATTAATGGAGGGATCCAAAGTAATGGTCTCTAAAACGGACACATTCATTATACAAAATAAATTACCAAACATGGCTGCACAGTGGTTAGCATAGTTGCCTCTGGATACATGTGCCTGATTTCTGGCCATGTTCTTCCCATGTCCACAAGGAGTATCTGGACATTATAGTTGTTTTACTGTGTCACCACCACCTTCAGGCTAGAGTATCTGGTGACAGTGAATTGTGTGTGTGTGTGTGTGTGCCCTGCAATTGACTATTGCTCCATCTAGGGCTTCAGTGCTAGATTCATTTGTGCTAAATCTACTGGCCTAAGCTAATTTGTGTGAGTATGACATGTGATGAACTGGTGTTGCCAGTATGGGTACTGGCTCTGTGCAAGCCTCTAATGGAAAAATGGTTTCAGAAAGTATATAGATCATTTCTTCTTCATAAAGCACCAAGCACCACCAGTCACGTTATTACAATAAGTTGTCTCTCTCACTCTCAGCCTTCTGTTGTGCTATCTTAGGTTAAAAAATTCTTATGGGTTAAACTCTGTGAATGCTCAATTACTGCAATACGGGGATTTCTTTGTTAATGCCATTAAGGCTGTCTCCGGGGGGCATAGAAACTTTTACCTCTCTTATTAAAATTTCAAATAGCAATAATGTTCAATCCCTGCATATTAAAGCTTGTTTTCCCCCTTTTCATTTAAATAAAACAAGTAAAGCAGCCATCGGCCTGGGCAATTCATTTGGTTGAAACCTAAGTCGCAGTCCAAAGAAGCTTGACAAATATCATTCCCAACATTAAAATGGCCCTATTGTCATTACGGGCAGAGAGATTAAATTCGCCTCATCAAAGCGGAGTATGACAGGTGACTCAATAGGCTGATGCCAAGCGCCGAGGCAAGAAGATTAGCAGGGCACTGATATCATTATTTCCGCCTATCAGGGATTCAGCAGGGAGGCAATTGTAATTTCTGGGCTTATTAGTCCGACTCGGAGGAGAAAGCCTAGTGATAAAGCTTGCAGTGACAGCCAGGCATTTGTGTAGCAAGTGCTGTCACAGTGACACTTACAAAATGCCAGCATGGATATGTCCACATAATCCTCACTAATCGAGGTTAAAGCGTGCTGCAAAGGGTCGCTTATCAATGATCAAAACATTAATCACATTTACATATTTAACGTAAAAGACCAAGTACCTCTTCTGCTTGGTCGCAAGCCATGTCCTGTACAGGTATGTGCATTTTGTACTGTATGATGGAATTCAAAAAAACAAACAAACAAAAAAAAAAGCCTCACACATTGCGTTGTGGCCCAAAAAACTTGATTCTCTGCTCAGATGTGAATGAGATGAGCATACATCCCATGGATACTAAATGCTAGTGCCAGTCTTGCCAAGATGTAGACTAAAGCCTTTCAATGGATTAGGTCGGGGAAAAAAAAAAAGCAAAGCCCCCCTCTGTTATTAAATAAACAGAAGACACAATTATGGTCTTACAACTCGAATAAATACACATTATTAGCAGAGAGCTCAGCTAAAAGGGCTTGCTGTTTAACGTGTGTGCCTAATTAATGTTAATTTTTAGATCAAACAGCACCTTATCATTACTCTGTCCTTAGCTGCCAAATTATTTCTATCAAGAAACCAAGTAAGCGTGACTGTTGAGGTAACAGGCAGCTAAGTTATGCCATAAAAGGTTTTCGTATAATTCCATGTGATAACCATCAGCCATATAACTTGGCTGTAATCCCTTCTTGCTATTGTCAGTCTTTGAATGCCTGGTGAATAAGCTGGAATATCCTACAACCATGAAATCACCTAAGAATTTACCCAGTGTGTCTAGCTCAATTCTCAATGTCAGATTTGTTTAATTGAAAGGGATAATTGTGCAGATCAGAATTTATATGAGAATATTTACACTGTACTAGCAGAGAAATCGTCTGCGCATCTTTTATGCACTGCTGTTACCAGAAATAGGATGAAACTCAGGTCCAGCACTAAAAAGGATGCCAGTACATCACAGGGCACACTCACTTGTGCTGAGCCAGTTTAGGCCAACCTAACCAACATATCACAAAACCCACTCGGGCATTTGAAACACTTACAAAACTCAAATTGTGACTGTAGGGTTGGACTTAAGAACAAATCATTTTTTCAGACTCTCATGCTCATCAACACCTACAGCAGAGAATAGATAATATAGACCAGGAGTTTTGAACCTCGGGCCTGAAGGGCCACAGTGGCTGTAGGTTTTCAGTCTGACCCTTTTCCTAATCAGTGACCAGTTTTCACTGCTAATTAACTTCTTTTCCCTTCATTTTAATAGCCCTTTTTTTAAGGATTCAGTCCTCTGAATTTATTCCTTTCTTCATTAAATGACAGCCAAACAGAAATGAGATGTGAAATGAGCCAACAGATCCACTAAACTGGGATTTCAAACTCTAACCAATTTCACTCCAACCAATCTCTTAATGAGAAGCCGATTCTTGCTGTTAATTAAACCCGTTATTTAATTCCCTGGTTTGTTGCTGCTCCCATTCTGCCACAACAGACATTTCCAAAACTGTTGATTTTTCCATTTTTTCTAAGAACACTGTTAAAATGTTTTGGTGACCTGAGAGATCAACCTTACTGAGACCATCACCTTTCTTTATTTTCAGATATAATGTGTTGGGCACAAGTGAGCTGGTCATGTGTTTGGCTGCTAATTAAGGAAAAAGAGACAACTAAGGGGCCTGAGCCAAGTTAATTAAAACTAAGGGAAGAGAAGTTAATTAGCAGCAAAAATTGGTCACTAATGAAGAAGACGGTTAGAATGAAAACCTGCAGCCACTGCGGCCCTCCCGGACCAGAGTTTGACACCCATGATATAGACCGTTACGCAGGGCACACTCTTGAGCACTGTAAAACCTGGTAGGAGGGTCTTGTCACTCTACTCTCGAGCACTATATAGGATTCATTGATTTTTATTTGAGCTTAATGTTGGACGAAACAGCAGCATGCAGTTGGAAATGAACACACTTTCTCAGAACAATCACAAATGTTTAAAAAACCATCCAACAATTTTCTAGAACCATTCCACTACAGAGTGATAGGAAGTAAGAGTGGCACTGGTGTAAGGGAGGAACCAGCCCTGTGATGACTTATGTTAATGTAAATACATTTCCACAAAAAAAAATAAAAATAAACCTTGTTGTGACTAATTCTTTTAAGTATATGAGAAAATACATAGATTGGGACAAATAATCAGTCTGATCCACCTAACTGGCAACTTAAAACTTAAAGAATATTAATTGAGTCTGTTGCTCCATTCACAAAATGTTGGGCAGATGGGAAATACAAATTCTCCAGCCAGAAATGTCACTGTGACGATGCGGGTTCGTGTATGCTCCCATCTTCTGTCCAGGAGCCCTTGAACCTGTCACCGTCGGTAATGCTACCAATGAGCTAGGCAGTGAGGCAACAACAATGGAGCAAGGAGATGGTGTAAAAAAGTGCCAAGTGCTTTTATTAAAACAACAGAACAATGTCCAAATAAATAAGTGCAGTGCTTCATAAAGAGTCATTAAATAATCCATAAAACAAAAGTGAAAACGTGGAGGTTAAAACAATAGAAAAAAGTCTTTAAAACAACAAGGTTAAAATACTGTAGGGGAGTCGCCCTACTTGCAGCTGCCCTTCACTCTGCCTACTTCATCTGTTCAGTTCGCCTCTCTGATCCCTGGCTCCAGTAGGCTTCTCCTGACAGCGACTTGAGATTCCCCAACGACCAGGGCTCTCACGCTAGGGAAACCACGTCCCAAGTCCCGACTCCCGCTGCCTTCCGCGGCCTTACGCAGAGAGTCATCCACCTTCCGGTCATTTCCGCTCCATGATCACTCAGCGGGAGTGACCACTACTACTATTCCCCGGGTGTCGGCCCAACACCCAGGCTCACTGTTCAGCTGCAAAGCGAGCCTGCGCTCGCTCGCACGACTTTCTCCTCCTGCTTCCTGCAACCTCCGTTCATTATTTCTTTTTTTCCCCTTTAGCCAAATCACACTTCTATTTATCAAGAGGGCGTGGCAGCTGTGGCAAATCAGCAGCCCCAGGAACAATCACGGATGAGGATGGTTTCTCACCTGTGCACGAATCGCCCTGAGAACCGCTTCAGCCACACAACCACCACGCCCCCTCACCAAGCCACAAGCACGGTGCTTATTTATTTAAAACTGGCCTTTGATGGGAGCTGTGGACCCGCTATACCACAGTCACATAATCGCTGTTTGCAGTGTGAGCTCCCAATCAGACAGTTCAGGGATAATAATGCTCCCAAAATTTTCTGAGTTGTAATGTAACACTGACCTTTCAACTCATAGTCAATAATAATATCAATAAAAACTAGCTAGATTTGGCATTTTTGTGGTCAAATAGGAGTAATAGGAATTGCATATAGGTTGCACTGTGTTTCCATGAAAGGTTAGAGCTTTTCTTTAATTGCTTTGTTTATGGACCAAGTATCAAATGAGAAGCAGCATCACGTTACTATCAAAAAATCCAACCAGACATTCATAACAAAGTGGGAAGGTAAAATGTCACAAGTGTTCTGAAAGCTTGTATGGCACATGAATGCAGCATATAAATCAAGTCATGTGAGGTTTATTGTTATGTACATAGTGCAATGAAATTCTTACTTACACGTTTCCCCAGAAACAGCTGACAAAAATGTAATATAAATAAATAAATTAAAAGTATGCATAGTAGTCGATATATAGTATGTGTTTGCAATATTTGTTCTTATGATTGACTATTAAGCAGCCTTAACAACTTGTGGGTAGAAACTGCCCCTGAATCTACTGGTGCAAGTAGCAATGTTCCTGTGCCATTTGCCAGAAATTTGGAGTAAGAACAGAAGGCAGATTGATACCGTTAACATACTGTGCCACCTTCACCACTCTCTACAGTGTTTTAGAATCTTCAGCTGGGCACGTGCCACAGTCAATGAGGATAGACACAACTGTGTGCCTTTAGAAATTTGTGAGAACAGATTTGGAAATGCAAGCTGTCCTTAGACGTCTAAGGAAGTAGAAGTGCTGGTGAACCTTTTTGACAAGAGCTGAAATTTGTTGTACCCATGTGAGTTCATCACTGATGATCACTCCACAGACACTGACAGCCTAGAAACTGTGAGGTCAAAATGAAGCAAAGAAATTTTGAAAGTTAAAGAAAAAAAAGAATAACAAATACAATTACTTTGGGCGCATAATGGCGAACAGTATAGCACTACTCACATTTTTTGATAGCCAGATGTGATGACCAATTCTGCTATTGCCAATGACAAGTTTGTTCACTGCTGTCTGTATATCCTTCCTTGCACATCCCTGCAGCATGCTAGGTAGATTCAGTGATGTCCATGAGTGTGTGTGTATGCTAAGGGGACAAGTGAGTGTGGGCTGGTGTCCCATTCAAAACTGATGCCTTCTAAGGGCTCAGTGCTGGATCCTTGCTTCTCTGACATTGAATAAGCAGGATTAAGAATATAAGGACTGGAAGATACACCTCAAAGAGTTATTACTAATTTTTGGATTTGGATGTTTATGTCATCAATAGTATTAAGGCCTGCGGTGGGTTGGCACCCTGCCCGGGATTGGTTCCTGCCTTGTGCCCTGTGTTGGCTGGGATTGGCTCCAGCAAACCCCCGTGACCCTGTGTTCGGATTCAGCAGGTTGGAAAATGGATGGATGGATGGATGGATACTATTAAGGCAGGGTGCTTCTGTCAAAATGTCAATCAAAAATGATTGATGACTTGATCGCTCCTCCCCCTTTCCTCTGATTGGTGGATTTAAATGCTGTGCCCCACCCCCTGCTCTGTGGTTGGAGGATTTAAATGATGCTCCCGCCCCTTGTCCTGTAATTGGTGGGTTTAAATGATGCTCCCGCCCCCTGTCCTGTGACATCGACATGTCAAAATTGAATTGTCCGCCTCTGACAGGTCAAAAGAACATACTCAAATAAGCCCCTCCCTTCTCAAAGTTTTGTATAAAAAGTGGCTCATCTTCTTCGGCTCTAAAGACTCTGCGAAAAAATGGAATCTATTACCAATGCCGCAGCCTCTATTTGAATGACCGGATGAAAGGTGTTAAGAGACATTTGCTGCCTGAGTTTCTTCAAGCTGAAGCAGCAGACAAGGGCCAGACTAAGTCGTCCGAAACATGGTCAGAATCAGGTGATGACGAAAGGCAAAACTGCCCGCCGCCTTTAGTATTCAATGCAGGAATTTCTGAAAGCTGAAGCGGCAGTCGAGTAGCAGACTAAGTTGTCTGAAACATCGACAGAATTGAGCAATGATGAAATGGAAACCCCGTCTTTATTCTAAGCAATGCCCCTCCCATTTTACAATAAATACTCAGCCTGTTATCAACCGGTGCTAGATCAAAGACCCTGCAATTTCAGAACTCGTTGAAACTTTTAAAGCTCTCCACATATCGGATGCTACAGACTCTGAAATGACTGCTGTCGGCGTAACAACCTCAGCTGTCCCACCTGAAGCTCCAAAGCCTGAATCTTACCAACTCTATAACTTGGACAGGGAGGTCGAGATCAACTGCATTCAGGAAAACCAAGAATCTGACCCGTTGTTTTTAAGTTTATGGCCTGTTTACAGTCTCTGGTCGAGCGTCTTTAAAGCAGACAGTTTATTCCAGTCTCCAGGACCGTCAATGCCTACCCCTGTCTCTTCTAATTGTGCTCAGACGCATACCTCTTACCTGGCTCCAGGACAGCCATGGGTGAACAGACAACTTCCACAGGAACCGATGTCGATCGGATTTTCTGAAACAGATATGGATTGTACTGATGGTGTGCTGCCTGAAACCTGGAAAAAGGCCCTGCAACTCTCAGAAGGTTAAAAATGATAAATGTCAAATATAAGCATGTGGGGTATTGCTTTAAATTATTTCAAGGTCAGTAATTATAAATTTGATGTTATTTTTGATCATTTTTTAGGCCCTGTATGGACCTCTATCAGAGGGTTAAAAATAACAAATTTCGAATCCAATTAAGAATATTTAGACTTCAAACATTTAAATTGATGCAAACATTTTAGTATTTTACATGTATGACACAACTATTCTTGTTTATTATGTACTTCAGCCTCTTTTAAGTAAATCATTACATTTCTTATGGACACCCGAACTTGGGCAGCTTATACTAATTCAGGTTTTTTTTTCTAGTAAAATGATGTAGAAAGAAATGTACATCAAAGAGGACAGGGAGTGTAGCATCATGAGGTCAGACTGGAAATGTATAGCAAGCTGTCAAGAGACACACACAAGGCACAGGGGAAAGAGGCACCCTGTGGTGCTTTTTGGGGTTGAGATATCATCTGTGAATAAATTGTGGTTGAAGCTTCAGGATTGAAATAGAAAATTTCATTATATAACATGCTCAAACTTGCTTAATCCAATTCGTGACGGACTGGACACTATCCCAGCAGCACAGGGAACAAGGCAAGAATAAGACATGGACAGGGGACAAGTCCATCTTGGGGCCTAATCACACTGCACACACTCTATCACAGTGGCATAGCCGGCAGGATTTTGTCCCAGAAGAAACCAGGACAGGAACTAAACTTGAGCCAGAGTCGGGAGGAGGGAGACAAAACTTGCCGGAGAGGAAGTTACCCACAGGCGAAGAAAAAGTGTGTGCCTTCCGTGTCTGTCTGTGCCGGGTTAAGCACTAGTATAGCACCTTTTGTTACACTGGCTAGAATATTTGGTTAAAGCTGACATGAAATTCTGTTACCTATATCAAAAATTTAGCATGATCCAAAACTTGAATTAATCTTTTACAATAAGGATGTGCCATGGAAATGCACATGCTTGTGAATGTGAACCAGCTGAAAAAGAATAGGTATTGCATTTAATCTAATAATGATGCTACTACATTTTGAGTATCTAATCAGTTGTCTCTTAAAGAAAAATTAGCCGGAGCACTTATAAGTGCCACCTTCCACAGAGACAACCTCTGCTTAGCTTTGGCTTGTTGAACAACAGTGCTAACCTGTGGTATTACCTAGTGTTCTCTTTGCTCAAGTATGTTGTATATTCACTCTAGGGCTGGACGATAAAACAATAAAGATAATTATCACAAAATAACTTTACCACGACAAAAATGTAAGACATGGTCGATACAACGTGGATAGAATTCATTCCATCCATGTTTTGACAGATAACATAAAAAGCTAATTGTAATGCGAATAGCACTGTGCCAAACCAATCATGTGACTGGAACAGAGTTACAGCCATGCCAGGTTGACACACAGAGCATGGAGTGTAACATCTGGCAGCAGCACACATGCTACAACAGCATGGCACACCAGTACGTTAGGAGTGGGAGTGAGATAAAAGAGAAAATGATGATAGAAAATGTTAACGAAATCAGCAGTATTGAAGAAGATACCCCAACGGACACAGGCCAAGGCTCAAAAGACAAGGACATTGTTGTAAAGAAGGGTTCCAGGAATTTGGTAGTGTGTAGATATTTTGGTGACTTAAAACCCGACAAGAAGCAGAGTAGCGTGCACTGTAAATTGTATCAAAAGCATGTTCCCACAAAGACATCTTAATACCTCTAATCTTTCGTACCATCTGAAGCAGTGCCATTCCATAGAGTATGCGCAACGCAAGACTTTACAGTACCAGACCCAAGTAAATGCTCCATCAGTTGTCACATCTTTGAACAGACCACATTTGTATCTTTTTGTTGAAGTGGTCAATCATCAAATTGCTGCAACACTGAACTCAGCATTATACTGTATCCATAGACCTGTCTGAGTGACCTCGTAAGCTTGCCTTGTTGTCCAGTATGTTTAAAATAGCTGGCTAACTTTTTTACATTTACCAGAAGCTGTGCAATTTTGGGTGCTTTCTCCATCATTGCTGGTGTAAAAGCACTTGAGAGAATCATGTTAAGAATGCGGGTACTACAGATTAATCTGGTGTAGCCACACAAGGCAGCGATCACGTTTGCGTCTCGGTCAGCAACAGTCAATTCCAAAATCTCAAACAGTAAAGCACAAATGTTTTCACCCTTGTTAATTGTGCTTGCTTCAAGCAGGGTCATAAAAAGAACCCTTGACACAAGATTATAGCTCTCATTAATATAATGGATGATAGCAAAGTCAAAGTCAAATATCAGTTGTGACAGCACATCCATAATATTAACGGTCTCTTGCAGGTCATATGCAATATCCTTTCTCAGTTTTTGTTTTTTTCTACCGCGTGCCATGATGCAGTCTTTGGATGGGACAGTATCTCTTTAAACTTCAGACTTTCTAATTCTGGCTGCCGTGTCAACCAGGTGCTGCTCAAGTTGAACATAGCCCTCACCAGACATGGTGTCATAAAGCCCTATATCCTTGCAAACAAATTCTGCACATTTATCCTGTGCTTCGCTTTTAGCATTAGTTGTTACTTTTGTCGGGTTTTGCAAAAATGTCAGTTTAGTTTGACCCTTCGCTACTGCACACATGTGGCCCTTTAAACCTGAGGTGTCTGACTTGTGTCCACAGCTAGCACATTTATCTTAGCAAGCAAATAGCACTTGGTTGCCACTGCCATTGATAACAATTGTAAATGACTGCCGAACGTCTGAATTCCATTTACTGAGTTTTTCAGTCTTGTACTCTCCTTTTTTTAATGTTGTGTTCACCACTTATGGATATAAGGCTGTCTCCAGGCTCTGAAATCTTGAGAAGACTGTGCGTGAGACGGTATATGCATGTGTCCTAACTGCTTAGGCAAATGATTTATGTGAATTCAAGAATTCTATATATATAGAGAATGAGTGTACATTCTGTTTTAAGTTCAGTTTGGAGCTGTTCAACAAATTTAGCGTTTTCTCCTGTAAAACTTGAAAGCTTTTGACTGGTCAGAACTGAGGCTTTTTTATTTTGTATTAACAATTTTATTTATTTGGAATTGACCAAAGAATTTAGGTGTACATTTTGTTTGTGTTCTCCTGTAACACTTGAAGGTTTTGACTGGTCAGAATTAAGATTTTACTTTATTATATATACCTATTTTATTTATTCAAAATACAGTTGTATAATGTTCTACAGTACGTTTGTCATGTTCAACTTTTGACAGAAAATAAATCATTTTTAAACCAAAATTAACCTTATGATATTTTCACATCTCACTTAAGAATATGGGCGGCATAGTGGCGCAGTGGTAGTGCTGCTGCCTCACAGTAAGGAAACCTGGGTTCACTTCCCGGGTCCTCCCTGCGTGGAGCTTGCATGTTCTCCCCGTGTCTGCATGGGTTTCCTCCCACAGTCCAAAGACATGCAGATTAGGTGCATTGGCTATCCTAAATTTTCCCTAGTGTGTGCTTGGTGTATGTGTGCCCTGTGGTGGGCTGGCGCCCTGCCTGGGGTTTGTTCCTGCCTTGTGCCCTGTGCTGGCTGGGATTGGCTCCAGCAGACCCCCGTGACCCTGTGTTAGGATATAGTGGGTTGTATGATGACTGACTGACTTAAGAATACAAAAGAACTTTTAAGTTTGACAGAAATAGTGATTCCATTTCTATCGTGATATACATATATCAACTGATATGAAATTATCATGATAAGGTTTTTTTCCATATCGCCCAGCCCTAATTCACTCTTAGGTGTACTTGATGTCAATCAAAAATAACATGGATTGTATTTGTGTAGTAATCATGCATTAGCACCCGCTTGAAAACTCAATAATCCTCTCTTGGCTAAATATGTTCAGATGCCAACCCTTGCATAAGTGAATCCTGCAATAGACATCTCATCCCAAGCTGAATTGTACCTTGCACCCTGGTGTGGACATTATAGGGGCATCTCATTCCCCAACTTCAAAACACAACTACAACAAATAAGTCCTTGGTTAAAAAGACTGTTTTATTTTCCTCCCAAGTACTTTCCAGGCACAGGTTTCTTATTACAATATTATTCCTTCTCCTCTTTAGGTGAGCATTGGTTTACTCGACTCCTGACTCCATAAGCACTTCTGGGCCAGAGGAAGCTCTAAACAAACAGGCTAGTATCCTCCCAGGAGTTCCCTCCAGTGGCTCTGAATGAAACCAACAGGACTGCTCTTTATACACCTCAAAACAGCCCTTCGAGTGTCCAAACAGGAGCACAGCCAGAGGTATGCTGCCACCTGATAGACTGTAGAAATACAGTACATTGTCTCCCAATTTTCTCTCCATTATTCTGGCCTCATACCCAGTGAAGGTTTCACTAACCAGCCTGGCCACAATTCTACTCTATCTGTTTGATGGGCTATAGTCTGTCGTGACCATGAATTAGATGGGCAGGGAATTTTTGATATATAGTTTTATTTTCTTTTTCATTTTTCCCTTCCATCTCTGAAAGAGTATTGTGCAGATGATTGTGCCACTTCTACAGCACAAGGAGCCCTAAGATAATTGTGGCCAAAAATCTTTGCGAATAGATCAAGTGAAGCAGTTTGTCCTTTACAATGGTAACACACAAAGGCTGATGATGAAAATGAGTGCCATGTGTTACACTCAAGGATAGATTAATCCACAAGATAAGGAATAATGTAATAATATTTTACTTTAATACAACATGATCATTTTGACATTTTATGTGTGGAAAGGAGGCCCAGGCAGGGGTCATTCTGCCTCAAGCCCATGTTACATAGGACAGACTGCAATTCTCTGTACTGAATGACGCAGGAAAAGGAAAAAAGGGGAGATAGACTTTTGATCAAATAATATTATAAACTGTGTTAAGTGTCAGAATAAAATAAAACTCCGATTCCAAAAAAGTAGGGATGCTGTATAACATGTAAATAAAAACAGAATGCAGTGATTTGGAAATCTCATAGACATTTATTTTGTTCACAATAGAACATGGAAAACATATCAAATGTTTAAACTGAGAAGATGTATCATTTTTAAGAAAAGCATAAGGTCATTTTAAATTTGATGGTAGCAACACGTCTCAAAAAAGTTGGGACAGGGCCATGTTTACCACTGTGTAGTATCCCCTCTTCTTTCAACAGCAGTCTGTAAATGTCTGGGAACTAAGGAGACCAGCTGCTAGACTTTTGGGGGAGGAATGTTGTCCCATTCATTTCTGATATAGGATTCTAGCTGCTCAACAGACCTGGGTCTTCTTTATCATATTTTTTGTTTCATGAGGTGCCAAATCTTTTCAGTTGGTGAAAGGTCTGGACTGCAGGCAGGCCAGTTCTGCACCTAGACTCTACAACTACGAAGCCAGACTGTTGTAATAGATGTTGTATGCGGTTTAGCATTTTCTTACTGAAATATACAAGGCCTTTCCTGAAAAAGATATCATCTGGATGGGAGCATATGTTGCTCTAAAACCTGTATATACCTTTCAGTATTGATGGTGCCTTTCCAGGCCATAGGCACTAATGCACCCCCCATACCCTCAGAGATGCAGGCTTTTGAACTGTGCACACCGCCGGATGGTCCCTCTCCACTTTAGTCCTGAGAATGCAGCGATCATGTTTTCCAAAAAAATTTCAAATTTCGATTTGTCTGGCCACAGCCAAGTTTTCCACATTGTCTCAGTTCATTTTAAATGAGTTTTGGCTCAGAGAAGATGGTGGTGTTTCTGGATCATGTTCACATATGGCTTCTTCTTTGCATGATAGAGCTTAGGCACAGTGAACTGTGTTCACTGACAGTGATTTCTGGAAGTGTTCCTGAGCCCATGACAGAATCATGCCTGTTTTTAATAAAGTGCCACCAGAGGGCCCAAAGTTCACGGGTATCCAATATAGATTTTCGGCCTTGTCCCTTCCGCACAGAGATTTCTCCAGATTCTCAGAATCTTTTCATGATGTTATGCACTGTACAGGATGTGATATTCAAAGTCTTCTCAATTTTACGTTGAGGAACATGATTCTGAATATGGGTTAATGAAAATTAAAAATCCTTGTATTCTGTTTTTATTTACATTTAACTTTTTTGGAATGACATTGTAATAGAATATAAGAAACTGGAATAACTTTAATGTCAAAAATGTTTATAAAAAGGACATTATGTGTCTGCTCATAGAGTGGTGCCCGAGTACACGAGTATCCCTGATTCAATTTGGTGAGGAGACTACATGACCCTATTGTGTGTTAATTTTTCCTCTGGGGAATCTGTTGTCTCCCAACATGAGGTTTACTGGACACTCTGGACTATTGTATTGTGAGTAAGCACACAATCTCACATTTCCTGCTTGCGTCCAGTGATGCCTAAATAGCCTCCAGCTCCAAAAAACCTGGTAAAAGAAAGGAAATGTGGGTACAGAAAATGGAGGGGTGATTGCTAACCATTACTCGATTTCTGTGTTATATTTATTTTGTGAGATTCACCGTGTGTTTTACCAAAAACCCTAAAAGCAAAAACTTGACATATTAAGAATCAGAGCATTGAAGGAATTAATTTGATTAGTAACAAATGTATGTGCTGTTAAATTGAGGTTTGAAGATTTACACCAGGAACATATTATTAATGCTGTGCAATTTGCTTTTTGTAAGTGTGACAAAATTCAATTTGCTGCAGGTCAATGAATATGCTGTGAAGTTATTAAGGAGAAGGTCAGACTCTGCATTCATCATATATAAATATCTCGAAGCCAAGTGTAGTGGTGCGGCAATGCATCTCCTGATACTTAAAGAAATGAAAGAGAAGTAATTTGATTAGAAAAATACTGTCACATACAATGCACTTTATTCAACTGTTTTTTATGAAGTCTTACTTATACTTTAATGAAAATAAGCTTTTTACCATTTATATGTGCAGTGAGGGGGGTACCTGAATAGCAAGAGGTTAACAGGGGTAAGGGCACCATTATGAAGGAATCGGGCAGCATGATGTCCCCCAGACAGACTCCAGGAAGGGAGAGAGAGAGAGAGGGAGACAAAGTGGCAGGAAGTGAGGCACTAGACATGGCAGTATGGAAACAAAGAGAGAGCTAGGGGACAGAAAATGCCTCTAGTATGTGTGTCAGGAAAAGATACAGGTAGGTGCATCAAGATGATACAGAGTGAGAGAAGCATCATGGAAGGAAGTATTGAATGCTCCTCCAGGACACTTCTCAGCAGGAAACCCAGCTTAAAGGAATACTCCACCCATAGATTATTTTTCTGTGTTACTTACCCCCATGTAGTTTGTTGTGCTGGTGAGAAAAGAAATTAATCTCATGTTTTCCTGAAGAATGGAGATAACAAAAGTTCTATTAGGATAGGCACCTGTGGTAACCAATAGTAAATTGTATAAAAGTGCCCATGCCCAACCCACTCGTGAATTAAAGTAGAACATGCTCAAATGCAACTGAGAACTTGAATTGAAGACCCGCCTCCCCTCCTCATTCATTGTTTATGAGTCCAACTTAGTGACAGTTATTCCTTGGCTAATATTGCACCACACGTGATATAAACTTTTTAAAGTGCATCTGAGATAAGAGTACAACTAAAGAGTAAGATTTAAAGAAAAGCAAACAAAAACATTATGAGGACAGCAAATGCTTTGTACCTGTGCATATCTGAGATTCTTCAACAAGCAGATGGTCACCTCAACTGTGCAGTTTCACCGAGTGCTGCTAAAAAATCCTGAGGTACTCCAGTTGTGGATATGAATGTAAATATAATGATGGTAGGGCGGCACGGTGGCGCAGTGGGTAGCGCTGCTGCCTCGCAGTTGGGAGATCTGGGGACCTGGGTTCGATTCCCGGGTCCTCCCTGTGTGGAGTTTGCATGTTTTCCCCGTGTCTGCGTGGGTTTCCTCCGGGCGCTCCGGTTTCCTCCCACAGTCCAAAGACATGCAGGTTAGGTGGATTGGCGATTCTAAATTGGCCCTAGTGTGTGCTTGGTGTGTGGGTGTGTTTGTGTGTGTCCTGCGGTGGGTTGGCACCCTGCCCAGGATTGGTTCCTGCCTTGTGCCCTGTGTTGGCTGGGATTGGCTCCAGCAGACCCCCGTGACCCTGTGTTCGGATTCAGCGGGTTGGAAAATGGATGGATGGATGATGGTAGCGGGGTCTGCATTTCAAAAGCTCATTCAGGCCTAAAGGTGTTCAACATTCCTTTACAAGACCGTTTTCTGGAAGTAGTTCATTATACAATATTTTAGTGAAAATACACATTTTCATCTGTGGTGGGCTGATGCTTTGCCCGGGGTTTGTTCCTGCCTTGCGCCCTGTGCTGGCTGGGGTTGGCTCCAGCAGACCCCTGTGACCCTATGTTAGAATATAGCAGGTTGGGAAATGACTGACTGACTGACACATTTTCATGGGGTGTTGTGAGCATACAAATGGATTACTTGAAATCTAGATTATGTGACACAAGTTGCAGTATGTGATACTGTTTAAAGAACATTTTTATATTGATTCCTGTTTTCCAGCTTTGTTATCTCTGTTTCTAAGAAAACATGAGTTTAATTTTTTTTTCTCAGACCTCGCTACAGACTACACGGGGAGTATAACATATGAACACATACTTATTTTGTCAGAGTATTTCTGTAAAGTAAGGCCAAGCAAAAAATGTAGAGGTGGCAACAGCACTTGGTTACTAGAAGGAACACAGTCAAAGAAGGGAACATCAGGGTCTATTGTGTCTCTTAGAAAATGAGGGCTTGTGGGGTGCTGCCTTGGAGGCCTTACCTTAAGGCCAATGGAAGAATCAGGGGTGTTCAGACACTGAGTTACTAGAACAAGAACAAATGCATGGGTACCACTGACCCCTAAAGTTGTTAGGGGACTTTGCCAAAAATAACTCATGGAGGTTACAACCTCCTCAAAGCCAGAAGACTTTTAAGCTTGAACTCAAGAACTGATCTGCAGCAAGGACTCATCTGGTATATATAGTAAGAGAGAGTAAGGGTGTTATGGTTCAGCTGAGACTTTGTCCGTTGTTGTTATGTTTTCTTTGTTACTTTTTCTTGATTGTTTTGAGTTTTTCTTCAATGTCAACATTTTTGTTAAGTTCTGCATATTATGACTTTTAGTTTTGAGTTAATGATGTGATTGTAATTCATGTTAATTCTGTTAGTCTTCCTTGTTCTTTGTATATGTAATGGACAGCCGGGTCCCATGCCCGGCAGGGACGCCTCTGCTACATCTGTTCCGGGGAAGCAGCTATGGACAGTTCAATACCTCCCCCGGGACGCTTGGTGGCAGCCTCCCCAACCTAGCGCATGGCTCCATGGGAGATGGAGACCTCCACAGCCTGGTTGGGGGCTCGGATGGCCGCTAAGGGGAGCTGTAGGGAGTCAGCAGCCCAGTTGGATGTATTTTCAGCCCCACCCAGAAGGGCAATTAGGACCAGGTGGTCAAGCACCTGGAACACTTCTGGGTGGGATATAAAAAGGGCCAGCCACCACCACTCGATGAGCAAAAGTTGGGAGGAGGAGGACTAAGCCTGAGGAGGAGTGGTGGTAAAGAAAAAGAGTGTTGTATTGTGTGTATTGCCAGTGGGTCATTGGGAAGACGTGCGCCCACGGGTGAAGAAAAATAAAAGTCTTGTGTGTTTATACGTGTCTCGGTGTCCATCTGTTGGGTCGGGCACCTATATAGCGCCTTTTTAACATATATTAAGCCATAGGGGGCAAGGCCCTTGACACTGCAGCTATGGCTCCAGTTAGCTATTTAAAGTCCAGAAATGTCTCATACTTGTGCTGAGGCATTAGCTCCTGCTCATGATGTTCAGCTCCTCATTTTGGATTCCTTTTTGAAAAAAAATTGTTAAGTTTATGGTTATTGATCCTTTGGTTTGTGGACTCTTTTCTGTTTTTTTTTTTTTTTTGAATTACCTGTTAAGATGCAACATGTATTGTGCCTTGGAACTTTTATTTTTAATAACAAATATTCTAAAGATTATTATTTTGCCTTTCTTAGGCCAGGGGTATAAAATTCCCCTCTCTCATTTTGGGAATACAGTAATCCCTCGTTATATCGCGCTTCGCCTTTCGCGGCTTCACTCTATCGCGGATTTTATATGTAAGCATATTTAAATATATATCGCGGATTTTTTGCTGGTTCGCAGATTTCTGAGGACAATGGGTCTTTTAATTTCTGGTACATGCTTCCTCAGTTGGTTTGCCCAGTTGATTTCATACAAGGGACGCTATTGGCAGATGGCTGAGAAGCTACCCAACTTACTTTTCTCTCTCTCTTGCGCTGACTTTCTCTGATCCTGACGTAGAGGAATTGAGCAGGGGGGCTGTTCGCACACCTAGACGATACGGACGCTCGTCTAAAAATGCTGAAAGATTATCTTCACGCTGCTACCTTCTGTGCAGCTGCTTCCTGAAGCGACATGCTGCACGGTGCTTCGCATACTTAAAAGCTCAAAGGGCGGAGATTGGTTTTGTCCGTTTATAGGAGATGGACGTCTGAAGCAGAGCTCCGCTAGCAGCGGCTTTATTTTCCCACGTATTTCATATTATTTAGAGGTATCCTGTATTTAACCCAACCAAGGAACTTCCACTACAATATACAAGCATGAGTAACAAGAAGAAAAGTCAGAAAGAACCGGAAAAGAAACTTAAAGCTGTATCAAAGTCTGGACAGACTTCCGGCCTGAGTGCAAGTGCAAGGTATGGCCTCACGGAGACTGACCTGGAACAGGTAGACGAATGCGCAGAATTCCTGGGACCCCGCTCCATTGTATCGTCTCCAGTCGAGAGTGAAAATGGGAGTGAAGGTGCAAGTGATACAGGTCGCGATGGATCGCCGATTTCTGAGGATCATTCGAGACTAGAAAGGGCTCTGCAGGACGTGCTCTCATCTACTCATCGCAAGCCCGCAGCGCCTGCTGTAACAGGAGCTGCATTTCCACTCACGGAGCACGAAAGCCGAAGCGAACTGTCCGAACTGAAAACTGAACTGAAAGAGATGATCGCTACACTGGCCACTGCCATGGTTACGGCCATGAATGAGCTTAAGAAAGATAACACGAATGATCTTAAGAAGGTGGCCATTGAGCTCAAGAAGGATAACAAAGATAAGGAAACGTGTCTATTTAAACGTTTTGACGTGAACTTTAAAAGCATGTTGGAGAAATTAGTGGAACACATTGAAGAAACTAATTCCAAACTGAAAAGGCTTGATGACCATATTAATGACGTTTCAGATCAGCTGGAAGACGTTAAGCAGGGACTCACGGCTCGAGTGGAAACAGCGGAACAACTGGCGTCTAACGCCGATGAAAAAGCCATAGCTGCAAACTCGGAATGCAAAAAACTTGGAGACAGTCTTGCAGCCCTGGAGGATGGGTGCAGAAGAAATAATATAAGAATTGAGGGTATACCTGAGAAACGAGAAAGCTCAAGCCTAGTGAAATTTGCAGTAGAATTACTGTCTAAAATAATTGGAGATGACTTTAAACTCGACATTGAGATAGCCACGGCTTATCGCACAAAGATACCAGGCGCCTTTAAACCTAGGTCTTTTATTGTCCGCTTCGAGCGACTATGATGTAAGCTTGATGTGATGGCACTTCTCAGATGCAAGCAAGAGATTATATTCGAAAATAATCTTATTCGTATTTTTCCCGACTTCTCACCATCAACAGCTGCAAAACGCAGATCCTACATCGACATTAAAAAGTTGCTACGGAAAGCCGATATCAAATACAGCCTCTTGTATCCCGCCAAACTTAAAGTGGAAGTTCAAGATCAACATTATATTTTCTTAAGCAAAGAAGAAGCTGAAAAAAGAACTAAAGAAGCTGTTTCCGACACTTTTTTGAAAGTTAATAAGGAGCTGTATTCTATCAAGGCACGGGAAGGACCTATGATCTGCTCTCTGGATCCATGTTTAAAGAGACTGGTATTATAATTATACATCCCTTTTTTTTTTTTCTTTCTTTCTTTATCTGGACTTTATATGTTTATGTTTTAATCAGAGTTATAGAGTTATAGACGTGAGTGTGAAAATGTGGAAGTAATTAAAGTAGGATTCGTTTTTTTTGTTGTTGTTGTTTTTTTTTTTTTTTTTTTTTTTTTTATTTTACTATACCTTAAAGCAGACTGTTCAACTTCATACCCTTGGTTTATTGCTTTTTCTACTATCTATACTATTACCATTATACTATTACAGTAGGAATT
Organism: Erpetoichthys calabaricus; assembly: GCF_900747795.2. Classification (NCBI taxonomy): domain Eukaryota; kingdom Metazoa; phylum Chordata; class Cladistia; order Polypteriformes; family Polypteridae; genus Erpetoichthys; species Erpetoichthys calabaricus. The sequence continues at coordinate 170,047,512 of NC_041396.2, read as the reverse complement.
ACCAGGTTTATCCTAGACTAGTTTTTAAAATCATTCCCAGGGTTGTTTTCTTTTTTTTTTTAATCTTAATATCTTAACTTAAAAGCGCTGAAGATTATTTCAAGCTTAAATATTGTTAATGAGAACATCTTCGGCAGATAGTATTAAGAATTTAACTGCAAAAGATATCTCTGTTTTAATTCTGTAACGCCGCTGCAGGGTGGGGTTTGTTTTGGACGTGCTCTGTCTCTTCGTATGTCAGAGGACTGGAACATCGCGAAGTGGGATCTAGCCTCATGTGGGGAGGCAAAATGGGGGGGGTGGGGGGATAAAGGGGGGAGAGAAGGAGAGCAGGTTATATCTAATCTATTCTTGTAATTCTTATAATTATAAATATCAATGCAACAATAGGCTAAAATGCAATAACTCATGGGGAATCTTGAAACTAAGATTAAAACTGCCATATTACCAATTAAAACTATAAATGACATTAAAAACTCAGAATCAATGTCTCCATGGTGGGACAGTTAACTTTGTGAGCTGGAATGTTAAAGGCCTGAATCACGAATTAAAGAGAAAGAAAGAATGCTCTCACCTAAAAGGCTTAAACGCTAAAATAGTATTTCTACAGGAGACCCACTTACTAACCAAGGATCAGTTCAGATTACAAAAAGACTGGACTGGCCAAATGTTCCATTCTAGCTTTATAAAGAAAACTAGAGGGGTGGGAATTCTCATACATAGAACAGTTCCATTTGTAGCATCAGATGTAGTGTCGGACCCTGAAGGGAGATATGTGATGGTCATGGGCAACTTATATAACAGTAAAATGATTTTGATAAATGTTTATGCACCCAATGTTGATGATAAGGAATTCATGCAAAATCTATTTGCATCCATTCCCAATGTGAACACTCATAAAATTATAATGGCTGGGGACTTTAATTGTGTTTTAAATCCACTCTTAGATAGGACTCCTGTGACAGGGGGGGACGACATCTAATACTGCAAAGATAATTACACAGTTTTTGAATGATCACAACTTATCAGACCCTTGGAGGTTTCTTAACCCAAACTCAAGAACATATTCGTTCTACTCACCAGTGCATTATAGCTACTCAAGAATTGATTATTTTTTTATAGATAATAATTTCCTGCCTATAATTAAATCATGCAAATATGACACAATTGTTATTTCTGACCATGCCCCTCTAGTCTTGGAGCTAAAATCAATAAGCCCCTCATACTCACCTCGCAGATGGCGTCTTAACCCTCTTTTATTGGCAGACGAGAACTGCACAGAATTTATATCCAAACAAATCAGCTTCTTCCTAGAGACAAACACGTCTACAGAGGTTTCTGCAGGAGCACTCTGGGAAACTCTAAAGGCCTTCCTAAGAGGCCAGATTATTTCATATCTCTCCCACAGAAATAAATTAGAAACCAAGAAAGTGTCAGAGCTAAGAAATGAAATTACTAGAATAGATGAAGAACAAGCCAGGCGTCCAAATGAAGTTCTCCACAGGAAAAGGCAGGCCCTACATACAGAACTTAACATCTTAACAACTAAAGAAACTGAACAACTTATTTATAAGTCTAGACAGCATTACTATGAACACGGAGAAAAAGCTAATAAGCTTTTAGCTCAACAAATTCATAAACAAGAAGTTCACAATGCAATACCAGTAATCACCAACAAGAATGGAGAAGAAATCATCGACCATAATAAAATAATGCACACATTTAGAGATTACTATGTCTTTATATTCCACTGAGTCCAAAGAAGACAACACACAATCTAATGCATTTCTGGATAATTCACAAATACCACAAATAGATGCTTTAAGTGCTGAGGAACTGGATAAACCTCTAACGCTAACAGAATTACTAGACGCTATAAAGTCACTACAAAGCGGGAAATCATCAGGCCCTGATGGTTACCCCGTAAAATTTTATAAGAAATTCTCCACTCAGCTAGCTCCCCTCTTATTGGCAACATTTTCAGAAGCTACAGACAACCAAATTCTACCTCAAACATTTCGACAAGCATTAATCACCGTCTTTCCTAAACAAAATAAGGACTTGTTACAATGTGCATCATATAGACCAATTTCACTCCTGAATAATGATGTTAAGATACTCTCAAAAATCCTAGCTAGAAGGATGGAGAAAGTGCTGCCCTCGGTAATATCACAAGATCAAACTGGATTTATTAAAGGCCGACACCTATCTTCAAATCTCCGACGCTTGTTTAATGTTATATATTTACCAGCAAAATCAAACACCCCAGAGATATTACTATCATTAGACGCAGAAAAGGCATTTGACATGATCGAATGGAATTACCTTTTCACTGCATTGGAGAAATTTGGGTTTGGCCCGAATATTTGTGCTTGGATCAAACTACTGTATACCAATCCAGGAGCTTCAGTTTATATTAATAACATTTGCTCAGACTACTTTAAACTAGAACGTGGTACCAGACAAGGATGTCCCTTGTTGCCACTGTTGTTTGCAATCGCTATTGAACCACTGGCGGTTCACTGCCGAAATTCTTATCAGATAAAGGGGATTGTCAGAGAAGGACTGGAACAGAAAATTTCTCTATATGCAGATGATATGGTCTTATATATATCAGACCCAGAAAACACTGTCCCCGCTGTTTTAACAGCACTAACAGAATTTCAAAAGATATCTGGTCTCAGAATTAATCTGAATAAAAGTATACTCTTTCCAGTGAATTCACAAGCATATAATATTAGATTAGACACCCTACCTTTTACCATAGCAGATCAGTTTAAATACCTAGGGGTAAATATCACAAGTAAACATAAAGCTCTTTATCAACAAAATTTTGGCGTCTGTATGGAAAAAATTAAGCAAGACTTGCATAGATGGTCAACCCTTCATCTCACTCTAGCCAGAAGAATTAACATTGTTAAGATGAATATCCTTCCTAAACTTCTCTTTTTATTTCAAAACATTTCAATATATATCAATAAATCATTTTTTAAACAGTTAGATTCAATAATAACCTCATTCATTTGGAACTCAAAACACCCACGTATCCGAAGAGCGACCCTACAAAGACCTCAGGCAGAAGGTGGCATGGCTTTATCTAATTTTCAGTTTTATTACTGGGCAGCAAACATACAAGCCATAAAAACCTGGACACAAATAAATGAACATACACAGGCTTGGTCTGCAATAGAAGTAAAATCCGGTAGTACTTCTTTATATTCCCTGCTCTGCTCTCCAATAAATGAAAGTTATCACAAATATACTAATAACCCAATTGTGCTTTACTCACTCAGAATATGGAACCAAAATAGGAAGCATTTTAAGATGGAAAATCTTTTATCAGTGGCACCTCTGCAAGAGAACCACCTCTTTCAACCTTCGCAAGTATATCCAGTTTTTAATACCTGGAAAAGTTTTGGGATTAAAATGCTCAGAGATCTTTATATAGACAACATATTTACATCTTTTGAACAATTACGTTCAAAATTCAACCTCCCAGCTACACATTTCTTTTACTATCTTCAAATTAGAAATTTTGTTAAACAGAAATTGCCCGATTTCCCCCGCCTTGCACCCTCCACAATGCTGGAAAAAATACTGCTCAATTTCGAGGAAACAAACACTATTTCCGCAATATATAAAATCTTATTAGAGTCCCTACCTTTCAAAGATCCAAGAGGACATTGGGAAGAAGATCTCTTAATCAATATATCAGAAAAGGAGTGGAAGGTAGCAAAGCAGAGAATTCACTCGAGTTCTATATGCGCAAAGCATAGAATTATTCAACTAAAAATTATATATCGAGCCCATCTGTCTCGCTTAAAACTGTCCAAAATGTTTCCAGGGCAGGATCCAACCTGCGAACGCTGCAACCAAGCCCCTGCCTCACTGGGTCACATGTTTTGGGCCTGCACTAAACTAACATCATTTTGGACAAAAATTTTTAAGTGCCTCTCAGACAGCCTTGGTATCACAATCCCTCTTAACCCATTAACAGCTGTGTTTGGTGTCCTTCCAGATGGACTGGAATTGGAGAAGGACAAGCAAACGGTGATTGCATTCACTACACTTTTGGCACGCAGACTTATTTTGTTAAATTGGAAGAATCCTAATTCTCCTCTTATAAGTCAGTGGGAAACCGATGTTTTATATTATTTGAAATTGGAAAAAATCAAATTTTCAGTTAGAGGATCTGTACAACATTTTTTCAAAACATGGCAGGATTTAATCAATATTATTTTAGAATAAGAGAAATAACTATTATTGCATTTAACTCCCTTCTCCATCTCTTATTTACATAGAAATTCACTTCTCCCTTTCTTTTGTTTAATGTTGCCTTATTAAAAAGCCTAAAGCAATTTTCCTTTAGCTAAGCTCTCCTTCTCAGGGGTGGGGTTTGATTAGTCTTCAAATTTGTTGGGTTATAAATTGATCTGTTTGTATGGAATGATTACAATGAAAATTAATAAAATAAAAATATTAAAAAAAAAAAAAAAAAAAAGCTCGAAGGGCACGTATTGATTTTTATTTGTTTTTCTCTGTCTCTCTTCTCTCTCTCTCTCTCTTTCTCTGCTCCTGACGGAGGGGGTGTGAGCTGCCGCCTTCAACAGCTTTGTGCCACGGTGCTTTGCATACTTAAAAGTCAAACAGCCCTATTGATTTGTTTGCTTTCCTCTCTCTCTTTGACAGACTCTGCTCCTGACGCGCACTCCTTTGAAGAGGAAGATATGTTTGCATTCTTTTAATTGTGAGACGGAACTGTCATCTCTGTCTTGTCATGGAGCAGAGTTTAAACTTTTGAAAAAGAGACAAATATTTGTTTGCAGTGTTTGAATAAAGCTCCTGTCTCTCTACAACCTCCTGTGTTTCTGCGCAAATCTGTGACCCAAGCATGACAATATAAAAAATAACCATATAAACATATGGTTTCTAATTCGCGGGTTTTCTTATTTCGCGGGTGGCTCTGGAACGCAACCCCCACGATGGAGGAGGGATTACTGTAATAAGCATGGTCTTCTTGAGGGTGCTTACATAGACCTGTTTTTGAAGTTTTCTTGGCTAGGATTAGCTTGATTAGGACTTTTTTTTAGAATTCTAAACTTTTTTTGAACTTCTTAGGCCTGTATATCTAAACAGGGAGAGAGAGAGAAAGAGAGAGAGAGAGAGAGAGAGCGAGAGAGAGAGAGAGAGAGAGAGAGAAAAACAAAAGATGAGATTGAGAATGTCTATGGCACCTCAAGGTTTGCCAGTGGACGAGCCCTCCATTTTTGGTAAAAGGGTTTAATATCTGTGCAAATAAGCCAAGTCTGTTCATTTACTACTTTGTATTTTTACTGTATTTACCCGCAACTTGTGTTCAGTTACTCAGAAATACTCATTTTTGTATATCTTGGTCTCCAAGGTTTTATTCTGGATACAAGGGCTGTTCCAATATTGCCTTTGCAACACTGCTTTTTAATGTTTTTTTTTATTTCTTTATTTTATTAAAATCAAATAACATTCCATACAAATAACTCAAGTTTTACAAAAAAAGGTTCGAAATGTTTAATTTTTAAAAATATTTTATGTTTTAAAGATGGGCAGTTTGTCTCTGTTGGGCCCTTGGGTGCCGCTCCTTCCCACAGCTAGCATGGAAATAACGTACACTCGTTCAATCATCTTGAAACTCACTTTATTAAGTTCAGATTTGTAGAAATTATCATGCATGACATGTATAAATGTATCTTAAATTTCAGGTCAAATTATTTTCTGTTTATCAAATATTTTTAGATTTTCCCAGTTTTGTTATATGGTATCAAAGATTTGGGTAGTCACGATGCCCAAATGCCTGAAACGACTTCAGTGAAACAGAAGATGGCACATGTGTATGGATCAAATTATAAAATGCCACAGCATGGTATTCATAAATGAAGTTGCTATTTTTAGCTGAAAACGGCAGAGATAATAATGTGGACAGCCCACATTTGTAAGCGAGAAGGAGCAAGATATTTATAAAAACTATTCCACTGTGATGATGTGGATACAAAAAGATATTAAGTTGAAAAAAATAAAAAAGGAAAACAGTAACAAGATGCAATTATTGTCTTGTGAGTAATGTGAAACTTGAGAGTTTCCAAGTACATACAACCCAAAAACTTCCAAAAATGACCACTGGGGGATTTACTGCCAAACTGAGACAAACAAAGTGCCAAAATGAAATCCAAGGAGTGGTAATGAGTAGAGCAAAAAGGTTAAAAATTCAATAATCAAATCCAAATCACAAAAGCACAAAACAAATAGAAAAATAAAACAATCACCAACTCCCAAGCACATTCGAATGAACTGTTAGGGACTGTGGGTTGCCCCTACCTTTAAAGGGATGTGGACAGTCCCTTGCAGTGATGGACAGGTGGCCCTTCCTCTTTGGGAAGCGTCCACAAAACATAAGAATCATAACACAGGCATAGGAAATACAGCAGATAATAATAAGCAAAATTAACATTAACATAAAACAAAAATGAACAAAAAAGACATAAAACAAGAATTTGAACCCCAGTCAGGGAAGGAACCCTGGTTGAAATATAACAGTGAGAATTGTTTTTCAAAGAACAAATGGCAGAGAATAAGAAAGAATGGAGGGTAAGCCCTGAGATTGTAGGATTGTTGCTTTTAAGTTATGCCCATTTAGAAAAGTTTACAACAAGGGAGTAAAATCATTTTGACACCTGATATTAATCTCTCATTCAGTATTTGAATCTCTGTATTCGTAAATCCCTCAAATTAAGCTAAACACAACGTAAAAAAATGAATTAGCTTAAAATGAATCCATTGTAAAACACAGAGGCACAGCTAATGTGGCTACATGAAGTAGGTAGGACTTATAGTTTTATGGTAAATTATTTTGGTGGGAGTAACACTCCACTGCCCCAACATACCCATTCTAGGAAAAAAAGTCACAGTTGGCTACTGACTGTAGTAGCATGGATTTCTGACAGGCAAGTCACTTCAGTAAGAAAAGAAAATAACAGGTTCATGGGAAAGTGTGTTGACTATTGCTGGCTCTTCAGCTGTGTCCAGGTGTTATGATTCAGATAAATGGTCTAAATACTGGATAGGCCTGAAGAACTATAACAAGGCAGACCTCAGATGTTAAACCATAGGGGTGGGTAGACAGAGAGCAGTAGGGTTGGTTAGCTGCCCTTTTTTACAAATATTGTTTGTAAGCATTAATCTAATAAAATATATAATATATCCCTTCTTCATGTTTCTCTCTGTAACCAGAACATTCTAGTAAGTTCTTGGTCATATGGAAGATCTTGTGCCTGACCATTTCTCTATCTTGTTTTGAAGATGGTTTCAAAAAGAGCCTTGTCTTAAAACTCATATAGCAACTAATGATGCTTTTACAGGCTGGAATCTGATGAATACCTGCAAACTAAATGTAGGTTTACTTAGAGCCAAAACTCGCAGACTGGTCTGCATAACCATATAAAAGTTAAATCTCAGTGACATTTTTATTATCTGCTGTGCACTACATTTGTGTGTAAAAACTGTGTATGTACAAATAGGATTGATTAAAAATGTTATTGGGTTGGATTTTGTGAGAATAAGCACGCAACATCATACAGTTGAATGAAAATGAAGTCTGTTGTAATAAAACCGAAGCACGTCAATTTATGTCATCAGCGGAGCTTGTCTTCTGTCGTACACTTGGCTATTTGTAATGTGCCCTTCAGCACATAAACTTAGTAGCACATAATTTTAAAGTAGTCTTCCTGTTTATATTTATGGAAAATGTCGTGGTACACACAAATATTAACAGGAAAAAGTTTTCTGCCCAATGAAAAAGTCCACAACACACCTATGAGATGTTTATTGATAGGTTTAGTTCACTTGAAAATTTACAATATGAAACATAACCAAACTAACTGAAAATTGAAACAAAGTCCTCTGAAACGAAATGTCCTCTGATTCAGAACAAGCAAATGGTCTATGAGTGTAAAAACATCTTAAGACTGTGCATGTTATTCAGAAACCTTCCTGGTGGTAGTTCGTGAATTCTGAACTTGACAGTTGGATCACAAATTACTGTCATTTCCCCTGCTGCACAGATTAAATTTATCAAGGCACCTCTGACAACCTGCCAAGCAGTTTCCTTCAGTTGGGTGAACAAAGCAGTCCCTGCCAATCTGTTTGCTACTCCCTGCTCTGGAGTATCTTGGTCTTAGGGTAGTGAAGAATGTCTCCAGGCTGTACATATTATACATGCTTGATGCTGCACATTAACTGTGAAGCTTGTGTTGTGTATGTGCTCTTATGCAGTGTACTGTTCCTGCTTTCAGTTTTTGCAGTACATGCAGCTTCATTTTGCATATTTCTTATTTCATTCGTTTGGTTGGGGACCTTTTTTGTATGACAGTATATCCAGGATTGCATATTTTAAGAGGTGACCCCTACTGCTTCATTTTGGGTACGAAAAGGAACCCACACATAATGCATTTTTCTTTCATTATAAATTTCAGCCATATTAAACTAATAATAGATTACCAAAAAAATAGAACAGCAAAAATATTGATATACTGTAATTAAATGAATCAACTGTTTTCTGTCTTAAAACATTTATTTCTGGTGAAGGATTTCTCCTTACTTTAGTTTGTATTTTGTGCAAGTCTATCAAATTGGATATTATACTGCTGTTGGTATTTCAGCAGGACCACTAGCATAGACCTTGATATAGAGGTGCCAAGGAGATTATTTGCACAGGCTTTTGTCTAGACAGTCCCTAGAGCAGTTTAAAAATATTTTAGCTATTTTAATTGACATGCTTTAGTCAGGAGAACTAGAGTAGCAGTAACTAGCAGTGGGGAGGGGCTTGATGTCCATGATGTAGAGAAGGACATATTCAGAACCTAGCAACCTACTGAATGGACTATGTGTGCACACATGTAAGAAATAAAAAAGAATAAATCTCCACAATTAGAGGCTCCAACATTAAGGAATTAAATGAAGCCTGTAAGAAACAGTTACGTTAACATAATTTCTCTTTGTTATTTAGGTTGCCAGAAATTGAACCTCTACATTGACTGTGAAATGGATTAAGTGGTCTCAGGAAATGCTGTAGGTGGATGTGTGGCTCAGAGTGAAGCAAATTCGCTGATATATTTTGAAACTTGTACTGCATGTTGTAGACAGAAGTTGTACACCCCCAAAGCAGATGATATACAGCACTTTTCGGTTTCTTATTTGTGTTGTGTCAGCACATGTTTTTCTTCTCAACACAGGTTTTCTGTAGTTGGTCCACATTCCAATGACATAGTTTTGTCTGTCTCGACACTGTAAATTGGCACTGTCAAAGGCTTGGCACAAGGAAGGCATGTCTTTTATGTGGCCCCATTAATGTCAATCTGCTAAGACCATGTCATCAAACGTTTCCAGAGATGTTGGGGATTGTCTGGATTATGAACATTTTTATTTTTTAATTGTTGATTATTCCAGAATATGTCACAGAATACATAGGAAACATTTTTATAATTGACTTTGATATTTGACGTCATTTCAGTTGGTTAAAAAATTTGCGTCTTGCTTTGTTGTAGTTTTTTTCCTTCATTGTTTCCTTGTGACAATGGGAAGTCACGATCAGTGTTGTGCATGAACTAGTTCAAAAGAGCACATTCATTGAACAAGCTAATTTTTCTAAGAATGGTGAAGTTAACATAGCATATTAGTTAACATATAACATATCCAAATCATATTATGTGATATCATCTACTGTTAAATTCTGGTCCGTACTTGTAAAATTTTCATTTTTATACTGTATTGAGGATTTGTTCTGTTCTGTGTATTGTATTGTATTGACCCCCTTCTTTTTGACACCCACTGGATGCCTAACCTACCTGGAAAGGGGTCTCTCTTTGAACTGCCTTTGCCAAGGTTTCTTCCATTTTTTCCCTACAAGGGTTTTTTTGGGAGTTTTTCCTTGTCTTCTCAGAGAGTCAAGGCTGGGGGGCTGTCAAGAGGCAGGGCCTATTAATGCCCATTGCGGCACTTCTTGTATGATTTTGGGCTATACAAAAATAAACTGTATTGTATTGTATATTTGCAAGTGAAGAACCTGAACTTGAGCTAGTTCAGGTTTATGTGGCATTCTGGATCTGGTTTAGGTCCAGATTAAATGTTTTGCCTTACCCTATAATGTAGGAGTGGAGCCAAACCTAATACAGTATTCCGATAAGCACAAATAGTGGATTTTTATGAATATTTATTTCGTTATACTTTTTTGCCATGTACTATATTTGTATTCGGAGAAAATAATGTAAAGTCAGATAGGCACTGTCTGTGTCTGCCTGCTTGAGCTTAAGCTGCAAAGGTTAAGAGTGAACTCCATGTATAATGGAAGGAGGGTATTAAAGCTTTGGCTTGATGAAGAAGACTGGTCTCAGAGCACACAGAATTCAGTTGGGAATGTTTAGTCTATTTAGTTGAAGTGAAATGTTGAGACTTCTTTGTTTTGATTTTTTCACCCAAAAATATCAAAAAGGGAGGCAAGCCTCAAAAAATGAAAGCCAGACCTGTCCTCACCTTTGGTCTGCATCCAAAGTGCAGGCATCGCCACCTCAGGTGACGTAGACTCCAAACTTAAGAGACACAGGCTCAAAATGGGGCAAAGGCTATTAAAATTCTAATATCAAAACGACCACAAAGGGAGGAGAGGAAAACTGTTAAAACCTCTGGTCCAAAGACAAAACAAAGTTCCTTTAATTTTTACTGAAAATAATTCCAATAGGATTGTAAAAAACAATGTAAGGACAATAAATAGGAGCAAGAACACAGTAAAAAGTATGTTTGCCTAAAAGGCAAATCCAGGAGTAAGCAAATCAGAGTAAACAAACTCTGATTTTGAAAAAGAATTTCAAATTTCGATTAGTCTGACCACAGAACAGTTTTCCACTTTGTCTCAGTCCATTTTAAATGAGCTTTGGCCCAGAGGAGATGGTGCCGTTTCTTGGTCTTATTCACATATGGCTTTAACCTGCATTTGTGGATGACACGGCAAACTGTGTTCATAGACAATGATTTGTGGAAGTGTTCCTGAGCCCATGCAGTGATTTCCATGACAGAATCATGCCTGTTTTTAATGCAGTGCCGCCTGAGAGCCTGAAGATCACAGGCATCCAATATTGATTTTCGGTCTTGTCCTTTGCGCACAGAGATTCCTCCAGATTCTTGGAATTTTTTGATGATAGTATGTACTGTAGATGGTGAGATATTCAAAGTCTTCACACGTTGAGGAACATTATTCTGAAATTGTTCCACAATTTATAGATGTACAGTAGTTTTTTGCAGATTGGTGAACCTCTGCCCATCTTTACTTCTTACAGTCTTTGCCTCTCTAAGATGCTCTTTTTATACCCAAGCATGAGACTGACCTGTTGCCATTTACCCAAATTAACTGCAAAATGTTCCTCCAGCTGTTTGTTTTTAGTATCACTTTCTTTTCCAGCCGTTTGTTAACCCCATCCCAACATTTCTGAGACGTTACTGCCTTAAAATTCAAAATGACCTAATATTTTTCATGAAATAATAAAATGTCTAACTTTTAACATTTCATATGTTTTATTGTGAATAAAATATGGGTTTGTGAGATTTGCAGATCATTGCATTCTGTTTTAATTTACATTTTCCATGCGTCCCAACTTTTTTGGAATTGGGGTTGTAGTACATATAATATTAACATAATATAAAATTATAGAAATAATTTAAAATACAATATTAAATTGATCAAACACAAAGAGTACATAACCAAAACCAAAATTAATAACACAATATGCAAAGTAACACCTCAAAGACAACAAAGAGATTAAGTAAATGAAAAGACCCAAGAATCAGTGCTGAGACCACTCCTATTCTGTCTGTACACTTCCTAACTAGGCCCTATGATTATGTCCCATGGTTTCTGTTATCACTGCTATGCTAATGATATACAACTATACCTGTAGAGCCCACCAGAGGACCACATGTTATCCGCTAGAATCTCTGTGTATCTCACCATCTCCAGCTCAACCTGAGAAAGCCAAACCTTTTTGTTATCCCAGTTCATCCGTCTGTTCAGCACCCCATCCATCTGCTCTGCTTGGTTCATTATCGCTAACACCTGCCAAATTGGTATATTACCTTAGGGTGGTGATTGATGACTAGTTTTATCTTCAGGGACCATGTTACTATGGTCTCTTAGTCTTGCAGATTTATAGTATCCACAAGATCAGACAGTATCTAACAGAATATACAGCACCATATCTGTTCCAAGCTTTGGTCTTGTCTCATCTGGACTACTGCAGCTCTCTTCTAGCAGAAGCACTGACTTGTGCCAACAAGATGCTGCAGATGATTCAAAGTGCAGCTGCACGTCTGGTGTTCAGTCAGCCAAGGTGGGCACATGTCACTCCTCTGTTCAGATTATTACACTACACTGGCTTCCTGTAGAGGCCTGTATTAAGTTCAAATCCTTGATGCTTGTCTACAGACTAGTCAGTGGGTGTGCACCTACATATATGAAGACACTCGAGGTCCTCTGCTTGTTCTTGACCACTCAGATCTGCACTTGAGCGACGTCTGGTGATGCCAACTCTGCGGGTGTCAAGTTTTAGTCCAGACTATTTTAATGTGTAGCTCCAGACTGCTGAAACTCCTTACCTCCATTCAAAACTCTGACTACCTCAATGTGTATAAGAAGCGTTTGAAGACTTGTTTGTGTAAGGAATTTCTGTCCAGCTGATATTAGCTGTTACAATTTTGTAACATAGGAATTGCAACTAGCTGGTATTTTGTTCTGAGCTCTTCACTTGCGGTGATCAATTTTGTACCCTTGTCCTGTAACACTTGTTCCCAAACAATCTCCAGACTGATTTTACTTGATTATGTTGAGGTCCATTGTAAGTCATTTTTGATAAAAGCACATGCTGAGAAAATAAATGTTAAAACACACTTGAGCCGTGGAAGAGACCCCAGCTGGAATGCAAAATTCTTGAGCAAATCAACATTACCTTGTTAGGAACATAAAATTGCATGGTTCAGCACTGACAAGAAAGCTTGAGATAAACACATGGAGCAGGAAATGAAGAAACTGAAATGAGCAAAACAGAGTAGTTGTTTAAACAGGTCAGGGTCTGAACAACTAAGTCTAAAGATTGCATAGCTAAATTTAAAAGTCAAAAATTCAGATGTGAAAATATCAGTGCAAGAAGGCTTATCCACCTGGAAATCTTTTCTCTTTATAATTGCCACACAAAGATTTAGCTTTTTGAAACATATCCACAAACTTGAACAATGAGAGCAATATGGTACATAAGATGTCAACATAAGATGCCATGTGACCCGCCAATGTCACATGACTGGTAATATTCATAGAAACTGTGAGTAACATGGCTGCTCCTAAGCAAAAGCACACAAAATGGTGTTGCCCACAATCAAATGATAGGTAAAAATGGTGCCATACTTATGAAAATCTAAATAGGTAAAAATAAATTAGAATTGAAGTAGAATTAATGTAACACTAAAAAAAGAAAAGCAATGGCACTGACGAATGTAGTAAAGGAGTTATTGAGGGTATTTTAGACAAGGGGCGAAGCTGTCTTGCCCCAGAGGACAATATTTAGAGAATAGGACTGGGAGAAAGAAGGTCTTAAGAGCTAGACAAAAGAATGCTTGATTAACAGGAAGGGGGTTTGTATACATATATCTAATGTTGGTAAACGCCAAACCAAAATGCAACATAAAGGTCAAAGTCAAAAATAAGTGACTGTAACTAAATATAACTTAAGGAAGCAAACTAGAATTTGTGAACTTTGTTTTTATTTTTAAACAAAAACTTGGACACCATGTGCTTCCTACCCTCGTCTTATGGTTGTCAGGCTCTACCGGCAAGGCGGCTAAGGTTTAAAGAGATGACTGGGAGAAGAAATTTAAAACGTGTAAAGAATCAAAACCAGAAAAGCAGTCTTATCTGTCAGGCAAAATTGTTAATCAAGAAATCATAGCGAAGAAAATCAAAGCAAAAAACAAGGACCAGAAAGTCAGAATATCAAAAATAATGCATGCACAAAAGTTATTTTTTGTTTAAGTATCTGAAAACTCAGATAACAATTGTTATGATTTTGCTTAAGATTTGAGGTTTTATAGCTGTTTCCTGATATGGAAGCCATTTTATGTACCATTGTCAGGGTCATGTCACACGTTTCTAGGGATGTTGTCTCTGGGGTTGTGATCTTGAATTAATCAGCAGTTGGGATAAAAGGCCATGCGGATAATATGTTATTTACATTTTTGAATTCTCATTGTGATTATTTTTTGTGTCTTGCCTTGTTTTTAACATATTGCCTGTTCATTGACTGTGATTATTGACCCTTGTCTGGGCTTTGGTCACTTTGTTTTATGTTTATTTTTGTTTAATCTGTCTTTTGTGCACATATTTTTTTCAATTATATTTGTGTCTAATTATGTATTTTATGCTTCTATGTGCTTACATTTGTTCTGTTATGCTCCTTGTACTTTGTGGGTGCACCTCCCAGGAGGAGGGGCCACCAAATCTCATTGCAGTTAAATGGAGACTCGGAAAGTAAGTATGAATAAACCATTTCAAACTGGCCTACAGGATTTACACAAAAGACCAACAAAACTATTATAATGAGAGCAATTTAAACAGACATCCACCCATCCATTATCCAACCCGCTATATCCTAACTAGAGGGTCACGGGGGTCTGCTGGAGCCAATCCCAGCCAACACAGGGCGCAAGGCAGGAAACAAACCCTGGGCAGGGTGCCAGCCCACCGCAGTTTAAACAGACACTTACCCTTAAATGTAAACAACATAAGAATCCAAGGGAAAGAAATACTAATCATAATTAAACTACAGGGCTTGAACATTACAGTCTGTATTAACATAAACTACTCTGCTGTAAAGTGAATTATGCAGCATACAAGCAAGAACAAAAATCTAACATACTGTACTGTAGTATAAAAATCCAAAGTTTTGTCAAATACTACATAGGAAAAAAAATTATAGCATTAGTAAATAACTTCTGTCATACGTTGCACAAAGATACATAAAACCCAAACATATAACATTTTTAAACAAATTATTAACTTCAAGCTCTCCCCAATATTGCAGATAGATATCAGAAAAAATAAACAATTGCAAAATTCTACTGAGGAAACTTCACGTTGTGACAGAAACACCAGTCTGTCCACAGCATATGGCTATAGAGCAGCATGGTTATATGTTACAACATTTCTTCCCGTGATGAAAGCCCTCTCAGAAGGGTTCATTGAGGCAGGGATGCACAGGTAAGTGCAAGTTTTCCCCAATTTGGGGAAATGGACATCTTGTGTTTTCCACCACTCAAGTGGATTTACATCACTGGCCACCTCAGGTATCATAAAGTAGCTCTTGGTGTCTTTTTCAATGGCAGTATGCAGAGATTTGCCTTCAATGAATTCCGGTGTTTTTTTAATAGCTTCTAAAATTCAATAAAGATTTTTTTTTTCTGCCTGACACTTACTTGGTCTCTGTACTAGATGAATTTCACTCAAACTGCATTTTATAAAGGAACACAAATTAGTTATCAATGGCAATATGAAGCCTATATCCAAAACAAGGAGTCCTCTTCCAATTGTTAATCCATAATGCACTGACAACGTTAGTCCTGCTGTCTGTTGTCAAACACACCATGTGGTCTTCTCACAGCCACGTCATGCCATTTGTTGTTTTTCTTGTCATATGTCACTTTTTTGCAGAATGATTCTGCTAAAGTTTTCTGAGTTTGGTTTAGTTCTTGTACCTTGGTTGATTTAGACCTATCGTGGACAGCTGACTGCTGAGGATTTTCGTATTCTTCATATTCTGTGTGGTGGCTAGTTTGCAGATGGTGAAACAAGTTAGTTGTCGAGCATCTTTAACGGCAACTGTTTTCCGATATAGTTTGCAGATTGCGTTCTTTTGTGCAGCATCAATCTTTTCAAAGCCAAACTGCTGCCACGCAAATGATGATGATTCACGTTTTGCAATTAAATCTAATGATGTAGATTGCGAGGCTGTTTTATGCCTTGCCACTCTTTGCTCACTCATTTTTAGGCGGCTACACACTAACCGTACCCACCATTGCTCTTGCTTTGCACACACGCAGTAGTCTATCATGTTAGGTTACATGAGAAAGTTAATGCATGGACACTCAAGGAGTGTTTTTGGTTGTTTTTTGCAAAGTGAGTGACATACTAAATAATTTCAGCTCACATATCATTAACAAAAATTAAGATATTATCGCAGACGATATACATGATATATATCGGACACACCTACAGTGAGTTGATACATTATGCAGAAATCTCCCCTGCTTTAGAGCCAAGGCAAGCCACTTTGGGTAAAAAACTTAATATCCCCCACGTATTATTATATTGTATTATACATGCAAATGGGATCACACATACAGATATCAATAATTGAGCCCAGTTTATATATATTAGGGCTGGTATTTGATTAAAAAAATGTAACTAATTAATCACATAACAGTATGTAATTAATCACAATTAATCGCATCTAACATTAAAACATGTAATTATGAAATTAATACATAAATCATGAAGTAACTACACACTTAATCTCAAAATGAATGTAGAATCAACACAAAGGAATTAAAAAAATAATGGCATATAAACTTAAACAATGACCTTAAAACCTGAACCTTTAACAAAGTACTACTTGAGCAAGTACAACCAGAATTTGAATGCCTCCCTAAAAAACAAGTTGAAAAGAAGGCAAAAAGAAAACAAGGCCAATGTATTAATTCTCAAACTGGCATAACATATGAGACACAAAAAAAAAATAAAAGATCAAAATGATTGTAGACTTTGAATGTACTGCTAAAGACTGATTTAATAGAAAGAATATGCATCTCTTAAATGGGCACACAGTAGAACTTGTTTTAAATCTCCACAAACACTATCCTCAATTGTTTATTACTATTAACAACTCGATAACTATACTCTAGTCTACACAAGTGTTTCTCCACTGGTGCACCATGGAAATAACAGTGTAGTGCCCCTTGGTCAGGCACATGCTCCTCAAGTGGTCAAGACCTGCCCGAGGAGGATGGGACCACCTGGAGAAACTGACATAAAAGCAGCTCTGTGATTGGAGACTTGTAGACACAGCACTTAGAGAGAGAGAGCACTTTAGCAGCCAGGTGACGTGTTTGGGGTCCATCTGCCTGGATGCATTTTCGCCAACAACTCTTGCAGAGCCAATGGCAGGCATACGAGTTGTCTCTGACCTTGGGTCAATGGAGTGAGGCAGAGAAAGGACTGCCTGTATGAGTGGACAAAGCCACTGGGAAATGCATCCAAAGTGCTCACTGAGTGCTGTGTCTGCAAACGGCAATCTCCAAACTGCTTTTTTCTCTGCCCCCCTGTCCCACTCCTTTGGATAGTTTAGCACGTCTTAGAGATTTAATGTGTTTTTGGTTGGTAAAATCATGGTGTGCCTTGAGATTTTTTGGGTTACAATAAAAACACTACTCTACCTTCACCTTTGTTCCTGGCATGCTAAAATGATCTCTGTAGCTGCTGTCTCACTTAAAAACTGACACTGTGCATTACTTGGATGGTTATGTTGCATGAAATAAAAAAAGTGTACTTTTTACCTTTGCAACTTTTCTGTATTGCACCAGGACTGCCATAAACTCCCCCTGTCCACCCCATTTCCTTCCACTCCCCTGCACCTATGTCAGTATGTATAAATCAAGAAAATGAACACCAGTGCTACATATTGACGCGTGGTGTATCATTGTAAACGGCATAATATGGAATGTTAAACCTTTAAATGAAAATTTTATTTCATAAATTTTTAAAGGTAGTATGTATATATGGTACTGGATGCATATGTAATTCCTTAGGTACACACTTAACTTTTTTGTATTACTGTTTTGTAATGTTGTAATGAATACGCCGCCCTGACCAAAGCACTGCCTGAGGTGTGTGCCTCGTTGCCAGTCCAGGATTCAACAATATTATTTAACAAGTTAGACAGCCCACATTAATTGTAAAAATTAACGCATTAATTTTCATAGGCCCAATATATATATATATATATATATATATATATATATATATATACATATTGTGACAGTTTAAGGATCCCCGTGACCCCTTGAACCCTCAGACCAAACGTCAGACACCAGATAAAAATCCTAAATGTTACTTATTTTAATAATAAATGTGCACAAAGCACCCTCCACTCCACTATACTCCAATAATCAAATAATCAAATAAACAATCCTCCACTCCCAGACGCTTAGCCACCATGCCTCCCAACTCAGCTCGACCGTCTGGGATTTCCCAGAGTCCTTTATAGTCCGTGACCCGGAAGTGTTTCTGTCCCTCAATCAATGTGACTTTCTATCACTTCCGGGTCAGGTCAAAACTTCTTTTCTTCATCAGCCGGAAGCACTTTATTTCTTCCAACCATGTGACTAGGATTTACTTCCGGGCTGTATGGAAAATAAACTTGTCTGTGTCTCCCTGCAGCGTCCCCTGGCGGCCCGACGTTATCCAGCAGGGCTGGGTATTAAAACTCCATATTCCATGATGCCCTGCTGGAATTCGGGGCATCTCCACGTTGCAAGGAGGGCTCCATCTAGTGGCCTGGGGATGAATGGCCGGCCATATCCCACTATATATATATATAAACATAAGAAGTTTAAAAAATATTAATTATATCAAATAATGGCTTACATCACAAAATTTCAAGAGATTAATGGATATCAACATCTGAAAGTAAAGCTAAAGAAATATAAATTGACTTGAGTTAGTAAGGATAACATGAAAACCATGAACATCCAGGCTGAATATGCCTAATCTGCCTGGGACCAGAAGTATTTCAGATTTTTTTATGTTTTCAGATTTTGGAATATTTGAATATAGATTATGAAATATTGTTGGGACACCATTGATCAAGTATGGAAATGCAGCCAAACCGGTTTGGTAAAGGAAATTATGACATGTAAACCAGAGAATGCAGTTAAAAAAAAAAAAAACAAGGGAGGCAAGGATGGTGAGGGACAGAACTTTTTCCGACGAAATAGCGAACTGAACTATTCACAGCCTTCCCCACTGTCCTTATGATCCATGAACTAAAACTGTGGGTCTTTCTCCGTCTGCTCCAACTCACAATGTTCACCTGGCCACTCTACAACGCTTGCCACTGTCCCTTCGCCACACCCCCCATTCTCTCGAATTCCTGTCCAGGCAAGTCAGGTATCTCTGCACTCATTGGTTCAAGCCATCTGCTTATACCCCACCCATCTCTCCTTCTGGTTGTTTTTTTAGCCAACTCATGGTGTCACTTTCTTTATCACAGTGCTACACCACCACATACATGGTAGTCATAGCAGTGCCACTACATTTTGTGTGTTGAGAAAGCAAAGGTATTAAACCTTAAAAGTAATGAATATGATACATAGAATTTATTTTAGTTCCCTTTTAAGGGAGCAAATTCTGCATATTTGCACGGAAAAACTTTGTTTGTTTTTTGGTTAGTTTATATCAGCTACTTGTTATCACTTCTTACAGAACTGGCCGATAGGTCAGGAATATCTGAGCTAACCTATGCTCCATCATGCCTGCTGTGCTGGAAGCCATCAACAAACCAACTGAGGCGCTATGTCCAGTTTTCGTACAATGTGCATGTATATAGATATATATAAAACATAACATGTTTTTTCTAACATAAAAAGGCAACTTGCAGCAATGTCCAGTTTTCCAGACATAATCAGAGTGCGTTACTGCACTTCTTTTTTCAGTAAAGGTACCTAGAGAAAATGAGGATAATTTTGTAAACCATACACATTGACATTCTGTTAATTGCCAGAACGCAGAGGAGAGGCTCTACAGTCTATGTTCCCTCTCAGCTGTGCGATTGCGCAGCAATTTTAATGGTGCCACACATTACTTTTGAACTGATTTTCAGGTATTATTGTGTTGCTTCACGGGGGACGTGTTTCATTGCTTAGTGGCTCCTAACAATTGGGGATCTCCAATTCCCCAAACCCCCTGATTGTTGTAGATGTCCAAATTTCACAGGGGACATATTTACAAGATGATTGATAATTTATAAAGGTAAATTATGCAGAAATGTGTGAATGCCAAGTATATAAATCAGATTTTTTGGAATACACATTTTCATGTTTTTGGCATACACATATTTTCAGGCTCAGATCCATGGAAAGTTTTATAAAAGAGACCCCTAGTGTGGAATTTTCCATTTGTGATATCATATTGGCACTCAAAAATTTCAATTTTTGGACCATTTCGGAGTTTAGAATTGTAGATAAGTTATACTCAACCTGTAATAAAACAGCAAAAAAGCCCACCTTATAAACGTACTCAGCAAATAGAGAAAAATACAGTGCCAAAAAGGAGGGAAGGAAGTTATTTATGTAATGTAAATATCAAGACAAATGGCCAGGTTATGTCTAGAAAGAAACAATAATGGGGATTAACAAAATGCAGCCTGGAGCGTCAGTGTCAAAATATCTAAAAGGCTTCACAGTATAGTAAGTGATCATTGAAATCCCCTCCCTTAGGATACAGGTAGACAATTTCCAAAAAACGTATATTTCAGATCAGTGAGAAAATGTTTAGCCTCCATGAAATGTCTGTGTAATATTGTGCCCTATTCTATTCATTTTATCTTTATACTAGGGGGCTTCGCTCGCCAACCCCCGTGTTTGGTTAATCGGATATACAATTTTAAAAGCTTTTTTTTTTTCTTTGGAATTGTTTCAATTTCATTATTTGCACTTTTACTTTAAAGCTTCAGTAAAAACAATATTTGGAATTACCTTTTCTTCAAGATCGCATTGAATTTTGATTCCGTTTTTGGAGATACATTGTGACAACGCAACGTATAACTGCCCATGAATGAACATCGTTTATTTTTCTCTAATAAATAATCCAACTTTTTCTAATTTTGTCCCTGTGATTTGTTAATTGTCATAGCAAAAGCTATTCTCATGGGAAACTGTAAACATTTTAATACGAATGGCATGTCAAGATCTCCTTTGGTGTCTAGTGTTATTCGCGGAATATATACTACATTAACTTTCTTGTCGCCTGTTAAAATTTGCATTGCTTCTCCGTGATCATAAATATACACCTGACCGAATTGTGTTTTCTTCGAAATTAAACTTGTCGTTGCTTTAACTGTTGCGGGACCACAGATTCTCATAGCATATGATGCGAAGGCGAAAAGATTATTGTAGACTCCTATATTTTGCTTGTAGTGTTTGTGGATTCTGCGGTGGGCTGGCGCCCTGCCCGGCGTTTGTTCCTGAGTTGTGCCCTGTGCTGGCTGGGATTGGTTCCAGCAGACCCCCGTGATCCTGTTTTCGGATATTGCATGTTGGGAAATGACTGAGCGACTTTTTGTGGATTTCACTTTCCCCAAACATCAAATCTTTTAATTCTCTTGGATATGCCTCCTCATTGTGTAGAAACACTACTTTTCCCTGATGGCAACACGAATTAGACGATCTACATGTCTCTGACTTAAACTTCAAAGCCTTACAATATTTCCATAATTCTGACATATCACCTATGTCCATATATTCGATCTTTATTCGCCTTTCCATTATTTCACCGAGTAATAATTTCTCTTTTTTAGCGCTAATGCGATCATTATCTTTTTTTGATACTTTCGAATTTTTCTGCTTTTATATTCTGTAACTTGCTCTGCATGTATATTGCGCCTACGTTTTTTTGTGTCTTTTGAATTCCACTGTTTTCATTATCTCTAACCTGCTCTGCATGTGTTTCGCCCCCTCGTTTTTGAATCTCTTTATGACGTTTTACTTTGTTTCTACTCTGTCTTTTATTTTTGACCTTGCTTTGTCCTGCTATTTTTTCAAATACACCTGGTCCGTGATGATTATTTTCCCTTTTTTCGAGTAATAACTTCCTTTTGTTTGTGCTAATGCGATCTTTACTATGTTTTTTTGATACTGTAGAGACCTCCGCGTCCAGCTCGAAAAGAGAAAAAGTAAAAAAAAACAGACAGACGTAGTAAAGTCTCACAAAAGTTTTACTTGAACAATCAAGAAAAAGAACGCCGACTTCGTAAACCCAAACACAACCTTCTAGCACCCTCTCCAACCCTTCCTCCCGTGCCGGGCCCCCCCCCACTTACCGCATCAATCAATACCCCGCTGTCAGTCTTCCATGCTGTACTCCACCCTCCCTCAATCGGACCTAACAGTCACTCAAAAAAAAAAAAGGCTTCAACCTGGCTGGGACTCCACAATACTTTAGAATTTTACTGCTTTCATATTCTTTACCTTTCTCTGCATGTGTATCACAATTTATTATAACCTTTTGAATTCCACTTCTTTCATAATCTCTTATCTGCATTTTTTTTTCTCTCCAATGCTTTTGGGTCTCTTTTCTCCACGCTGCTCTTTCTTCTTCGCTTAGTTGTTGACGTTTCATCTAAAATGTATTGCCCTTATACGCTTTATATGAGCTGAGAGCACAGGATCTGTGTCTGCTACATGCCTTTACACAACTGAGTGTTTTGCTGCCCGTGGTCTTATTTGATATTGGTTGTAAGTAGGGCGTGTCTTGCAAGAATCTCATGTTCTACGTCCCCGTGAGATGGTCCTGGGACAATCTCTTGGCACCAAGTCTCATGTTTACGGTCCCCGCGACACACTCCGTGGCCAATCTCTTTTGTCTCGCGGGTCTTTTAAGTGTCTTCTGAGAAGATCACATCTTGTCTCCCTGGTTTTCCTTTCCAAGATTTTTTTTATAATAGAGAGATATAATACGCTACTGTGGCTGTTCGTTTGTCTGTCTGTCCAGGATTTTAAATCACCTGTAGCTCTCAAACCGTTTGACGTATTGACCTGAAATTTGGTACACATATACTACGTGACGTCTACTATCTGCATTCGGGGTGAAGATTTACCTCCAAGGTTATTCCTCTTTTTATTTTTATTTTATTTTATGGTAGAATCAACTCTTGGCAGTGGCCAGCGAGGCAGCTGTGCGCCACATGCGTACAGGCGCCGTTCTCAACCCTACCACTTTCGCCATCACTTCTCCTACCTCTTCATATCTTAAATCATTCTTGAGGCAGATTGAAGACTTAAGTGCCAGCTTAAGTGAAAAATTAAAGAAAACATACTAAGTAATTGTAACACACACACTGACTTAATCAGTTTTAATGCAAAAAGATGCCAACGAAAGAAGAGAAGAAGCAGTCCGCTAGGGTGGAGAAAAGAAGAGCTGCTCAGGAAGCAGCAAGCGCACCAACCTCTGAGCAAACAAATGCTAAACATACAGAGAAAGAGTATGAAAACTATGAATGCTCAAGTCAAGTGTATTCACTGCACGTTATCATGCAGTGCGCCATTACTGCTGTTCCATAATTTGTGTTCTGACCTTACAGAACATTTTGCCTACATAAACAAGAGGGCAAGCAAATAATAACAAATAAATCACACCAGATAAGTTACAATTTGATCTATGATGCGAGGTATTAGTCCATTTAGGAGTAGCAGCTCAATTGCCTTTGCCTTCATTGGTACAACAAGTACAATTCATGAATGGAATTAATGGACAATTTCCATGCATGAATTGTACTTGTATTTTTTTCAGGGTTAAACCCTTTACAGCTTGGTAGACAAAAGCAGACCAGTAGAGCTGAAGTTGGACCCATTGGCCTGAGGCCTATTCCAGGCAGGTGCGAAGGCCTGGCCTGCCCTGGCTTCTGAAACCTTTTGGAGGCCTCACACTGTATTTCGCAGTAGTGTCAACAGAGGCAGCAGACACAGCGTTGCAGCGACAGTAACTCAGCATGGTGACTTCCATTAAACAAAAGCAAAACTGCAATAGAAATAGCACAATTATCTTTGTTAATAACTGAAAACAATAATAATTATAATTAATAAGTATGCAAAATCATAACAGTGGTAACAACTGACCTAGCAACCATAAAAAAGACTGCCATGACGCTGAAGAGAATGGCACATGGAAAATAATAATAAATGTTAAATCAAAATAGTCTCATGATGACATAAACAAAAAATTTCAAGAATCAAAATAAAATCTACAGCAAGATAAATTAAAATCTGATCTATGATGCAAGATATTAGTACATTTCATGACACAGCTCTATGCAAAAGATTCATGACAGAAGGCATAAAGCAACACTTGCAGTTGTGACTGAGATGGAAAACTAAAAACCCAAAGGGATGAAGCCCAGCTAGTAGCCTTGGCAGGGACATGCTTCCACAACAAAGAGTTCTAGCAATGTTTGGAGGAAACATCATGAAATTTTGGTCCCCAGCTGCTTACCCTGTGGTTGGTCTTTGGCCAATTTTGGTGCATAAAAAGCAACCCATTTCATTTAACTCGCTCATGCCTGAACAATTACATGAATCAAGCTTATAAATCCAAAAGGCTTCACGGCATAGTAACTGATTATTACAGCTTAACACAAACCAGTTGAAAAACAAAAGGAAATTTTTATTATTTTGTAGTTGCATATTCATTTTTATTTTACAAGACAAACAAAGCCCTGTTTCATGTTGCTTCATTGCTTTAAACATGCAGGAAACGAATGACAGTGACTGCCCTTGTTGATGGCAGAGGACTCCTATTGGTGTAAATGTAATCACTCACCACAGTCGCAGAACGCCTGTTTATCAAGTGTCACCCTAAGGAGTCATATCCTGACTTGTGCTGCCTAAAACTATTCCGTTCTGCTTTATCCTGCTGTGACTTTTATCTTATCCTTCACAATACTAGACCTTTCACTGTCTGGCTAAATTTAAAAACCATCCATTCCCAGGGGCAAAGGACTGGACCACCAGCACGATCGCCCACCATGTTATAAAATCAGGCTAAACAAAAGCGCTTTGACTTGCATGGGCCCCCGTCTCAAAGCACTCTCGAGGTACCAACTGTAAGGAAGAACAAGTGCATTTCCTCAACAAAATGGTACCGTTTACCCCATTTTTTTTTTGCTGCCGTCCCTCCTTTTTTTAAGCCACAAACACTTTTAATTGTGGATTTTAACCTTCAGGGTGTGAAAGAAACATTGAATTATCATGAAGAGTTCAGCCTGAATGCCAAGCCCCCCCACATGAATGCCAGATAGCTGCTTTTCTCTTTTCGTTCTATTTTTTCCCCCTAACAATGGAGGGATGCTAAACTCCCCTTTCCTAACAACCCCGACTTGGCCAATGGAAACAAATTGCAGCTTCTCTTCTTGCCTGTGTTATGCAGACTTAGCCTTTGTTGGGAGGTGCTAATAGGATTAAATTGGTTCGTAGCTCTATCATAGGGCGCTCCAAACCATCCCTAAATGGAAGAATCTCATGGGGATGTTGCATTGTGGCTTTTTTTTTTCTTACAGCTAACTGCGGCTCCAAAGAGACAGAGAAACAGCAAGCCAAATCCTGGGATTATGTTAGTGCTCATTACAATGTACACAAAGGCCACAGGATCAGGAGAGGAACGCAAACGTAGCAGTTAGGTTAAACAGGCCGGGCAAGCAGAATCTCTCTTCAGCCTGACACTCGTTAATCTTTGTATTCCACAAGGTTTATGTTTAATATGGATTTAGGTTAAAGAGCGCTAAACGGAAAAGCACTCGCAAACACAGGGAAAGTTGATAGCCAAAAGGAGAAAATCTGTTTTTTTGTCTCAAATTGTAGACTCACAGCTGCAATAAGATTTGAGAGTGAGAAAACGACGTAGGAATTTTTTAATTGTTTATCGTACAACTAATGAATGTATTCAACACATTTACAACAACAAAAAAAAAGTACACCCCAGGGTGCTTATGAATTTGATCAGATAACACTTTACTTTCTTGTTTGTGACTTAAGCGAAATTGAAAATAAAGATGAAACAGTTAGGAACTGAATCAGTCCAAAACTCAAATGCACATGAAAGGCAGTTTGTGTGTTTCATTGTGCACTGGGATTGATTTATAGGCGCTTGATGTTATGAAAAAAAAACCCTTTAGCTTGTTTGTGCATTAATGCTAAATTTATTGTGTAATGCCTTCACTTTGACTGGTGCGGATTCATCCCTGTGGACATTTGACATGTAACATGTACTGCCATTAGTATCAAAAAGCTGGGCCACAGCCAGAATGCCACTGGCATCTTTGGCAGTTTGTCATTTCTAGTTGAAAATTAGTGCTTTATCAAATAAATGCTTTATCACAGTACACATGCACACATACAATTACTGTACTCTTTTAGTATTAAACATATATAAAGATACTTCTTAAATAAAACACAAATAGCTTTTATAGAAATTTTAAAAGTTTGTATCACCTTGAAAAGTTAAAACACCACATACATTTGGTCAACATTACTGGCCAAGAGAGGACCAAACTCATGAAAATGCATTCATTTTTTGAATAAATTTCACAATCATGTTTTCTTTTATTAGTTATTTAAATATGATAATAAATGGGGGGCTAATTCCTGACAATTCCAGGAAAATTGGTGAAATCCTGGCTTTTGTGGATTTTGTTTTTTCTTCCTGTGGATTGTTATCAGGGTATTCTGCTGTTGTCCATCCTAAAAACAGGCCTGATGAAGGTATATATGAACTGACACCCTGTCCATGTGTGGCACCAGTTTTGTGTTCAGTGATGCTGGGATTGTCACCAGCTTCCTTCCCATAACCCTCAACTTGGATTAAGCAAGAAAAGGATGGATAGCTCTTTGTTTTTTGTGTTGAACGGCTCGTAGTGTTATTCTTTTTATAAATCTGTTTAAACCTTCGGTCTAGTCCATTGAAGTGCATTATGTAAACTGACCAGTGTGTCCCCAAAACCCCCCAATTACCAGTACATCTACATTTAATGCTAATTGGTCACTTTAGCCTGACCCCGTTAGTGTGAGAGTGTTCCGTGTGCCCTATAATCTATGGGCATCTCTTTTTCTATTGACGATAAGCTTTGGTATGCACATCTCTTACCTGGAATTAAGTGCGTCTGATAATGGATGCATGAACATTGGTACAAAGGCTAGAAACGGGAGAAAAAAGAAAAGATGGATTGTGACAGTGTGTGTCACGCCCAGCTTTTATCTTGGGTGTGTTAAGAGGAGAAGCCATTTTAGATTGGACAGGCCTATTGTGAATGGAGGAACGAGAGAGGATGACACATTTTATTTGACCCATTTCCTGGTATAAAGCACTGATGCACGTGATGTGTTGTCATTGAGGTGCCACCCTAAAATTCAATGATCAGGACTCACAAATGTGCAAATATTGTACAGTAATAGTTATTATTAGATATTATAATGAATATTATGTAAACAGATGAGGGTATGCACATGATATGCACACCAACTGATGTAAGAAAGAACTGCCTTGGTTGAAATAGGCAGTCTGACCCATCACTGAGAACTACTGAACCTTTTACGTAGCTTAGCTGATAATGCTAAGCATGCTAGGCTATTATTTCCCTCAGTGGGAGTCGGTAACAGACATAAGTGTCACTCTAAAACCCTCGAGGAGCCTTTTAATGCTGCTGCCTGGCTCCTCCTGTTTCTACAGCCAGGCAGGGCAAGTGAAGGTCTGTTTTTTTGATCCTTCAGATCAGGTCATGTTGTCCTCAGCATTCTTCAACTCACCCTGAGTAACTAATTTTCCCGCTAGATGTCCCTTAGTGGGATAGCATTTTCTGACAGTTAGACCTCTTGTTTTTGTGTCCTGTTTCTTCATATATGATTCTTAGTTTTAATTTGTCCTTAATTTTACGTTACTAATTTTTCAAGCCTGTTTATTACATTACAGCATGAAGCACCACCCTAGAAAGACTTCAGACTGTCACGGGTTCTAAGCATAAATATCCAGAGACAGTCATGTTGTGTCAGATTGTGTCACAAAACAAAGTCATGCAGACACGTGGGAGGAACTGGAGAACCCAAAAAAACGGAAATCAAATGGACCCAGGGAAAACACTGAGCAGATTAAAAGTCAGTCACAGCAATCTCTGCACCACCTGTTCATGCAACATGTTTTTTGATAATCTACGTTGTTCTGTTTCTTTATATTTTCAGCCATGAAATATATTATATTGCTTTAAATACACAACAAAACTCAGTTGTTCCTTTTTGAAAATATGCAAAAAAATCCCCAAATTGTGTTTCCTAATTTAACTTAATGTGGAAGGCCACGTACTGTAGATGTAATAAAGTCAGGGATGGAAGTGGGCCGGTCACTACTCACCGGTATGGACAACACCAGCTCTTCTCAGTTTTTTGTAGCTGTGTACCGGCAGTGTTTTTGAGCAAACAATCAAATAGTCAGTTTTATCACAGTGCTTGAAATTCATTGATTGAATACTGGTGTTGGTCAGTGCTAGAATTTCCCTCTCCCTACTATTCAGTCATAAAAACAGAGAATACCAGCACTTATGTATGTCCACTGGAAAGTCATTAATTATTTTTATGATGCATCCCTTAGGTTTGATGCATCCCTTCCAATGTAACTTTTACCCACTTTGAAGCCTTACTTACTTGCTGATTTCAATCAAGGGACAGCAAATGAAATACATTTTATTCCCAATTGCAAAGTAGGGGAAAGGTTTTCACCCCTCTAAGTAAAATTCATTCTATTTAATATACATCTGGATACTATATAAGTATCCAGTTAAATTCATCCAACCATTCTTCTGTTTTCTGAACCTCTTCTTCCATTTGAGGGTCACAAGGAACCAAGGGTTAACCCAGTAACAGGAGTGTCCGGCTTACTCATGCTGGGCTGATTTAGACACCTTAATCACCCTAACCTAAATATATTTGGAATGTCTAAGGAACATGAAAGGAAATGATGACAAGGAAAACATGCAAACATGCAATATTTGGCTCATTCTCTAAGTATGGCACACAGTGAACCTCACAGAAATAAGCCAGGACACTGGGATGACAGAGAGTCAATCCTCCCTGTTCGTCTAAGTTTTAAAAATTTATTTAGTTCGTTAAGGATTGTAAAAGGACAACTGGGGGCTAAAGTCTTGTCAATCATTTTGTTGCCAACGTTTCCCACTCACTGAATATTCATTAACACATCACTGTAAAATGACTGAAATCTTTCTTTTTTAGTTAACAACCAACACCATAACCCCCCCCCCCCCCCCCAAAAAAAAACCAAAGAAAAGAAAATATACAAACAACTGGAATGATGGTCTAAAAAAACTAAGTGATGTCTGTAGGGTGTAAAATGCAGAACTTATCGTCACAAATGAAGTCCCTCACATTAAGTAGGATCTCAATCCCAGAGACAAATGGCGGTCTCTGTTTATTTGGTATGAACACTTGACTTTGCACTGTTGTCTCATTACAGAGGGAACATATCGCACATTCAGTCCAAATAAGAGATTGCAAGTCTGATCGTGACATGCTTTTCATTTTCTTTTGTTCTAAACTTATGGAAATGTTTAAATTTGGCTGTTCAATACAAATGAACAACATTTTTCAACATTTACCCTTACTAACAATAATGTACTGATATTGTCTAGGCAACACTGAATAAATCAGAGGTATTTTCATTATTGCTGTTTTTTTAATCAACATAAAATATGTTTTCTTTCCTATGATATTCTACAGAGCACATTTGTTTTAAATTATGTTTTTATCATTACTATGTCTGTTGCATTTATATTATCTGTTTCCCGAGTTGCATCATTACACATTTCTGCACATATGTGCACTGTTTTGCTTACCCTGTTGGCTAACGTGTAAATATTTAAGTCAATTTTCTGTCTTAGTAACCTAAGATAGGCTGACTATATTTCTGTAGCTTTAAATAATGTCAATCTAGGCTGCCCCTGGATTGAAGCCTGTGAGCCGGAAGACACAATTTTTTTCTTTGCCTACAGTCTGATAATTTTCAGAGCTATTGGCAACTAGGGAATTTTCCTCCCTTATCGCTGGGGCTCAGCGAACTTCACTACCACTAATCGGAGCTGAAATCATTCATTCAAGGATTGCATGATCATGTTTTTCTTTAGCAGTGACAGCTGTCTGAGCAACATTAGCAATGCAGATGAAAAAGCCTAATAGGTTAATGCGGAACACACGAAAATTAGGTTTAATCCCCAGTGAAATAATCTAACATTTTCAAATTCCTTGATGTTGGGATAGAGACATCGCCTGTGACTCAATTAGGTGTAATGTAGATCAAAGCAAATTTACCTTCTGCCAAGACCATCCCCATAGTTTAGATAGCAGAGAACTGGGACTCGCCTCGACTCCATCAGTCTTGTGCACTCGCCAGCAAGGAAAAAAACAATCAGTTTCACTTGACTTAATATTTTCCTACTTTTAGTCACCTTCTTCTTCTTAATCCTTGTATTCTTTTTTGTCCTCTTCATCTAAATGCCGGTAGAAGAATTAAAGTTCAGGTATGAGCAGAATGAATAGTATGCCACCATTTAATTTATTATAAGATAGATAGATAGATAGACAGAACACAAACATTAGCACAATATACCTTTGCAACTATTCATTAACTAGCCATTGAATATAACATATATAGTATAATATCCTATACTGCAGAAGAAGGCCATATTGGCAGGAGAACGGACCTGCAATATGAATAAATATTTTGTATTTGTAAGTCTGCATGTTTTTAAATTTTCAAATTGGATTGATGTTGGTTTCAATAGACATTGAAAGTATTTCATTTATACCTTTTCTGTGGATTTCAAATAAGAAAAAAGGGAATAAAAGGTGGTTGTCTTAGTAGCAGTTTTATATTGCTGTATTTATAGTAACCTGACAAGTATGAAAATGTAATTAGTAGATCGCCCTGCACTGAACTTCCATGAGTCACATTTAGATGTGGACTACATTGTTTAATTGCAATTTTCTATCCTGTAGGAGGCTCACTGGTGCGCAGGACCCTTAACTGCTGACAGGATTTTCATTCCTGTTTGTCAAAGTCCACAGCTGACTTCTCTCACGCCATGTCTTCTGTAGCCAGCAGTGGTGCACTATTTGCCATGATCTCTCTTCACTGCTGAACAGCAACACCATGTTTAATATACTGTATTACCATCTTTTTAGCCACTTTTCCTTGATTCAATAAAGCACAGAATTACTTGGTACCACTTCAAACAGATCTCACTGCACAGAAGGTTGTGGCAGGTCAGTCAGCAAATGTACTGTAGAATTCAATCATACATTGTCTTTAGGTTTGTGCACTTCAAATCCCAATGAATAAGACCTATTTTGATACAAGAGGGAATACCTATTTTGTTTTGTAAATTTAAGAAAAAACTTTTTTTTCTCAAAACAAAAAAAAAAAAAACAAAACAGATATAACCACTATTTTTGAGACATTGTACTTTGTTCCCTGGTATTCATTTTTCTTTTCGCGATTATGCTATTTCTGTACTACCAATTGCCCATTCATCCATTTTCCAGACCTCCTTATTCCCTTTCAGGGTCATCCAACCCTAACGCCTAGTTTGGCATCTTCAAAAGCAAATCAGGAACCAACAATGGACCACTATACCTTAAATACATCTCTATTATCAAACCTGCTTAATCAAATCCATTTTTTTGGGGGTTAAAGCCTATCATCCTCATGGAACTCTAAGAAAGAAGTACTGACCACCACAAAACAGTACTGCCAATATTATATCTACATAAGTATGTGTCAATGTCTTTACACTGGATCTTTTGGTATGTTTATCAATATACATGAAGTCCAAATAAAAAAAACTCATCATTTCCTTAATTTTGTCATGTTCCTCATATACAAATGGAGGAAATGACTGCACAAAAAAAACTTATCAAAACCCCAATACCCCCTTGAGTTTGAAGTATCTGACACATGAATTCCACAATTCTTTCTTACTCCTTGGCGTTCCTTTCACAGATGATTGATCTTTCAGCCACTTGAGGCACTGCCATTACTCTCCATCACCCTGGAGGATGTCCTCTTATTCCCCCTTAAATGTTGCACACCCAGCACTTTATAGACATGCACATCGGTAAAGAGAGGAATTATGATAGGTTCTTCATGTGAAAATCCTAATATATTCTGTATAATCTATACCTGTAGGCACATTCCACATTACATATTATACACATACAGAGACACACATATACCATGTACTGTATTATGTGAACATATTATATGTAGTTTTTCCTTTTTTTATTTTTCTGCTTGTTATAATGTTAGTTATAATTCCATTGTCTTCAATAAATATTACATAGTTTATTATAAATATGTATGAAAATGTCTGACTCCTTGTTTTATAAACTGGGACAGGCAAATTCAGAATATGAAGTCATGTAACGTTGGCTGTATCTTGCCAACAAACAAGCAAAAAGCCACAAAGCAATTGTGAAAACTACATTGACATTCATTTGTTTGTTTGTTTTTTTTTTTTTTAAAAAAGGTAGGCCATTGACCTTGGGCTAGAAAACATAAAAATCCCAATTAAATTACATTTCAACATATGCCCACTTTACGTGATATCTAGACATCTGCAGCATTAAGTATAGCATGTTTTATGCAAAGGGAAACAAAGAAATGAATGTGCAATCTATCTCTGTGTTTTCATTATTAGCAAATAACAACTCAAACAAGACTCTCCTGTTCCAGTGCAAAGTGAAAGGAAGAAATTGTGTGCCCTCTGTTGCCAAATTAATTCTTGTCTTGACATCTTAATTCACAGTTCTTGTGTGTGGTCAAATCAGCCTACTATAGAAAAGCAATCAAGCAATTATTCCCAAATTATATTTGCCCAACTCACACTGATTGGTTATTCTTTTCTTATTGGGTAAGCTTATTAATTCTGAGCAGCTTGCTTATTATGCCTCCACCACTGCTCTCTCGCATAACCCCCCCATCCCCCCCCACTCTCTTGCTCTCGATTCCAGGCCTATCTGCTAGTGCCAGTGTGCTGATGTTTCAAGATGACACACACAAAAAAAGCTCCGTGATCTATTGCATTGTCTATTCCAGCAATTACTATTCACATTTCTGATTAACTTTGATGTGGAATCTAATGAGATAAGGCGAGTTATCAAGGCAAACCTGATAGTGGCCTCATTTGTTCAGCATTTGCTGTCGATGAATGGTAAAAACTAATGAGGATGTGCCTGACAGTAAGCTAAATTAAGAAAGTGTATCAGGCACCGCTGATTCACAGCGTTCTCCGTGCATTCATAAAACAGAAACACTTCACTTACCCGTACATATGTTCACTGTAAAGAAGCAACCAAGTTATAAAGCAGATAAGAGACAGCACTTTTGTGGCATCTTTAGCTTAACAACTTCTCCAGCGCTTTAATGTTTATGGTAATCGACAACACATTTTAGTTGTTGTAATCTTTACAAAGCAAACAACCAATCCCACCTCTGTAGCATAAAAGGTTTATGCGTAGCATCTGCCAGCAGTGTAAATTTGCTAATCATCCTTGAAGCAAACAAACAATCTGACTTGTCCTAAAATACACCGCCATAAAAAAGAGTGACAAGCGTTTGAAGGCTTCAGTGAATCAGATGCTCCTGTTTTATATGTACTATATCTTTGTGTGTGTGTGTGTGTGTGTGTGTGTGTGTGTGTGTGTGTGTGTGTGTGTTTGGGCGTGCGCACACTCATTAATCAGTATGCCCCATAAACATGTCTAAAATCAACACATTAATTCCTAGAGCATCACATAGAGATAAGAAAAATGAGTTTGATTTTTTCATGTTTTAATAAGCATTAGATATCTCACAATTAAATACAGCTTTAGGTCTTTTACCTAAACTGCTGTTGCATTTCACAAAGGCCTTGTTATTTTCCTCTACTGCATGTGTCAATGTATTTCCTCATAAAAAAACAATATGGGAATATTCTTAACTAATAGATGTGGAGGATTGCCGGCTTCCCAGTCCAGCCCTCACCCCCAGGCCGCTAGGAGGAGCCCTCCGGACAGCATATTCGTGCCCCGAGTTCCAGCAGGGCCTCATGGACTTTGTAGTGTTGTGACACAGCCCTGCTGGATACCTTGGGGGTCGCCAGGAGTCGCTGTAAGGGGGCTAGTGGGCTCTTGCGTGCCCTATAACCCGAGAGTGCGTCACAGTCATGTGACTGGAGGAAGCGACGTGCTCCCGGGATGAAGAAGAGGACTGTTTGCCCTGACCCGGAAGGAAAACGGACTTGTGGGTTTGGCTTGGAACCACTTCTGGGTCAGGAGCTATAAAAGGACTATGGGAAGCCCAGAACACTGAGCTGAGCTGGGAGGTAGGGTGGCAAAGTGTCTGGGCGAGGAGGATTGTGTTTATTGAGAGAGTTATTGTAGTTTATGAGTAGCGTGGTGAGGAGGGTGCTTTGTGCACTGTACAATAGTGAAATAAAATATTGTTGTACTTTCACCTGGTCTGAAGAGTGGTACCTGAGGGTTCGAGAGGTGGACAAACGCCTTATCTGCTACACTGGCGTAGTCGGCAGGATACTCTGGCCATCTGGAGGCAGAGGATCTGCATTTATAATTAAATTCGTTGTGGCAGAGAACCCTAAGAAGGTCCCTCTAGTAACCGCGGAGGTGAAAACTCCACCCGCGAAGAAGAACGCTGCAATCGTGAGCCGTGACACACAGCCAGCTGCAATGGGGAAAAGGTCTGGCAAAAAGAAGGCCAACACCAACTGGGTGAAGACCGCGACCGACACCGAGCTGACCTGGACTTACCTGACTGGGTGTGAGGAGGACCGGCAGCCGATAAAGGCTGAGCAAGCCCGAAGGGCAAAGCAGCAAGAAGGCTGCCAGCAATCGGCCGCATCAACAACCCTAAATGAATCGGGGACACCGCGGAAAAATCCAGAGGTATGTGCCGGGGTTAGCCCGATGGGCAGGGGACGTGTTATTCCTATTTTGCAGAGGCCTGCCTTCGGAAAACACCCGGTAAATCGGATACCTGCCTCGTACCGTGGCAAGATGGCCGCGATACCCAGAAGGCAAGTCGGGCTGGAAGCGGTCAACCCATTCGTGTGATGTGTCCACGTGACCTCGCGCGCCAGCGACCAGGAAGAAGAGCAGTTGGGAGCCGTCGGCGAGGCGAATACTTCCCCGACGCATCTGCGCTCCCTGAAGGGGAAGGGGGCGGCGAGCGAAGCAGCGCCAACTTCATATAAAGGTAAAGAGGGGCGGGATGTGACTGAAGGAACTGCCGGTAAGGTAAGAAAGGCAGACCTCAGTCGGCTTGTTGCAGCCACCCGTCCCTCAGAAGACTCCAACTCCCAGGAGACCTTGCGAAGCCCAGCAGAGCACGTGCCAGGAGTGGACGTGCTCATTGGTTCCCGGTCGGCAGGTGACCAAAATAAGGAACTGTACATACCTCCGACCGAATTAATTGAATATATGGTACGAGATCTCGAAGAGGTACTCGAGCCCGTACTGGCTTTCTTGCAGGGGATCGCGGACTTGAGGAAACGTCTGGAGGAGCTGGGAGCTACAGTCAAAGCGCCGTTGATAAGACTGGAAGAATACCTTCGGCGCTTAGGCCATGAAGCCCCGGCCTCGATTAATGCGGCGGTGCAGGTAGGTGCCCTCTGTACCGTATATAATAAGGGGACACAGTGTGAACCGGCACCGCGTTTAAAAAGTAGCGGTTGCCAAAGCGCTGTGAACCCGACATTGGAGTGTGGCACAATGACGGAGTGGTCGGGCAATTGTCCGATAGAACCGGGGCGGCGGTATCAGACGCCGCTCTGGACCGATGCGGACCTTAAGAGCCCGACCCGCGTGATAAGGGGGTTGCCGTTGGTTACTGGAGGGGCGGAGGAAGTGCCAATCGAACCGGGGCGGCTGGATAGTGCTGTTACCCGGAGCGATGTGGTACTAATGACGCCGCCTCCAATAATACATAGGACAACGGGAGTGCAAACAGCAAAGAGGCTCTCTCTTTTCCATAGAGAGCCTCACGCTGTGCACAAGCCCCAGAGAAAGCAGGAGATCCCTGAATTAAAACGAGGGTCTCCTAACAAGATAAAGAAAAGGGCAGAGAGCAGCAAAGCGGCCATAATTCCGTCCTTGGCGGAGGAAAGGGCGGAGCTAACCTTGACGGAATTCCCAAGGTGTTTTAGGTCCCGAGAAGAGAGGCGACCAGGAGGACGGCGGCGGTGTTACAACTGCCGTCAACCGGGCCACCTATGGCGAAGTTGTCCCCGGAGAACAGGGGAGCGGTGGGTTAACAGATACACTGTTCCCCCAAGGTTCACTGGGGGGTCTCGACATCGTCGCCAAGGTCCGGACGACGCGTCCTCTTGGAGGAGAACGTCCCTCACGGGGATCAACGCTCCACCCCAGTTGGCTTCGCTGAGAGGGGGGAACTGTGGAGGATTGCCGGCTTCCCAGTCCGGCCCTCACCCCCAGGCCGCTAGGAGGAGCCCTCCAGACAGCATATTCGTGCCCCGAGTTCCAGCAGGGCCTCATGGACTTTGTAGTGTTGTGACACAGCCCTGCTGGATACCTTGGGGGTCGCCAGGAGTCGCTGTAAGGGGGCTAGTAGGCTCTGGAGTGCCCTATAACCCGGGAGTGCGTCACAGTCATGTGACTGGAGGAAGCGACGTGCTCCCGGGATGAAGAAGAGGACTGTTTGCCCTGACCCGGAAGGAAAACGGACTTGTGGGTTTGGCTTGGAACCACTTCCGGGTCAGGAGCTATAAAAGGACTATGGGAAGCCCAGAACACTGAGCTGAGCTGGGAGGTAGGGTGGCAAAGTGTCTGGGCGAGGAGGATTGTGTTTATTGAGAGAGTTATTGTAGTTTATGAGTAGCATGGTGAGGAGGGTGCTTTGTGCACTGTACAATAGTGAAATAAAATATTGTTGTACTTTCACCTGGTCTGAAGAGTGGTACCTGAGGGTTCGAGAGGTGGACAAACGCCTTATCTGCTACAAGGTCAAATTGGGAAAATTTGCAAAATGTGTCATTTATGTTTTACCTGTAAACTTGTTACCATGTTCTAAACATGCACTCTGTGAAGACCTCTATATGTAAACACAAGGAGTCGAATTGACTCTGAAGTGGACTGGCCCTTAGTTGGTGTACTCTTATACAGTGCATCCGGAAAGTATTCACAGTGCATCACTTTTTCCACATTTTGTTATGTTACAGCCTTATTCCAAAATGGCTTAAATTCAATTTTTTCCTCAGAATTCTACACACAACACCCCATAATGACAACATGAAAAAAGTTTCCTTGAGATTGTTGCAAATTTATTAAAAATAAAAAAATTGAGAAAGCACATGTACATAAGTAGTCACAGCCTTTGCCATGAAGCTCAAAATTGAGCTCCGGTGCATCCCGTTTCCCCTGATCATTCTTGAGATGTTTCTGAAGCTTAATTGGAATCCACCTGTGGTAAATTCAATTGATTTGGAAAGGCACACACCTGTCTATATAAGGTCCCACAGTTGACAGTTCATGTCAGAGCACAAACCAATCATGAAGTCAAAGGGATTGTCTGTAGACCTCCGAGACAGGATTGTCTCAAGGCACAAATCTGGGGAAGGTTACAGAAACATTTCTGCTGCTTTGATGGTCCCAATGAGCACAGTGGCCTCCATCATCCGTAAGTGGAAGAAGTTCGAAACCACCAGGACTCTTCCTAGAGCTGGCCGGCCATCTAAATTGAGCGATCGGGGGAGAAGGGCCTTAGTCAGGGAGGTGACCAAGAACCCGATGGTCACTCTGTCAGAGCTCCAGAGGTCCTCTGTGGAGAGAGGAGAATCTTCCAGAAGGACAACCATCTCTGTAGCAATCCACCAATCAGGCCGGTATGGTAGAGTGGCCAGACGGAAGCCACTCCTTAGTAAAAGGCACATGGCAGCCCGCCTGGAGTTTGCCAAAAGGCACCTGAAGGACTCTTGAGACCATGAGAAATAAAATTCTCTGGTCTGATGAGACAAAGATTGAACTCTTTGGTGTGAATTCCAGGCGTCACGTTTGAAGGAAACCAGGCACCACTCATCACCAGGCCAATACTATCCCTACAGTGAAGCATGGTGGTGGCAGCATCATGCTGTGGGATGTTTTTCAGTGGCAGGGACCGGGAGACTAGTCAGGATAAAGGGAAAGATGACTGCAGCAATGTACAGAGACATCCTGGATGAAAACCTG
Organism: Erpetoichthys calabaricus; assembly: GCF_900747795.2. Taxonomy (NCBI): domain Eukaryota; kingdom Metazoa; phylum Chordata; class Cladistia; order Polypteriformes; family Polypteridae; genus Erpetoichthys; species Erpetoichthys calabaricus. The sequence goes on along the minus strand of NC_041396.2, from coordinate 170,009,334 downwards.
CTCCAGAGCGCTCTTGACCTCAGACTGGGGCGACGGTTCATCTTTCAGCAGGACAACGACCCTAAGCATACAGTCAAGATATCAAAGGAGTGGCTTCAGGACAACTCTGTGAATGTCCTTGAGTGGTCCAGCCAGAGCCCAGACTTGAATCTGATTGAACATCTCTGGAGAGATCTTAAAATGGCTGTGCACCGACGCTTCCCATCCAACCTGATGGAGCTTGAGAGGTGCTGCAAAGAAGCATGGGCGAAACTGGCCAAGGATTGGTGTGCCAAGCTTGTGGCACCATATTCAAAAAGACTTGGGGCTGTAACTGCTGCCAAAGGTGCATCGACAAAGTATTGAGCAAAGGCTGTGAATACTTATGTACCGTACATGTGATTTCTCAGTTTTTTTATTTTTAATAAATTTGCAAAAACCTCAAGTAAACTTTTTTCACATTGTCATTATGGGGTGTTGTGTGTAGAATTCTGAGGAAAAAAATGAATTTAATCCATTTTGGACTAAGGCTGTAACATAACAAAATGTGGAAAAAGTGATGTGGTGTGAATACTTTCCAGATGCGTCTGAAAGAGTGTCTGGCTCTTCACGCCTCTGTAAAGGACATAGCAGGCTCAAAAAGACAATGGATGGATGGCTTGAATGAATGGATGGAAAATAATCTTTTAAAGAATTCATGTGGTACTAGGATGTTGTACTGTGTTAGCCATTATGAACATAGTCAAGCAAAATGACACCTTTTATTGGCTAACTAAAAATTCATGCAAAGAGAAAAAGGTATTAATTGTTACATCAACTACACACATTACTATTGTACTATATTTCCAAGTTTTTATCTTTTGCCTTGGTACAGCAATAAAGTATCCCTGCTCTAGACAGCTAGTTAACAGCTACTGTAGTTATTTTAGCCACCCATCCAGCATCTCCAGAACTTGAAGCACTTCTGACAAATGATACGCTGTCATAACACAGATTGAGTGACTTTGTAAAGAAAAGCCAAAATGGAAGTCATATGTAATGTGAACACCTTTTATTTCAAAAGTTAATTCACCCATTATTAATTTGCCAAAAGCAAAAGATTATCCAGAAGGCAGAAGTTAAATGACAGGACCAAATTCGGAACCAGTGTGAGTGTATTCAGTTTGGAATTGCTGTTCAACCTGTCATTTTGTGGACAGTAGCAAGAAGCTGGATTGCTGAAAGAAAAAACACATGAACATGAGGAGAACATCCACGTGCCATATGGTTGAAATAATCATATTCTCTGCACTACTTTGATTTCCTTTAAAGGTCATATTCAGAATGTCCTCCTCACCACTTAATGCAAATAGTAATAATGTTTCCAAGAGAGTGTGACTGCATAGAAACTAAAGGGACATAGAACAAAAAATGAAGGAATTGAGAATTAAAAAAGCATGTAAGCACAAGTGATTCACTGGAATTTGTGAACAGTTTTACTAATATCAACATCTACGGAAGTGTGCCAAATAAGAGCATATTTAGTTAGAAATAATATAAAAATGCTAGTATGTCCACTCTCTCTTGTGAATCTAAACAGTGTATAATACCTCATGCAAGGCAGTGGCAGAGCACCTTGTGATTTGAAGTATAAAAGTAAATAATATTATTTTACATCTAAAACATACTCAAGACAAATGAGAAGCCTCTAGATGTGTTTCTATGAGATGCTTAAGAGCTCTACAGACTTGAAAGCACAACCCCAATTAAGCTCATCTTCATCTGGAAAATATAAGAACAGAAAGCTGAATACATAAGATAATAAAACCTTGCAAAAGAACATTCGTTATGCAAAAAAAAAAAAAATCTTAATAACCAACAGACAGAGAAAAAGAGTTCCTTCAAGCTTGTTTCTTTGAAACTGTTCAACCAACTGCAACTCCTATTCATATCCAGTGTATAATTAATGCAACCTTTTCTTGTGCTTATTAATCATAACAAGCTAAAAAGTAGAAAAAAGAAAGATTTTTAATAGTAACCAATTTAAGGACAAAGAGTTGACCTCTAGCATTTCCGTAAATGAACATTGTGAAGAAAAGAAGATTGACAGTAGCCACCCTAGTTCAATTCAGTCAGCCAATTTCCAAATGCAAATCATAATCTGCAGATGTTAACGGCTGATATTTTTAAAATACCATGTCACTCAATTTAAATCTGTCTGAAATTTGAATTTAAAACAAGATCAAACTTTACTTTTATAGTTTCTTTGTAAACTATGAATATATTGGCAATATGGCATAATGTTAAGTAACCTGTGCACCCGGACTGAAGGTTTTCGTCACTTGACCCCTTTTTGTAATTGTGGTCTTAACTCAACAAACAGGGGCAAGGGGAAAATCAGGACTGCTTTTTCTATACTTTACTTTTTATTCAGGTTTATATGTTTACCTAAAAAAGGAAGAAAACACCAGGCTTTCACAATAGTTCAGCATTCAAGTAAAGAAATAAAACAGAAAAAAGATTTTAATATTAAAGGGACACACCACCCAAAAATAATATTTTTTATTTGCTACTTACCCCATGTAGTTTGTAGTGATAGCCAAAAAATGTTTTAGTCTCATAACAATATTTCTGGGAGCCTATGGTGACCAATCCTAAACAACAGCCAACAATATAAAAATGTCTTATTAAAAAAATCTCACATTACTCATATTGCATAATCCATACGTGAAATCATCAAGTCGAAAACTCACAACATTACAAAGATGTATTTTTTGCTAAAATATTATTATATAAATAACTATAAAATGAAAGTATTCCACAAACAGGAACTGCCTTTAAACCAACATGTTTTTAAATTGAAGACCCACATCTCCCCCTCTTTCATTGGTCAAGAGTCCTGTGTTCACTTCAAGCAAGAAACATATAAAAAATACCATTCCTTTAATACCTTACCCCAGAACCATTTTTTTGTTTTTTATATTTTGTCATTTGTCCAAGTTACTGATTTAGTTTTCCATAGGCTTAGACCACACTAATGGATACATCTGAAAACACCTTTTCCATTTTATTTTTTTTCATCCACACTAGTGTTTTTATATTTTTTCTAAACTTTTAACATCCACTGTAAAAAGCCAAAAATGGGAAAATCTTTCTTACTGTCTGCCAAGATTAGAGCAGAAATAGAAAAAAACAAACCTTTTTGTCTGTAAAACTGCTTGCTTTTAAAGGTTATAAATGAATATACACAGGGAGACTTGTCAGAATAAATACAGTGAAAAATTCTTGGACTTCAAGGCACAGTATAGGTCAGCTGAGGCAGAGAAATTTGGAAAGGACTATCTCCACAGATGAGATTACACAAGGTTGGGGAGAATGCACTGGTACATCAACTTGCTGCATCCACCACACAGTGAAACAGCTGGGGATTCTGGTTGGCACCCCCTCCATGCAGACACACAGTCCAGTCCCACTCCCCGGAAATGACCATCTATCTGCTGCAGCCAGGTGTTACATGGGTGTCCCTTTAGCCTGGTCCAGCCATTCGGGTCCTCAGCAATGAGGAACCTGTGAACCAGATAACCCTCAGAGAATCACGCCTCATTACTCTAGTGCTGTAACTGATGCTCCCTCACAATGTAGGTAATGTCAGTGGCTTAGCTAGGGGCGGGCAGAGGGGGCGGTCCGCCCCAGGCAGCACATTTTTGGGGGTGGCATTATTGGCCAAAAGGCTCAGAACACTTCCCGTGTAAGCAGCAGGGTTCAGAAAAATATCACTCATGAATGAATTCTCTGATTTTCATCCACAAATGCTTCAAAAATCATTTTCAGACGGTCCTTCTGTGACGGCATCAGACACGGCAGTTGAAATTTATGAGGCAATAACAAAAATAAACAGAAACATTAGATAGATAGATAGATAGATAGATAGATAGATAGATAGATAGATAGATAGATAGATAGATAGATAGATAGATAGATAGATAGATAGATAGATAGATAGATACTTTATTAATCCCAAGGGGACATTGACAAATTCGTTACACCGATAATAATTTCTAGGAAGATAAACAACTAATTCACAATGTATAGTTTCATTTCGTTAACAATCCGAATACGTTCTTGCTCATTCCCACCTATCACTTGTACACCACACCGGTTCTGGTTTTCGCATCATAATTATATTAAACTAATAATCAGAACATGGCTTATCAGTGCGTCTGTACTATATTCTTGTCTAGTTGATGCTTATAAATAATTATATGTGAAAAAAATATTGCTGTTTCTCTATATATAAATAAATCTATGCAAAATGTATCTTAATTTTTCACAATGACATTATAAAAATAATGTGAAAACATTTTCAAAACAAAATATTTTTCATAAAAAATAATGCTTAACAGTCACATTAAATTCTTAGCAACAGCTGAAGGGGTAGAACTCAAATACATCATGACACATTGAGTCTGAGCTTTTTTTTTTCTGATACGTCGTTTTAATTTTCTATTTAAATAGTTTAACATATTCAGATACGGTGGAGGGCGGAAAATTGAAGCCCCACCCCACCCCAAGTGGCGTGAACTCGAGCTACGCCACTGGGTAATGTGCCTCATTTGGGAATCCATGAGCAACAACTCATTCGACACAAAGTCAAACCAGCAGTACCCAAGGATTCTCCGAAGAGACACAGCAGTGAAGGAGTCCAGTCTTCATCTCAGGTCACTGGATAGCATCCATGTCTCGCAACCATATAGCAAGACAGGAAGCACCGGGACTCTAAAGACTTGGACCTTCATCTTTTTGCAAAAATATCAGAAGTGCCACACACCCCTTTCCAGCGACCTCATGACCCCGCATGCTCTCCCAGTTCGTCTACTGACTTCATAGGAAAAGTCATCAGAGATATGAATGTCACTGCCAAGGTAAGTAAACCTCTCCACAAGGTCGACACTCTCTCCACAGACTGACACACTGCAGATGGCTGTGCCCAAGAGGTCATTAAAGGATCTTGGTTTTTGTCCAGGACACTCAGTCTCTCGAGAGCCCCGATCAGAGCCTCCATTGACTCCACGAAGATCACAGAATCGTCAGCAAAGTCAAGATCAGTGAATCTTTCTTCACCACCAGATGCCACACAGCCGTTGGACACCACAACCCTGTCCAACACCCAGTCCATGCAAGCACTGAACAGAGTAGGAGAAAGAACACACCCCTGACGAACCCCAGAATCAACTGGGAAAAAAACGCAGAGGTACTCCCTCCATTCTGCACATCACTCACAGTACCAGTGTAAAGGCCGGCCATGATATCCAGAAACTTTGGGGGGATCCTGCAAAGTTTCAGGATGTCACACAGGGCAGTTCGATCAACTGAATGAAACGCTTTACAAAAATCGACAAAAGCTACAAGGAAACTTTGCAGATATTCGCCAATGCACTCCATGAGAACCCTTGGTGCAAGGATGCGGTCGATAGTAGACTTCTTAAGCGTAAACCCAGACTGCACAGGTCACTGGTAGGTGTGCAGATTCTATTGCAGATGACCCTCAGCAGTACTGTGTCTTTTTAAAGATTCCTTGGGTACCACTATTTTGACTTTGTGTCGAGTGAGCGGTTGCTCACAGAGTCCCTAATGAAGCACATTACCTGCATCGTGAGGGAGCATCAGTTATGGCTCAATGGCCATGTAGTGCAATTCCACGAGGGTCATTTCCAGGGGATGCGACTGGACCACATGTCTGCCTGCCTAATAGTCAACCAGGATCCTAAGCTGTTTTGTCGTGTGGAGGGTGCAGCAATGTGTTGTACCAGAGCATGGTCCCCAACCTGAACTGACCTGACTTGATGTCAAGGTGGCCCTGGCTTCTGCAGCTCCACCCACAAGGATGTGAGGTGCATTTAAAGTGACAGTGCTCAATAATGAACATAATAGAAAATACATAATATTTTGTAATATGAAAAATTGTGATTAAAAATGACAGTAAGACATAGAATTCACAGAGAAACAGACTATTACATAATACTGAGATCTTTAAAGTACTCTTTGCAGCAATGTGTGTTTCACATGCTCTGAACAGCGCAGAGTTGCAGGTCAGTAATATTCTGTAACACACCGTTTGTAGTACAGATGTGCTGAAGATGGAATGATGTGGGGTTTGTTTTCATAACAGAAATTGTGCCCCTCACTACAAGTAGAACAAGGATATCTGAACATTTTGCAAATGGTGCGCATCCTTTCATGGCACAAGGAAAGACGTCTTTAAAATGATTAAAGTAGCATGATGTTGAGATCAGGTTAATGCAGCGACCTCCCCGATTGTCATATTGCAATGTTACTGAGCATCCTTTAGATACAGAAAAACTGATCAGTTCAAAGCAGCAGTAGTGGGTTAACTTGGACCAGTGTTGGGAATGCTGGGAAATTCAGGCTGTTCTGCGGGTGGATAGAAGTGAGTTTGTTAATTCAGTATGTGGACTGTTCACCGTATACAGTGCATCCGGAAAGTATTCACAGCGCATCACTTTTTCCACATTTTGTTATGTTACAGCCTTATTCCAAAATGGATTAAATTCATTTTTTTCCTCAGAATTCTACACACAATACACTATAATGACGTGAATGAGCGATCGGGGGAGAAGGGCCTTAGTCAGGGAGGTGACCAAGAACCAGACGGTGACTCTGTCAGAGCTCCAGAGGTCCTCTGTGGAGAGAGGAGAACCTTCCAGAAGGACAACCATCTCTGCAGCAATCCACCAATCAGGCCTGTATAGTAGTGTGGCCAGGCAGAAGCCACTCCTTAGTAAAAGGCACATGGCAGCCTGCCTGGAGTTTACCAAAAGGCACCTGAAGGACTCTCAGACCATGAGAAAGAAAATTCTCTGGTCTGATGAGACAAAGATTGAATTCTTTGGTGTGAATGCCAGGCGTCACGTTTGGAGGAAACCAGGCACCGCTCCGCCAGGCCAATACCATCCTTACAGTGAAGCATGGTGGTGGCAGCATCATGCTGTGGGGATGTTTTTCAGTGGCAGGGACTGGGAGACTAGTCAGAATAAAGGGAAAGATGACTGCAGCAATGTACAGACACATCCTGGATGAAAATCTGCTCCAGATCGCTCTTGACCTCAGACTGGGGTGACAGTTCATCTTTCAGCAGGACGACGACCCTAAGCACACAGCCAAGATATCAAAGGAGTGGCTTCAGGACAACTCTGTGAATGTCCTTGAGTGGCCCAGCCAGAGCCCAGACTTGAATCCGATTGAACATCTCTGGAGAGATCTTAAAATGGCTGTGCACCGACACTTCCCATCCAACCTGATGGAGCTTGAGAGGTGCTGCAAAGAGGAATGGGCGAAACTGGCCAAGTATAGGTGTGCCAAGCTTGTGCCATCATATTCAAAAAGACTTGAGGCTGTAATTGCTGCCAAAGGTGCATCAACAAAGTATTGAGCAAAGGCTGTGAATATTTATCCATCCATCCATCCATCCATCCATTTTCCAACCCACTGAATCCGAACACAGGGTCACGGGGGTCTGCTGGAGCCAATCCCAGCCAACACAGGGCACAAGGCAGGAACCAATCCTGGGCAGGGTGCCAACCCACCGCAGGACACACACAAACACACCCACACACCAAGCACACACTAGGGCCAATTTAGAAGCGCCAATCCACCTAACCTGCATGTCTTTGGACCGTGGGAGGAAACCGGAGCTCCCGGAGGAAACCCACGCAGACACGGGGAGAACATGCAAACTCCACGCAGGGAGGACCCGGGAAGCGAACCCAGGTCCCCAGGTCTCCTAACTGCGAGGCAGCAACGCTACCCACTGCACCACCGTGCCGCCGTGAATATTTATGTACATGTGATTTCTCAGTTTTTTTATTTTTAATAAATTTGCAAAAACCTCAAGTAAACTTTTTCACATTGTCATTATGGGGTGTTGTGTGTAGAATTCTGAGGAAAAAAATGAATTTAATCCATTTTGGAATAAGGCTGTAACATAACAAAATGTGGAAAAAGTGATGCGCTGTGAGTACTTTCCGGATGCATTGTAGAATTCAATTTAGAGTATCAGACAAGTGAATAAGTTAAAAGGGGTAATCTTTAAACATTTTTAAAGCTAGTAAAGGTCTATAACCATTAGCCAAAATTACCTGAAATTCTAAGACACAAAGAAATAGGAGCAGCACCCATAAAAAACAACATTCAAAATAGTGATACCACAATGACATTATAAAAACAATGTGAAAACATTTTCAAAACAAAATATTTTTCATAAAAAATAATGCTTAACAGTCACATTAAATTTTTAGCAACAGCTGAAGGGGTAGAACTCAAATACATCATGACACATTGACAGTCTGACAGCTTTTTTACGTACTGAAGAAAGCCAGAATGTGGTTGGTAGTGATCACTGGGCACATAATACTCAGCATTGACTATCCAAAAGGCATCACTTCATGACATCTTCAGATTGTTCCAAGGATCATTTTAATACAGTACATGTATAAACCTTCCATCAACTGTCTGCTCTTTAGTAAAAGTTTAGATTATTCACCAGTTCCCAAACATGCTAGCAAAAGGAATTCTATCTGGAAAAACAGTACAAGTTGGTCATACCCTGGAAGATGTTGTTGATATCTGGTGGGAGGACACACACCATGAAGTCTACAAGAAGATTATCCAGGACCACCTGTTCTGGTCAAATGACCTTGAGAGGGCTCTTTAAAAAGAGATACCAAAAGGGGGATCGGCAGTTCTTATGAAGCTGTAGCCAAGGGAGGCACTCCACCTTATGATGGGTATCAAATTTGATTATTAAAGGACTGAGTCTAAAAGGGAAAGGAGACAAATCAGTGTTTAAAGAGAAAATTTCAAATTGTTCCACAAGAGCCTTAAACCTTTTTAAGAAAACCTCCTAGTCTTTCATTACTTCTTGAGAATCAATAAACTTACTATCTTTTGTCTTTTAAATTGCACGGTTCTCCTCCCGCACATAAAGAGCACCCCCTAGCAGTCACAAATACCATAGTTCCTGCAAGTTTTCAAATAAAAGGTCACAATACATATAGATTTCTCCCAACACCACTGCAACCCCTTCCATCTTGCTTGGCTATGCCATTTGCAACCAATACAAATGTAAAAATGTTAAAGATATAATAATACTACAAAAAAACTCTAGCAAAGCTATAACACAGATACATGACACCACCCTGTGGAATCAGCATTGCCATCCAGCCTTTAGACCTTTCTTCCAGAGATATCTGAAAGCCAAAATGTGTGTTCCCATGTTTCTGGAACCAAAGAGTCTTGTTTTGCCTTCCAGTGTCTTACTAGCTTGTTGAAACTAAGTATCATTTTTTTCTCTAAAATTGAACTATGCCACCTGTTTTAAGGCACGTGTTTCTACCTGATAGCTTCAGGTATAAAAAAGTGAGTGTATGCTCCCTGCGTGCCCCTCAGAGGGCAAGGTAAAGACCAATTCCATTCTATCTTTACAGTAGTCAAATTTCCCAGCATGACAATGTTCACAGCCACAAGGAACACAAGATCAGTAAATGGTTGGAAGAGGATCACAAAGATGTCATGATTAGAATTTTTTGGTAATTTTTCCTTGGCGATTAAAAAACATCAAGATCTCTGCTTCAGGATTTTAAAGGTCACCTTGTGGTAACATTGATTTGTGCCTGATGTGCTTTTATGATGTTCAAAATTATTATCATCTTTCCCAGGTATGAATTTCATATGAAGCATCATTTTGAGCCTTTTTTGTTCATTGGTTGCTGTGTCATTTCTCTGCAGGGTCAAGTGGAAGTGTGTGACAAGTGACATCGCCGGTCACAGATACTGTATAAAGGTCAGGGTCATACACCAACTATATTTGTCTACAATTGGATTCTCTCAAAGAAATTTGCTTGCTTTATTTTTTGTTTCTCAGTCCTTGGATTTGAAATTCTTGTTTTGCTTTTTGAGTATGGTTAACATTTAACAATTTGGCTGTGATTACGTTTCATTTTCAATTTTTGCATAGTTTTGCACAGTCTCCCATAATTCTTGCTTCATGTCCTGAGCTAGTTTGCCTGATCATTCATTTTTCTGGTTTTGACATCATGCTTGCTATTTTGTTTTTTGCTATCTCCTAATTCCATCTCCACTTACAGGAGAAGTTCCATGTTTTTGAAGACAAAGTTAGTATATATTTGTTTGTCATCATGTTCAAATTAAGTCTTTTTTATTAATTTTGAAAATACCTGAAATTACAATGGGGATGTAGGGTGTCAGGGTCCATAGGTGAAAGGAAAAGCCTTATAACTTAACAAATATGTCCACTTTGAAGGGACAAAGGGGATCTGAGTTAAGAATGCTTTTCACATTTATTAATCACCCATGGATGGAAACTAGAAATAATTATTTATCAGCCCTTTATATTCTGTGTTGTTATTTTACATACAGTAACTTAAGGTCAAGTGAAAAGCACCCATAAGAGTTTCATTGTACTTGTATGTACAACAATAAATCTGAACTGAACTGATTACACCGCACTGTATCCACCTTACTAAAAGGATAAGTGTATGTGTGTCTGTCTTTGTGTATACCAGGTTGTTTTGTCTCTGTTATTCTGAAAGATGGTGCAACATTTTTGGTAATAAAATGCTTTTCACTTGTCTTTCCAATAAGATAACACATTAGAAACATTAACACTGCTTTTACAAATCCCATACCAAATGGCATACATTGCAACGGTGCACTACAAACGTTAACGCTGAGGTCTACATTGATTATTTAGAGTTCAACCCGTCTTATACAGATAGCACAGGTAGTTTCTATTAAAAGCCTTAGATTTTTAAAAAAACCAAACCATCTTTTTATGCACACACTATCAAAAAAAACCTCAAAAAAAGTGCTACAAAACAAATACCGATTTTTTTTAATTGCATGATGGGTCACTCTTGCAGAGAATGTGGTAATAAAAGAACTATACACAGAGTTTTAAGTGAGCAAATTCACTAACACTGATGCCAAATAATCCGTAAACATGTGGGGACAACATGCAGAGTCCTTGTAGAACCTGAAGTTGTGAGGCAAGAATGACAGTTCTGCACAACCTTTCTGCCAATGTTAAAATACAGTATCTGTACGGAACTTACTAACCTTCAACCTGATTAAAGGTAGGTGTTTTGGCATTGCTAAATTAGTCCTATAGCGTGTGTGGTGTGTGTTTTTTTGTCCTGTGATAGTCTGGTGACCTAAGAAGGTTAGGAAGATGGATAAATAAATGAATGAATTGATGGGTTATTATTGATATTATTATTTTGCCATAGCAGAAAAAAATATACAAAGAGATTCATAGATGGAAAATATTGAGGACAGCAATAATAATAATAATTATTACTATTATTATTATTGGTAGATGTAGTGGTAGCGCTACTATCTCACAGTGAAGAAGAATGGGGATCGCGTCCCGAATGTTCCCTGCTTGGAGGTTGCATGTTCTTCTAACACATGCAGGTTAATTGGGTTGGTGATGCTGAAATGGCCAAATAGTGTGTGTTTGTGTGATGGACTGATGCCATATCCAGGAGTTGTTCCTGACTTGTGTCTGTCCGATGATTGCTGGGATAGACTCTAGCTCTACTGCGCCCTTACCGTGGATAAATTGGATGGATGCCTGTAGCATCTGTTCAGTTGTTGTCACTTGATTACTTGTTATATGCTGTGCTTGAACAGGAAACTAATAAATGCCGGCGCTCTCTTTTTTTAGAGGCTGCTTGGTCCTCCCTGCAACGAGTTTCAAATTTTATGCAATTTCTTAATCGAGTGGGTGTAGGGGGGGTCCCCCTCAGAGTATATTACATCAAAGAGGGTAACTACTGGAGATGCCGGAACATGAGGTACAAGGTACTACCTCACTCTATCACTGATGCACACACATGTTTTAACAACCCGGTGGCAGCAGGCAGTATCTTTGCGAAGTTAAAAAAAAAAAAAGCTTCTATATAGAGAAATAATATAAGCAATCTTGTGACTTTTTTCAGTTAATTTTCCCTAGATGTCTACAGAACTGGGACATCAACATTCAATGTCAATAGCGATGCTTGGCAATGGTTTTCCGAGGTGAATCCACATCCCTGGCCTTAAAGGATGTCGCACTGCCATGCAGGAAGACCAGCTTAGCAAAGTGAGGCACACAGCTGATCTACTTTTACAATTTCTGAATTGCACAAAAATGGTTTGCTTTTTGCTTTTTTTTTCTTCTTAAAATGATGTGGATATGTTGTTTTGAAATAAGTGTGTAATCTCAACACAAGGGTCAATGCTCAATAATATTTTTAGCTTGAAAAATTGACCTATTCAGTAAGTTGTAAGATTTTTCATCACATTGGGACTCCAGCACCCTAGGGCGGCTAGTTATTTTATAGGATTTATACACTTTAGAACGCAATTTCATGTGACAAATTTATATATAACCGTGATTGTGAAGAAGTAACAAACTGAAAAATACTGAACTAATCCTTTAAAACCACCTGCCAGTTTGTGACAGTCAGCACAAAACAATGCTGTATTGCCATATCCATCAACGAAACCCAGCATTTTCAACCGCCCTCATGCTACAAGACATTACAGCATTTTTCATAGATGAATTGAGTAGCAGAGAAGAGAGAATAAATGCCAGTGTGCTGTGAGGTCATTCTAGAGGCCTCTGGTATCCCTTTGCCCTCGAGATGTAGTAGCGTCCGATAGTCTTACAGTTACGTCTTCTACCAAAGTCACACATTCAGCACACTAGACCAATGCCTAGTAACACTGTGCACAGGTATTTACAGAATAATTACTGTGGAAGTACACTTTGCTAAATGTAAAGTTCTCGACAGTTCAAATTCAGAGTACTTTCAGATGAAAGACAGAGCATGATTTTAAATAAAGTAAAACAAAATTTATTCTGAAATAAATCAGTTTATCCATTTTTAGGTCATCATTAGTTTTCTTTTGTTATACATTTTTGGCAAGCCATTTTCAAAGCCCATTGAATCCTGAGCAGGCTTAGGTGGGGGGTTTGTGGCCTGGAGCCTATTGCAGCAAGCACAGGGTGCAAGGCAGGAACAGTCGCTGGACAGGGAGCCAGATCATTGAAGGGCAAACCCACCCAACTAGGCCCCAACTTTGCATTGCCACTTCACCAAAACTGCATGTCTTTGGGAGGAAACCAGAGCACCCAGAAGAAACCCACGCAGACACAGGGAGAACATGCAAACTCCACATAGAGAGGACCTGGGATGTGAAGCCTGGTCTCCTTACTGTGAGGCAGCAGAGCTGCTACTGTACCACCGTGCCACCTTGTCTTGTTCATAATGCACATAATCTTCCCTTTCTAAGTGGTGACTTCATAGAAGAAGAAAACATGAAGTGGGTGATGGCAGAGGCATTGAAAAAAGAGACATGAGTGACAGAAGGCGTCAGACCACTCCAAAAAAGTGAAAATTCAGTATCAACAGCATCCAAAAGCAAGATAGGTGATAATTAAAAGATGGCTTCAAAAGAAGCCTTTGTGAGGAGACTACAGTAAAATGCAGATCAACGCTCTCGTCCCCCATGCTGTTGCACCCCCAACTGCCTGTTCTTCCTGATTTCAATACAATGCAAAACTGTTCCAAAAGAAGCCTCCTGTAATGCTGCATATAAATATATAATCCTGTATACCCATATGACTAATAAAAACTGAAGGTCTCACAACACTGTTTTTAAATTTGCTAGGGTGTGACCTGGAGTGTGTTGACTCATTAAAAGAACAACAGAGACGATGGAGTCTTCTGATTCTACCACCTACTGTATAAAATAATGAGCGTGGAACAGGCAGGGCAGAGATGTACACTTGCTTCATGTGACTGCGCCAAATGTGAAGGCTTTGTCGGCAGACTTTTATCCTCCTGATGCTAGGACAGCTATAAACTGTCTCCAGCTGAGACAATGCCAGGGCCAGGCAAAGAATAAACAAAATTCATGCCCTCTTCTGGCATGCCAAGGAGCCAGCAAATGTCAAAGACAAACAGACCCTGCAGCTGTCTCGGCACAATATAAATGACTTCCGGGGCCGGGAGAAGGAGACCGCATTCACACCGCAGTCAAAGAGGCATTGTCTGCCAGCTCCACAATATCCACAGGCACTTACTCATGTCAAGCATTTTGTAATGTGGCTGCAAGAATATTTCTAGTCCATCGTGCTGGAAAGCAAGGGCAGAACGGCAGGCGTGTTGTAGAAATATTGAGCCATTGACAGTAATAAGTAGGCTGGGCACTTGACATGCCTAATATTTTCAAACTTCATCACGTTACTTTTTATAATTTAGAAATGTCATGCTGTTACCTCTCTTTAATAATGTAAAGTACATGCCAGCGAGACTTTTAAATTCAGTACGTTATCGTAATCAGTAGTAGTTAAAAACAATGAAACATACATGCAGGGCCTTGTACTCCACTGGATTACTCTTAACTTTTCAATTTAAGTTCAAAATGTATTTAGCATTTCAATATCACTGTTTCCAAAGTGGAAAAAAACAGGATACGATTTAAACATTTCTGGCAGCAGCTCCTAGAAGCTACTTTATATGCATTTTATTTTAACCCGTTTTGTACTACATAGAATGCACTCTAATTGTCAGTGTGTTCTCACTGCGTGTTTACTTACATGGATTCTTCTCATTTAGATTTACTACCTCATTTTTAATTCTAATGAATCCCATTCATGGTCACCGGGGGCTGAAGTCTGGCCCAACAGCACTGGCCACAAGGTAGGATACAACTCTGAAAAGGGTGCCAGTCTGCCACAGGGCTCATTCACTTGAACAACCACACAAGGCTGACTTAGAGTTGGCACCTAACCTAGCATACATGTTTCTGGGAGGGAAACCCACACAGACATAAGGAGAACATGCACCCTTCACAAGGACATCCATCAGGCGTGGGATTGAAACCCGAGATAGTGGATTCATTAGCCTCTACAGTGACCATTACTCATTTATCAAGTATTCAAATTCAACCAACATGAGGTAACTGGGGTGAAGTGAGTGTGTGTTGAACAGGTCCAAAGATGGGACCTTGATGTCAATGCTCTTGGGGTAGAGTCTGGCTCTCCATAACTCTGTTTGTGGTGAAGTGACTGAGGCAATAATGTTTAATACTGCTGATCAATGAAATTTGCCAAAGCATTTTTCGCAATGAGAACGCTGTGCTCTCTGGTAATGAAAATTTTCCTGGAAATTTGCCGTACTGCCAGTTTTGTGTAGCTTTCTTTTTTTTTATCAGTACCCCAATGATGTTAAAATTAAAGAAAAGCAGAAAATGTCAAAGCAGAAAGAAACTGTAAATATGTAAATGTATTTGTCTTAAAGGTAATGTGTTTTTTGTATGGACTTCTATGTGACATGTACAGTATGTAATACATATATGCCTATCCCTTTAATAATATTGTCCAGAGTGCTATGCAGTTGATGCAAACAGGAACGAGTGACGAGTCCACACACTTTAGTGTTGTAGTGATGAGCATTTAATTTTACTGATTCAATTTGATTCTTTTGAACTGCAGTACCTGTTTAAGAGAATCGATTCTTTTGATTCAATTGGTTCGTTTGATTTATTTACAGTCTGGTATATATGGAAGTCTTAGGGGAATGGGGGGTTTCCCTCTGATCACATTTCATTATATAATTTCATAATTTGTTCCTTCTTTTGATATCTATGTATGTACATGTGTATATAAATATATAAATAATAAACTTGTTTTATAATTTATATAATGTATCACTAACAATTAATTTCATATTTAACATGATATCTCATTTGCCATTGTCCTGTTTCTGTACACAAAGCATGATATCACATTTAAGGTGCATAATTAATATAAGATGTTTCGTTACAGAATCATAAATAAATGAGAATTGTGCAATTCGTAGTGATTCATTCGCAAATGAAATGAATGAGAACTGATTCTTGAGTAATGATTTGTTTGCAGAACAAATGAACGAGAATTGTTAGACCAGGGGTCTCCAACTCCAGTCCTGGAGAGCTACTGTGGCAGCAAGTTTTCATTCTAACTCTTTTCTTAATTAGTCACCAGTTTTTGCTGCTAATTAACTATTTCCCTTTATTTTAATTGAGTCGGACCACTGACTTGATTCTTTTTTCCTTAAACGGCACCTAAATATAAATTTGATGTGAAGTGAGCCAACAGATGAGCAACTAAGTTGGGACCTCAAACTCCAACCACCTTCAGTTTCTTAATTTGAAGCTAATTCTCGTTGATAATTAACCCCGTTATTTAATTCCATGGCACTCATTCTGCCATGGCAGACATTTTCAAAACTGCTGATTTATCTTTTTATAGAGCGTGTGGACCTGAGTAGATCAACATTACTGAGGCCTTCACCTTTCTTTATTTTCAGTTATTGTGTGATGGTTGTTGTTTATGTGTTGGAATATTTTGTGCAATATTGTTTGGTTGCTAATTAAGGAAAAAAGAAATAATTAAGGGGCCTGAGTCTTAAGTTGTGCATCAACTAAAATTAAGGCAAAGAGTTAATTAGCAGCAAAATCTGGTCACTAATTAAGAAAAGGGTTAGAATGAAAACCTGCAGCCACAGTAGCTCTCCAGGACTGGAGTTGGAGACCCCCGCGTTAGACTGATTCTCAGGTAGTGACTTGTTTACACATTAAATAAGTTGAGACTCATTATTCAGGTGGTTGTTGTGCATTCACTTTAAACACATACAAGCGAAGTGAAACGTGCTGACGACATCAAGACACGCATGCACTTAAGCACTCCCGTTCAGCTCAACTGAATCGAATTGTTTGTGCTCAAGAATGAATTCATATGATTCTCTGAAAAGAGTTGTACAAAAGAACGAATTGTTTGAGATTCAACCATTCCTGTAGTGTCGTGCTTATTTGGTAGCAGCGGCACTGAATGAGCAAAAACATCAGGGGAACAAAAACTATCTGTAATTTTTACTTCAAGAGACGTAGGTACCTGCTATCAAATCTCTGGGGGCAAGATTTTGTGAATTAATGTTTTCTGTCCACAAGAAATGTTGCTATTCTGAAATCTGATTTTATTAATTTTATCTCAGGGAGGCACAGTGGTGCAGTTGTTAGCTCTGCTGCCTCACTTAAATGCATAGAGTTGATCATATTCTTGGGGAGTTTGATAAAACAGAAACAGTGACTGCAGTAAAGAAATACAAATATGAATCTTTCTGAGATTTGTATTTTTTTTTAACATATTTTCAGTTTTAGTTCATTAACAGATTTTTAATATTAAAACTATAATATACATCATTGTGAAAAGTTTATACCTACAGCACAGCAAAACTTTTAAATTGTTCATTTAAAGTAACAGGTCATCTACACATCCATTTATTTAGAGATTTGAAAATGAATGTTAAAATACCCACCAATGTTATATTTCCTTAAAGCAGTTTACGGCAAAAGCCTGGGGCAGCAGAAACTGACCATGGAGGGGGCCGTCAGTCCACCGCTGGGCCAACTCTCTAACACAGCCCCACTTACACAGTTTGGAGTTCCCAGTAAATCTAACCCAGGGGAGGAAAGCCAGCATACCTGTAGAATAATCCATACAAACACAGAAAGAACATGTAAACTTCATGAATCATAATTTGAGTCCAGGGCTTCAAAGTTGTGAAACCTCTGCGCCATCCTATTGTGCAGGATAAACTGCCTTTCCTCCCATTTAATAAGCCAGTGTGGTGCAGTAGCTATGGTTTTGATGAGCTGACCAGTTCAATCCTTGCCTTTCTGCAGGATCCTGAGCAAGCCATTTAACCTGACGATGCTCCAACTGTCAGAATACAGTATACAGTACATGCAAACAATTGAAATGTTTACTGATTTTGTAAGTCCACTTGGGAAAAGGTGTCTGCAGAATACACAATAAAAAAAATCTCCCCGGCAATTTGACAAAGGGCCATATGCCCCGGGGAGTGTTAATGATGTTCCACAACCATGACATTCTAGTCTTACATGGTCCTGTAATCCTCAGTTGTTCACACAAGCGGCCTTGAAATCTTCCAAATGTCATCCCCTATTATTTTCAATGTCACTCTGCTGTCTATGAGGTTGAAAATGACCCTTTGGGAGTATGTGTTATGTTTCAAGGTCAAGGGGGCAAATCATCCTTTAAAAAAACATCATTTATATTAGGTGCCTATTAATACAGCATACTTTCTGATTTGGGGATAATTCTGACAGACCTTGGTTTGGCATTGCTTGCAGTAGCCAGGGATAAACATTTCAGTTAAATATAACAAAATAAGAGAAGGAGGTGTAACATGACTGCCGGCCACTGCAGGTTGTCTGTTTTTCATTAATGTGAAAACTCACATCTACTAACATTTTTCATGTGTAACCATAAACACATTTTGTTATATTTTGTCAGATTTGTTATATTGCATCACCGTTCAGAACTGACTTACTACATGACACCATGTCTGTCTGTTTTTATTTTTTTTTAAATGCAAATGATTCAGCATAATGGTTAATTAAGATGAGCTCTTCCTGTGTGAGGCTTTCACACAGTTTGGAAGTACTTACAGTATTATTTCAAAGGACGGCTTATCATTCAGCCACTGTTCCTTCCACTCATTTTAACCGCTGCACACAATAACACTGCATTGTTAAATACAATTACTTGCTTATTAAGGGAATTTCTTGCTAATTTTGATTGGATGACCAGACTCGTACTAAACAATAAGACATCTGAGTACATTTGGGCATTTATAATTGTTAAGATGCAAAATAAGCATCCATCTTATATAATATGACATAGGCTATATCTGCATACACTGGGTCTGTCTACCTGTTTTTATATGCAAGTGAGTGTCCACTGCAGTCCCACAGTGAGCAACTGTGAATGAGAAGGCTGTTTACTGCCAAGTGCTTCTTGTAGGCCCATGGAGGTTATACTGTCCATCCTGAAGAAGGTTAATAAAACAAATTAAAGACTGATGGACCTCAACAGGCATTAAATGGGATTCCAGTGCACTGCAGGGCACATTCAAAACAAGTCAATACTAAGAATATCTGTCAAATTAACCTGAGCCCAATGCTGGATTATAATTCAAGATGTAATGCATACCAATATCAGCACAAGCGAACTGACTGCATAAATGTTTCAGCATAATAAAAATGTCTGAATTAGCATAAGCTGCCCTAATTTGAGATGTTTATAAAAATGATTTACTTAATTAGGTAGAAATTCACAATAAACAAGAATAGTTGTGTTGAAATATTTGAAATACAGGGTGAGCCAAAAAAAAGTATCACATTTCAAACGTTTATTCTACAAAAACGTTACAAGATAAAATATATTTCATTAAGACACAAGAAAGGGTATACAAAATAGATTTTTTTCACTGTGCTTTAAAAATGATGTCTTCAAGGTGGTGGCCATCATTAGCAATACACTCTTCGAGATGATTTCTGAACGCTCACATGCCATTTCAAGGGGAATAGCGGTGATTTCGTGGCAAATAGCGATCTTGAGGTCTTCCAAGGTTTTGAGGTCAGTGTGTGTATACCTTCAGCTTGAGATAGCCCCACAAGAAGACATCGCCGCGTAGGGAGAGCAGCTTCCCCGGAAACATCTTGCAAAAACTTTCATGGATCTCCGTGCCATATGAGCTGTTGCTCCATCCTGTTGAAGCCAGGCATCCACCACATCCATTGTTTCCAGTTGGGGATGCAAAAAGTTCTCTAGCATTTCAATGTAACGTTCTGAAGTGACGGTGATTGTTGCTTCCCTTCTCCCCAAAAAAGTAAGGGCCTACAATGCCAAATTCTGCAATGTCACACCAAACTGGAACATGCTCACTGTGCAGGGGTCTCTCATGAAATTGGTTTCAGCCCAATAGTGAAAGTTTTGCTTATTTACGCAACCATTCAAATGGAAATGTGCCTCGTCACTGCACATGACAATGGCATCTTGATGAACGGTTTGCAAAATATTCGCAAACAACTCTCTATGGCTCTCCCAGTCTCTCTCAGTGAGTTCCTGCACTACCATCATTTTGTATGGATGGAAATTAAAAGTCCTCATGCAAAATCCTCCTCAAAGACATATTGGAATGCCTAAGGCAGAAGCTTGTTTACGCACAAAATTAATGCCCTTACGGCTTTTCAGGCGTTTGTGCAGTCTGCAGACAGCCTAGAGATTTTCTGTTCAATATTGTACCCGTCTGTCTAAATTAAGGCACCCACTGAGGAATTGTTTTCTGATTTGTGACATCACCATTTGCAGGAATGTTGAAGTACGTTTGAAAGGTGCATTGCATAGTGACAATGGATTTGTTGTTTTTGAATAACGCTTCAACAGCGATGTTGCTGACTGAAAACTACAAGGGATTTCCTATCAGAGGACCCCCACTCCAACCCATTTCCCTGCCTTTACTTCGCACAATGACCTCGAGAAATGTGGTACTTCATTTTGGCTCACCCTGTCTTAAACTCAGTTTAAAAGTTGAAAGACTAAATAATCTCAATTGTAATAAAAATTGTCAATTTCACCCTCTGATAGAGGTCCATAGAGGGCTAGATGCCTAGTAAAGAATCAAAAATCAAATAAAAGACCATATTCATAATCACTGACCTTAACATAGTCTAAAACACAGGTTTATATTTGAAATTTAGCATTTTTAACCTTCTGGGAGTGGCTGTTAGAGGGCCAGGACCACCAGTAAAGAATCAAATATCAAAAATATTGTCATATTCAAGATCATCACCCTCAACAAAGCATAAAAGCGACACTCCACATACCTATATTATTATAATTCCCATTTTTTCAAAGTTATGTGAATGGGAGTAACTTTGGTTCTTTGTATACCATTAGCGGGTGAACCCCTTGGGTCATTTGATGTGGTACACACAACTTCAAGTCCTTTTCATTACTGTTGCTGAAGACACCTATTAGTTTACTCTTCATTGTAAGGGTGTGATTTTCTGCATAAAATATGGTCCACAAATGGCTTAAATATGAGGGCTTTTCTGGTCAGAGAGCCAAAAATAGGGGGAAACAATAAAATGTTCAATGTCTTGCATAACTAAACAAGAAAATTACTTAAAACAATATATATATGTGGGGGTTTTCTAGTATCGGTGAGTCATAAGACGCTTGAAAAAAAAAACAAGTGATTTTTAAAGGGTTCATTGGTAATTCTTATGACCACAAGAGAATATTTTTCCATTTTGTCCTTCCAAAGCGTGTATTATTGATATTCTTAAAAAATTACTTAAAACAGGCATCAGCTTCTAGGACACAGTTATCAGTGAGGTATAGAGATTCAGGGCAATACAGAGCCCACTGTATGCAGAGAGATACAGTTCAGTCAGAACAAAGTATTAGGACCAGAACATGAACAGGAATCTTTACAACAGTCAACATCTGCAGAACACTACATTGTTCTTCAAAAGCAAAACTTGAAACACAAAGAACCTAGACAGAATCTATTACTAAACATGCAGAATATTTTTTTACGTTGTATTTACAATCTTGGACACCACATAACATGCGCCACATACTTATAAGACATTGCATAAGGTATGCCATGCAGTATGGCATCTGGGAACTTTTCCTCTAGCTGTTATGATCAGACTTTCTTTTAAATTTTGCATTTTCACCCAGCTCCACTATTCAGATTTGGTCGAGTGCAATCATTACCTTGTGCTTAGCTTGTTTTTGGCCAATAAAAATTCATATATATATAAAAAAAAAAACTTGTACTCCTCTTTGCTGTAATTAGAGCTTCGTTTAGAGGATTTTTATTATGGATAAAATGTGTCTAGCATTTATTTTTACTTTTGTTTTCATTTTAAAATGCCATTTTATTTTTTCTGGTGAGCGCTCTTTGTACGGTTTCATTTGTGGTTGCTACTGCACTCTCATATAAAGACCATTGGAAGTGCACCGCACTGCTTTGTGAATTCTGACCTTGATATTGTTTTAGTGTTCTGTTGTTTTGACATTACGATTAAAAGATTGCCTAGTTATAAACTTTGACAGTCTCTCATGCTGAAAACTACAAAAAGTATTTATTTTCCATTACTAGTATAACGTCCCCCACTTGGCAATGGGCAGCTGAGCTTAACGTAAGGACATAGGTCGCGCAAGAGCACAGCTATCTGGGACAAAGTGCAGCCAGCATTTTAGGAGTAGGAGATTATTTTGGTGTTTCTGGCACAGCATTTGTATAGCAAATGGATAGAAAAGCCGCTCCACATTATAGACAAGGTCCCAAGTCACCCCGAAAGAGGCAAATATGGTTGATTTTTTATTTTATAGTCTCCAATTATTTATCTTTATTCCATTTATTTTTGCATAATCAGTAAATTATATGGGCAAAAACGTTTTCTGTTATGGATTAGGGTGGTACAGTGAGGTGCCCCCACCAGAGATTAGATTAGATAAATTGTATAAATCCCATGGGGAAATTTAGATGCATACAGCTACAGAAACATTAAAAACGAGAATACAGACTCAGAATAAATAATACAATCAATCAACCAATCAGTAAACAAATAATGAAAGTACATTATGTGGCGAAATTGCAAAATGAACTTAAAGTCTACTTATCTTGTCACAGTGAGTCTAATGATGGGCTCCACACTGCATGTCCTGATCAGACACTATGTCATATGCACCTAAAACAAAAAGTACCAACTAACCTCTTAGTTTCTTCTAAATTAAGAATAGGAATACATTTCAAAACCAGCTATGTAACTGTTACCTGTAATCTCTTACCTGTCTCAGGTCCTTTGTGCCCTTAAGGGACTATAGCCAGACAAGGGATGATCAATCATCACTTGGCTACGCTAGTAATCAATAATTGGACAGATACAATGAGTTTAAGGTTTGACTTAAAAATTGTATATATCTGCATAATAACCAATAGCAGCAAAATATAAGCAATGCAAAGAACTATACATCCTGGGTGGGTTCATGCAGTCTTTATTCAGACCCAGATGACATTTCCCAAATGGTTCAATTCCCTAGTTATTAATTTTATATCCTTAATCAAAAAGTATAAAGAACAATTTGTTGCCAGAGACAGGGAGTGTTGTGCAGCTAAGCAGATTGCCACCTCTATTTAAATGTCATTGGTTCATCTCAAAATATCCAAAATCAACCAAACACTCCATATTGCAGCAAAGCTTCCACTGAAATAAGTCTAAACTGAAACACTTGAAAAAAGTTCTAATAAAAAGGCAGCCACCCTCTCTCCCCCTTTTCTTGCCCAAAATAAGCACACACCTAGCTCACTGTCTGCTAGCAAAGTGGCTAAAACTTATTCTTGAAACACTGGAAAGTTATCTCTCAAGTGAGAGGTTGATACCTGCGGGAATCAAAGCCTACATTAAGCTGCAAACAGACCGGGTAAACCAGCTATTTGAAGGCCCTGCTTTGCCTTTCAGGTTTCCTAGAACACACTTCACTCCTGTTCAGCTTGAGAAGTGTTTCGGGTTAAAGGCCTGTTACCTCAAATCTGTCAGTTGAAAAGGTTGAAACGACGCTAAATACAAGAATAGCAAATTCAATGGCAATCTTTGCCCTTTTATTCTTTTTTTGTTCGTATCATGGTAAGCAAAACACACAACATCAGAGAGACAAGCCTCTCTTCTGTTTGCAAGGTCCAAAACATCCATGTTTGTTATTCCTCAAACTGCATTAAATGCATTATCCTTCTGGGTAAGCGTTCATTGGTTCTCAGCTGTCACACACACAAAGACTTAAGAAAATCCTGTCAGATTTTGCCAGGATGAGTTGCTTACTGGTTAATAAGTTACTGGGTATTTTAGACTATATGACTTGAGGTCACATCTGCCTGCGACTCGCAAAGAATAGGTAAGTGAAATCAGCAACTGAAAATCGCTAGGTAAGTAGTGTAGTATTATAAGGCCTTTATCCGTTAGCTAAACAAACTTACTTTACACACTGCATTGTCTACTCTTGTTTTTCACACTTACGTTCTTATGTTAGAACTTCATGAAAACTTGGTGTTTGGTGAAATAGTATGGCATATACTAGCCTGTAAAATTTAGGCTTTTCTTTTTCTTCTTCTTTTTGTTCTTGTACATGAATCCCACCTGGTCTGTATTTTTGATAGTGCTAAGAACTGCTAAGAGGCATTCTGTCATAATGAAATTAACACGCAGTAAGGTTTGGTTTATTGTGCTTCATTTATTTTAATCTATTGTTACTTTCTAATTCCTTAATTAAAACCAATAACTGCATTAAAGGCTTAGAGAGGAAGGAACACACTGCACTGGGACTTCTTTTCCTCAGGGACAACCAAGAAAAAAATGTGGGGCAGAAAAAAGCAGTTGTTATTAATTTAGGGCTGGGGGCTTATTAAAGACCACTCACTGAAAGCGTTAAAGGCTTTTTAACATTTTTATGACTGAGAGGTGTGGTGCTGCAGTAGCCAAAGCAGCTGCCTCACAACAAATGGGACCAAGGCTTGCTTTACAGAATTGTCAATCTCCATAGACAGTTTGCAGATTTTAGATCTAGTTCTAGATGCAGAGCAGAAGACACTTAGTGTAGTTAAATACGTGGCATCACATCATCTTCCCAACCTAAAATGTCAAAAATACATTTTCATTGCCTTTTGTATTCTCATATTTCAAATCTTATATGCACAACAAGGTGGTGCTGGGTTAGTGTTGCTGCTTCACAGCTCCAGAATTTGATTCCTGGACTCAGTGTCCTAATTAAGTTTTTGTGTTCTTCCTGTAGATTTTGTGCATTTACTCCAGTCTCCTTCCAAATCCCAAAACCATTCCTGGTAGGTTAATGAGTGGCCGTGAGCTGATGCAGTATTGGGGAGTGTGAATTTTTTGTTTTTTTATCAAGATATTTTATGCCTCCTCACTGCAGTTGTCCAGACACAGAAAGCACATTTGATCAGCTTCCCTTTGGAATGAAATACTATCTATGTTGCAGATGCATCTGTCCACCCATCCATCAGTTCATCCTTTTTTAAGCCTACTATGTATGTGTACAGTATATCATAGGACAACACTCAGTCATTTTCTCCATTAAACTCCACTTTTTATTTTTCTCATTGTAAAGCATAAAAACATTTACTTTGTGATCCTTGAAAGACGTTTCCCCCACCAATGTAGCAATGTAAAAATTGTCCCTAGTGTGGCTAAGTAAAGCAACTAAAGAACAAGAAGCTGAAAAAGCAACGAGAAGGAATTTAGCAGTACTCTGAAATGGTAAACTCTTAATTTTAAACTGCTTTTAATTGTCCTTCTCATCTACTGTATAACTGCTACAAGTGTTATATGACAACAGCTTCATCCGTACTGAATATTACTTGATCATTTAGTTTCTTTCATTTTTTTGCTGCCATTTTTATACTGCTTTGTATAGAAAATGGTTTTAAAAGCATGCAAAGCACAGATGTCCAAGCACTAATTGACAAGCTTTTAAATTGTGCAACTGATACTATCATTTTGAATGTCCAGATAAGAACTGGAGTGGAAAAAAGAGCACATTATATTCAGATCACATTTCCTGGGTTAAAGGAGTACACTTTTGTGCCACCTCTTCCGTCAGCTGTTGACTTCCTAAGTGTCCCAGACAGCTAGATGTCTGTCTGCTGCTATCACCACTGGCTTGTCCTGCTCTCCCTTCTTAAAGACTGCTGCTTGCTAATGGCTCTGCCTCGACAAAGGCGCCACTTTAAGCAGGATGTCGTGATCGGCTTCCAGCCAGGATGTTGTAGAGGATGAGGAGGGTCAGAGTCAGGCACTGCAGCCGGCACTGACTGCTTCTTAAAACCCATGTCACGCTCCTGTGACAAGCAGGCCTCTGTGCTTGTTTGAACTGTCCCTCCCAATTAGCGGTAATAAGTGACTCTGTAAGGGTGAGCAAACACAGTGTATTCACCCCCCTCCACACCTCCCCGTGCTTAGCAGCCCATGAAAATCCCAAGAGCACAACCCTGCTAATAGACAGAGAAAGCCAAATGCATCTCGTTCTGAGCAAACAAGTGCTAGCAAAGAGGCAAATTAATGACAAGTCATTTGAAGAGTTTGCCTGAAATTATTTTACCCCAGTCTTTCCACTAAAGAATTGATTAGCCTCTACTCGATCAAAGTGCCTGAATCAATACAAAAACACCCAGGGAAAGCATTCTATGCCTCTCTTTATTTAAAACTCCTTTATAAAGAGGGAGGGAAGAAGGAAACAAATACAAGTTAGATTCACGTGGGTATAAATATCTAGATCTGAAGAGAACGGGAAGAGACAACAAGTTCTGGAAAACCTGTACGATCATCCATCTTCCTCGTAAAGCAGACATGATCTCCCTCACCAATGACTATTTCCGCAGTCGTGAAGACTTCTAGATTGCCCAGCACATGTCCTCCTATAGTCTTGCCATCTTTATCAGCCAGGCAGATGTGCAAGTGAGCCTCTTCATTCAGTGTGCCAACTAAGGAGACAATCTCACAATTTTCATTGAGATGAACCACCTACAAGAGAATAAAGACATGCATTATTTATTAAAATTAATTTATACAATGAACCCTGCTTTATAAACATCTTTCCACACAAAGCATGAAGCTGAACAGGGCTAAAACACATCACTAGTCTACTGAGGTGAACTCTTCAATGATCATTAAGCAGTCTGCATGAAGCATGCGGTTCATTAAGTATTGAGAAAAGTTGTTCTTCCTGTACTAGCACTGAGTACATTGTGTATTCAGGGGGCATTTTTTCTCTCTAGACTTTTAATCTTTGTAAATAACTGTAATTAGCATTACAACACATATATAAAAATAGGTCATACACTGCTGTTGAATATAAATTGTCTCATTTAAAATATTTACAAATAAAGCAAAGCAAATATTTGTTTAAACAGAGTTAAAGATTTTCATTGCTAAATTGGCCACAGAATGTGTGTGTGTCTTCACCCTGTGATAGGCAGGCACCCTGTTTAGGAAATGCTCCTATTTTGATCCCAGTGTGTGTTAGGATAGGCTGAATAAGCAGGATGAGAAGATGGATGTATAATATAATACAGTAGACCCCTGCACTGTAGAGAGAACTAGAATTTGAAACTGTAACTCCCAGCAGTCCCTGCAGTGGCTCCAATTGGTCTTCTGCTGAGGGTGCAGGGGCTGTTGGGGTCAAAGGATGTCAGCATGGCTTTTAAAAAGGGGGCCGGTGACCAAAAGAAAAAAAAAGTTTTTGTAATTTGTGTTTCAAGTTTCTGTCTCTCTGCCTGCCTTCTGTTGGGTTACCTGTACTTATTCATTTTGTCCTGGATCGTTTTGTGGTTGGGGTCTGGATTGTCTGCCGTCTGCCTATGTACATGAGGACTGTAAGTGGATTCATTGCTATCCTGCGAAGAGAGGAGCGCTCCTGAACCCGTCCACCCATCTTCACCATTTCAGAAACTAGCGGTAGAACTGTCTTTACATTCCCATTCTGGACTATCTATCTTCATCATTACATTACATCCGTTGCTGTTTTTCTTGGACTTTACTGTGTGTGTTTTTTTGGTGCTTTGTTGTATTTAATGTATAATCGCCTTAAGAGGAACAGGGGTGGTATCTTTGTTTTCATTTGTTTTCATAACATTCTTTATTTGCTGTTTGATTACCGGTTTGCTTTGTTTTTCTCTGTTTGTGAGTGCGTGCGGGTCGGGTCAAGGCTGGGTGTGTCCCTGGAATCTCCACCATAAAATAAATAAATCACCGTCTTCTCGACGGTGTGAATCTTAGCGGCACCAGACCGCTACAGCATTATTCATTTCTCCATGCTGCTGATTGACTGCTGCCCTGTGAAGCATCTCCAGCTGAGTGTTCTTGTGTTTTCTGTTTTGTTCTTCTTAATCCTTAAACCGCCACAACCGGCTATAGTCGTTTCCCAGTGCCATTTGCCAGCACGTAGGAGCCGAGTATATTCGGCGACATACATTCATTGAACGCCGCAACTGGCTATTGTTGGTTCCCAGTGCAATTTACCAGCACGCCGGAACTGATCAGTCAGTGCTGTACATTCGTTGAGCAGCCAGCTCATGACCACTGCCGGCCCCTGCAGCACTGTAGCCTCACTGTTTCTGGGATTCAGCTGCTGCACTAGACTAGCCTGCCAGGGTCAGCGTTTACCTCTGTGTGCTCACATGCAGCCAGTTCAAGCACAGTTGGCTCGGTGATGTCCTGAATTTCATCAATAGCGTCAGTTGCACCTTGTAAATATTGTTCCAGTAGATTTTTAAATAGTTTTTACAGTTCATTGACAGTGTGTAAAATGATCAGTGTTGCAGTAATTGTGATGCTCTTTGCATGAAAAAAAATGTGTTCCATTAAAATTTCACTTTTTCTTTGTGTATTGTGACGTTTACTTAAAGTGCAGCAAAAAAGTATTTGGCGTCCAGGGATGCATTAACCCCCAAGTATGTGGCAGTTTAAAGGTTAAAGCCCCAAGATGCTGTTGAAACCCCCTGCACCTTCTGGCAATGAAAACGCGCTTACATGAATTACAGTACATATAGCGGTAACGTCTGAATTTTACATTCTAGCACTGCGGGTAACATAGCAGTACAGTACTGTGCAGTATACGGGTTTACCTTTACATTCTTTTTTTTAGGTAATGTATTAAGCTGAGGTTGAAATGAAATGAAAGTGTTTTGGGGACATATTTAGGGTTTAAACTATAAAAATAGGCATTTTTTTAACCACATCCATATTTCGCGATTTTTCACAATTAGCGGGTGCTCTAGGAACGTAACCCCCGGGAATTTCAAGGGTGTATAATATAATATAATCCATCCATCCATTTTCCAACCCGCTGAATCCGAACACAGGGTCACGGGGGTCTGCCGGAGCCAATCCCAGCCAACACAGGGCACAAGGCAGGGAATCAATCCTGGGCAGGGTGCCAACCCACCGCAGTAATATAATATAATATAATATAATACAATATAATATAATATAGCCAGATACCACTGGCTCACTTATCACGAAATCTCCCGAACCATGAGGACTTGGGACTTGAAATTTGGAATGTAGGTTACCCTTGGCCCATAAGTGCTCACTAAGAAATGGTTTTAAACATTTTGTGGTCCAAGTGCATTCTGTATGTATGTCTGTCCACATTTCACAAGAGAATTACTTAACGGACTTATATCTGGTTGTTTTCTATAATTTGCCTGAACTTTCCAGTTGATTTTGTGACTTCTCTCATCGTGCTAAGTACCATAGTTCGCTTGTGGTACCGATGTATTTATGCAAATCCAAGAGAGTGGCTGTGGGTGAGAGCAGGGGGGCAGGGCATTCCTCATTCACTCGCCAGCCTCTGTTCGAGTTGGTCTATGTCTCGTCAAGTGTTGGAGTGCATCTTGCCTCTGCTTAGCTAGCGATACCTGTTTGTTCAACAGACATTATCATCTACAGATTGTTAAGGAGTAACGTTTGATGTTTTTGAGAGAAAGACCAGAGCTCCATGTGTTTTAGAGGGTAGCTGCTGATTGCCAGAGATATCACGACCACATGCTTTTCTCCCCACGCGGGGAACACTCTCCCATCAGAAATGAACACAATCAGATATAGTGCCAATGTCTATTGATTTTTAAAGCTTGTCCTGTGTGGGCGCAGCCACGAGATACAGCTAGTATCATATAATATATAAACATCTACACATGGAAGTGTATGTGTCTGTCTGTCCGGCCTGGAAGTGTGAGGCTACAGCATGAAGCTCAAAGAAAGCGACTGCCGAAAAAAGACAGAAACTTGCTTAGCCATTAATACACAAGCGAGGCGAGCACATCAGCAAAACAAAAACACAGAGGAAAGAGAACCTCGCTTAGCCGCTAATGCACAACCAATGCAATTGATTGATTGAAGTGCCAGAATCCATGCTTTCTAGGAGCTTTTTACAGCACAGGCTTACACAGCTAGTATAATATAATATCTAAAAGACACAGTCTCTTTGTTTTTGTTTTTTTATGCACAGCTTTGTTTTCCAAGCCACTAAATTTGAAATTTGGCACCTAGGTTCTTCTCAACAAAAGTCAGGTTTTTGATATATCACTTTCAGCCTTGGACTCTCAGGAGCAGCAGGTATGGTTTGAGTTTGGGAAAATGTCATGAAATATGTGTGTGATCTACTGAGAGAGACTTAAGAAATCCGGGTTCAAGTCCAGGCCATCATGTTTAATGTTTTCTTTAATGAAGCACTTTCCTCAGTTTTTTGTCATACCCCCAAGCCAGCCCAGGTTGGGTCATACTGCCTACAGAGTGTATATTGAAATATGGGGGGTGGGTGTGATAAATGCAGCAAGTTCAGGAATAATATATTTTTAATATATTTGCAACTACTTTTTACCTTTCCATTTTATCACCTGAGCAATGCCAAGTAACATGCCCTAGTCAATTTTTGTTTGTGTACCCCAATATTCTTCCCAACCCCAAAGATATGTGGGTTTAGGGGACTAGCGACTGTGAAAGTGTGTGAAGGTCATGGACCAGCATCTCTCATTGGTGCTTGCTTTGTGCCTGTTGATGGCAACAACTCTCTATTATGAAAAGGCAGGCTTCAGAAAATGGATTAATAAATGGATAAACACAGCAATGAAACGTTTGACACATAACCTGACACATTCTTTCGAGCCTCTGATTACTTGATGGACAGGAATGTAACCCATCAGTTACTCAGGACAAATGTCCATATCCAGTGAATATTAAAAAATCAATAATCCTTCTGTTTTTTCATTAAATCTATTTTACACACCACAGTTGCAGTTCTGGATGGGCAACCAACCCACTCATACATGCCCATGCTTGTCATACATGGCCAAATTAGTCACCAGTCTACTGGGAGGCCACCAGAGTCCCACTTTCAGAAATGAGTTTTGCTTAATAGTCTCTTCAGTCCTCAATGAGTATAAAAGCAAACAGCCAAATTCCCCAAATGAAAAAAAAAAATCCTGAGCTAATAATGAAGGGATGTGAAAGTGACTCCATTGATCACAAATCATCCAAAAATCAATAAGCACAATGGGTGGTGCACTTTGTCAAAGCCATTCACCATAATCAAGGGAATGAAAGTTGAGTACTATCTCAGAAGCACAGCAAACGGGTCTATTAATGAACTTAATTAATTTTTAAAAGAGAAAAGCATTTGCTTTATATGTGATACTTTAAAGGAAAAATAACAATCTTGTGAAATTCTCTATTTAAGAAAATATGAAAATTAAAAATAAAACAAATGTGCATGCAATAAACAAATACTTACAAAGCTTCACATTCTAAGAACTGTTGTATAAAGCACTCTATCTTTCCAAAACATAAACTACAAAGGGGCTATGCTTTAACAAAAATTACAAAGTGATCTTCTCTTATACTATAAATTATGAAAAGAGATCAAATGTGACAGATGTCATTCATTTTGAAAAAGGGCAAAGAAACAACTGCAGAAAGCTGTAGTAGCGTACCGCATGTTTAAATCCAAATGGCATGTGATATTTTTTTGATCATTCACAAATCACAAAATGCAATTGGCCAACCTAAGTGCTGCCAAGTCACCTACCCAATCCTCCTTCATTATACACATTTTTCCATTTCTAACAAAAGTGATTAAGAATGTGCATAGGGCTTCATAAACACTGCACAGAAGAAGAAAATCATCCTTTTTTAATTTTTTCAGTGCAAAAATACCCTTAACTGATTTTTTTTAATTAGACATTATCACATTTTTGAACTTTTTATTCAACAATAGTATACCTTATCAAATCCTGGAGTCCTGGGTACTCAAGAGTATTGACTGTTATAACTGTAAAGTGAGTTATGAGGAAAAATGAAATGAGTTGAACCGTTTCAGTTTTAAGCAGAGACTAAGAGGTGACATGAATGAAGTGTTTAAAGATATGAAAGGAGTTAGCAAAGTGGAGCCAGGCTGTTACTTTAAAAAGACACAGGGCTGGAAGCTTGTAAAGTGTAAATTTTGCACAAACATTGGAAAGATATACAGACCAGCAATTTGAGCACTTAAAAGATTGTACCTAAGTGCACTGTGCCATTGTGGCACTTGTTTGAGTTAATAAAGTTGATAAAACTATTGTAATAATCATAGCCTACACACCTTTTTCCATACAAACAACTGAATGCCTACTTTTGACCGCTCCTCTATATAGATATATGGAATAAACGTGGTAGACAGTAGGACTTTAGGGACATTTAAAATATAACTTGGGTAATTTTGGAAGAATTAGGCAGATAGGATTGGTGAGCTTTGTTGGGCTGAATGGCCTGTTCAGAATTTTATGAATGTTCTAAAAAAGACCTTATATATAATATAAACTAATTTTGTAATGGGTGACATGGTTGCCTAGTGGGCACCAATACTGCCTCACAGATCTAGCAATCCAGTGTCCCATTAAGGGACAGGCTCTGAAACTTGTGAGTGTGAACTGAATTTGAACATGGAAGGATTATATTATATTATATCTTTTGTTACTGCAGATTATGAATACCTCTATATATCCAAATTGTTCACAATATTGCTATCACACACACACACACACACACACACACGCACGCACACACACAGATTTCATTTCAAGAATGAAATGAAAAAAAAATATTTAGTACTTTCATAACAAATTTAAACTGCTTATTTATCCATGTGAGAGCTGGTAAATATTTAACACTTTTTGTCTAAACAATATATCAATTAAGTGTACATTAATAATAATATTATTTAAAGCCACTTTAGCCAAGTATTTCTCAATGGTAAGTTTTCAATGCAGATACTGTATAGTGTACTGTAGGTTATTTACTGTACATGTGCCATCACACTGTGCACATGTATGCCCACCCTTAATTCAACAATGCTGCTCCAATCTTGATCAGACCTTGAGAGTTTACTTACTTAGCCATTGCGACCATGCTTTCATTTCAAGTAGGTTTTTAATTCCTCATTCCCTTCCCCGTTCTTTCCCATCGACTGGCTGTACAAATTCAAATAAACTGCTTAACTACTGAACTATCCATGACTAAACTGTAAAAATAAAAAAAAAAGTATGGAAGATGGCCAATACCTATAGTTGAAAATTTAAATTGAGAACAAGTCAAAGAATGAGTGTTCTGTTTCTAAAATGCGGCAGATACAGAAGCTCATTCAGGTCAGACCAGAATTGACCAGTTATGTTACAGAAATTAAAGGAGAACAATGCTCAGGCTTAGCTTTGCATTGTTCAGATGTAAGGCATTAATAAAGAAATGGAACACAATTCAGGTTTAATCAAAGTAGAGGTAAAATGATTATACTTGCCCTACAAAATGATCGATATGCATGTTGTTGACTATCAAGCAGTTCACTCTTCCAGAGGCTTTGCGATCATTTCAGTGAGATTTTATAAGATTTTCAAAACAACATAAAATGAATTAAAACAAAGCATGTGAACAAAAGTGGCAAACCCCTCTCTCTATTATCCTGTCTCCATGTTGCAGAATGCAGACAGGATTAAAAGAGGATTTTCCTTCTATTTTAAAGGTGGCATTGAAGATTAGACCCTATGCCAAAATTGAGGGGGGGAAAAAACTACTATGGAAACACTTAATTGATTTCCGTTCAACTGTTTACTTCTACAGCAGACTCCGAGAGCACAACAACAGTGGCCTTACCACAAACTGTCTTGCCAAGTACCTCATTAGTATTCAACGCAGTGGCATTTGCCAGTCTAAGTGTTGCCTTGGTGACGCTGCCCACACAAGTGATGACAAATGGTGCTTTCAGCTTCTTCTGCTCCACAAATCTGACCAGGCAGCTTAAGATTTCCTCACCAGGGCCAAGACGCAGGGCGTAGACAGACAGGGCACTGGGACCAGCCTGGGGAGAAGGTTTTAGATTAGTGAGAATGTGTAAGATCAAGTTACTAAACATCATACATGCTAATTGTGTACAACACGATGCTGAGCAGTACGTTTTTCCTTGGTTTTGAGGGAGCGAGGGCTTTTCCATCTATTTTATATAATTTTATAATATGTACTTCAGATAAGGAGGATATCAAAATGCAGCAGTCACTTAATTAAATATCCGTAAAGTCACAGGCCACACTCTAAAATTTCCAAGAGTAACTCTCACAATACAAGTAACAATCTCTTCATTGTGACTCATCTAGCTGATAACACATACTATTAAAAAATCTAATTAGATGACATAAATAAATAAAGTTCAGCTGATATGTCAATTTAAAACTTGACTCAACAAATTACTTGTATTGTCAGATTTGCAAACACAGACAAACTCCTGGGAGGAAGGTATTAAAGGAGACACAAGAAGGGGCAGAGACTAAACCTGTTATTCTTACCCAGTAGTTTTTATCTTTGCCAGCGATAATGAATTTCAGCCCCCTGATTGGTAAATACCTAAGCCCCACCACTTGTGCTATGTATATAAGTGACCACAGAATGGCAGTCGGACTCTGTAAGGCAGCAACACTACTTAGTTCAACACTGTGCTTTACAATATCAATTTCAAGATTTGCAATATTAATATTTAAAGAATTTTATTTTTATCAGTATTGTTATGTTAGTGAAAGTACTGCTGAAAAAACAGTATGACCATGAGGGCTGTAATTATTCATTACCACCAGTCACATTATGCAGATGGTGAATGCTGCATGACAATGACAATCTGAGGCCTAAGGATAGAGGGCAAAAGAGAATTTTTTTTCTTTGAAAGTGGCCATCCAATACTTACAAACTTTTTGTATTTTTCTACATGTCCTTTACTTTGACTTCAAACATTATTAATAATAGTATTCATAAAGTTATCTTTGTAATACAGTAATCCCTCGCTATATCGCGCTTCGTCTTTCGCGCCTTTACTCTATCGCGGATTTTATATGTAAGCATATCTAAATATATAACGCGGATTTTTCGCTGCTTCGCGGGTTTCTGCGGACAATGGGTCTTTTTACTTCTGGTACTTGCTTCCTCAGTTGGTTTGCCCTGTTGATTTCATACAAGAGATGCTATTGGCGGATGGCTGAGAAGCTACCCAATCAGAGCATGCAGTTAAGTTCCTGTGTGCTGCTGATTGGCTCAGCGACGGAGTGGTGCATAAACCAGGAAGTCTCATCTCACTCATTAAGCATTAACGTACCCCTGCTACTGCTTCAGGAGCCGTGTCCAAGCGCCAACAGAAGATGCAAATGATTGCAGAAAAGGTAAATGTTTTGGATATGTTGAAGGAAGGAAACAGCTACACCGCTGCAGGACACCATTACAGCATCAATGAGTCCACGATTCTTTTTATTTAAAAAGGAGGAAAAGCATATAAGATCTACAGCCGCAGTGTCCTTTAACCAGGGTGCAAAACGAGTTGCAAGTGGACGTGATAAGGCAGTAGTCTGGATGGAATCTGCTTTAGGGATCTGGATTGAAGAGTGCTGGAAGAAGAACACCGGCGGTGCTAAACAGTCGCCTGAAGAGGCTCCTTTAGAAGAGCTTAAACTCATCGTTATCGGACAAGTCATCGTGTCATTGTTGGTGAATAACCATAATTAATTATTTACGTACAGTACTTATTACATGTACATAGTTTAGTGTCTCTGTACACACATTTTACTGTATACAATTTTTCTTGCATTGTACGTATTTATTGCTGGTGGCCTGTCTGTCGTAATGGCTGTAACATATGTGATATCAGAGACGCTCGATATCTTTAAAATAATATTTAGGTTTTACTGTATGTAAACTGTGTTTACATACATAATTTCAACGAATCTTACCTAATATCTAAGAGAATACAAATGGTTTATGCTGTATAATTGTGCGTGAAATGTTTATAATAGTGTGGGAGAGTTTATAAGGGCTTAAAATATATAAAAATAACCATATAAACATATGGTTTCTACTTCGCGGATTTTCTTATTTCGCGGGTGGCTCTGGAACGCAACCCCCGCGATGGAGGAGGGATTACTGTATTTGAATGCTCAATGTACCCACAGATTGTAAAGACCACTAAAAACATAAAATGGTAAGCATCCTTTTTACAGTTACAAGATGAGAGATTTGAATATGCATAATATTAATTATGAAAAGGTTAATTTATATGGCTCCTTTTCTCAGACCTAAGGTTGCCATATAAAGTAACCAGTACATAAAACATAACTAAAGGATAAAACACATTTTTGAGAAAATAAAATTCAAACACAATTGAATAATTAAAAAAACTAGGGGGCTTCACCTCCTGCTCGCTTCGCTCGTCAACACCCCCGGCCTGCGCTATGCGCCAGCCACTTCATACCTCTGCCACTCGCGTATGTGGATTTCACTTTCACCAAACAACAAATCTTTTAATTCTTACGGATACGCCTCTTCATTGGGAAGAAACACTACTTTTCCCTGATAGCAACACAAATTAAACGATCTACTAGTCTCCAACTTAAAGTTTAAATCCGAACAATATATTCAATCTCTTTTCGCTGTTCCGTTATTTCACCGAGTAATAATTTCCATTTGTTTGCGCTAATGTGATCTTTACTATCATTTTTTTGAGACTTTTAAATTTTAGTACTTTCATTATCTCTAACCTGCTCTGCATGTGTATCGAGCCAACGTTTTTGAATTCTTTACGATGTTCTACTTTGTCATCTACTCTTTGTCTTTTATTTCTGGCCCCGGGTGTGGTTAAATCTCTTGGCACAAAGTCTTGTCTCTCGGGACGTGAAAGTATCTCTCTGAAAAAATCTCATCTCGTCCCAGGATTTTTTTATTATAATAGAGAGAAAATAACTAGAAATTAGGAAATGTATATAAAATAAATGCATGGTAATATTTGGTGACTAGATATATCTTGAGGAAAAACTGGTACAATCACAGAGAAATTTGGCAGAATGTTCCACGGTTTGGGAGCAGCAACACTTAGTGGCCTATGGATCCCATAGTATTCAATTGTGAGAAGAATAGAGAGAACTGGTGCAATGGTGCTGGCAGATCTGAAAGAACAGATAAGCATAAGCTTATCCCTTTGACTAAAGACAAAATCGTTGTCTGTTTGATTTTGTTAAACTGAGACGAAAACTAGTTGTAGTGTGAGTCATGGGGCATGTCACATTATGTGACTGAGTTCTCTAATTCGATAAGATTATGTAAATAAAGGCTACATTTGAAAATCTCTGTAAAAATCATCTAATGTGTCATGACCTTTTGATGTCTGTTTTTTGTCACTTGCATTAGTCAGTAGAAAAGTGTAAATTTCAACATTTCCAAACCTTAAATCTCCAAAAAATGAAAAATGTTGCAGACACATTTCTGAATTTCATTAAAGAAAGTAACATATTAATAGAACACCTTTTAGATAAAAACTTAATGATACTGTAAGTTTATAGCCCAGTGCACAACTACACAAAGATAACAAACAGATTCCAGCAATCAATAATATCATGAAATGATTCAACCAAACTGATTAACTGAGACAGAAAGAGGTCAAATGAGCAAAGAACAAACAAGATAAGGGGTGAGGCAGTGTCAGATATGACAGTATAAATTCAAATTTTCAATTTTTACACCATGACAAGAATCAAAATATCAACACTAACCATACTAGTCATGCTGCAACAGCAAAGTCTCTACTAAGTAGAAATGTCACTGACACTTCTGCACAAGGAAATGGGAAAGACTGAGGACCATAAACAGAAAGAGCAGCATTTAAGAAATACATCTGAGATCCATTTAAAATCAGAAGTACAGTAATTTTATCAGCTCTGAGCTCACAGAAAACACAGGAAACCAAGTACCTTCCTCTATAGTCCAGAATAGTCTTTTCAGAAGTGGTCTTTATGGAGCAATTGTCAAGAAAAAGACATTTCTTTGAAGTGGAAACAAAGCCAATAGACTCGCCCTTGTACAAAAACAAAATGACTGGGGTGCTGAACATTGAAATTCAGGTGCCCTGAACTGAGTCAAAAATTGAAAGTTTTAGCTCAAACAGGAGACAATGTGCCAGTAGAAGAACTGGAAAGCACTACATGGATCAGTGTCAGCAGCCAACAGTGAAGATGGGGCTACACTTCTGCAAAAAGAGTTGGTGATCTGGTCAAAATTAATGAGATCCTTGGTGCTGAGCAGCACAAGCAGATTCCCATCCATCACACAATAACATCAGAGAGGCATCTGATACGTCCCAATTTCAATATGGCACAGGACAATGACCCCAAACATGTAACCATGGCCATAAATAACTACCTTCACCAAAAAAAAAGAATAAGAACTTCTTCACAGAATGACCCTCATTTCAACCTCATTATGGTTGAATACGATGGCAAGGAGAGAAAGAAGCAAGCAAGACAGCCAAAGTTTAAAGAAGAACTAGGGCAAGTTCTCCAAGATACTTATAACAAACAATTTCTCATAAAACTAAATGGCAGTATCTAAGTGTCATTTTAAAGGCAACGAGAGACTGATATTGGAATAGACAGTGAGCAAGTGTTTGGTGTGCTGTTTTATATTTTCATATGTCTTTGTAGTGATAAAACATGAATTGGAAAACATTTATTGCATTCTAGAGGAATTTTAAACTGTAGCTGTCATGTAATAATCTAAAATTGTTTGTTCTCTCTGAACTGGTCACTATAGAAACTTGATGTCGACTAACTTGATACTTTATCTGCCTTAACAACTTAAACAAAATTAAAACTGTCAAAGGCCATAACACTTGTTTGCTTTTGCACCCAGCCATTAATAGAACACTGATTGGTAGAAGAACAAAGGTTCAAAGGTACAAGGCATGCATATAAAAAAAGAGTAGGCTCCTAAACTATGATGCTCCATTGGTCCAATGGGTATAGTAAGGAAGCGTAAGACCAAAATAAATATTGGGTCCACCAGCAACTTCGTCTTTCTTTCTCCTTCCAACAGGTTTATCCAGTGATCATGCCAGATAAAAGACCTATCAGCTCAGAAGCACAATGCAAGATTGAAAAAGCCACTTCATATCCAGGCACAATGGGTTCCTTCTACACAGAAGAGCCGCTATCCAACCAGATTATATAGTTATGAACTGTTGTATTCGTTTGTTTTGCTTCTGTCTTTGGCACAGTAAGAACCATAATTTAGAGAATGTTATTCTATACTGAGTGAATAAACATTTAAACTGGCTTATCTGCTTCGACTTGAACTCTTTCTAATAAACTGCTTGAGATCTAGAAATTGGAAAACCATAGATGTAGTGAACTAGAAGAGCAGGAGGCAAAGGTTTGGGGCATCATCAGACCTTTCTATGAAAAAACAGTGATGTTTTGATATTTAGAAACATTTTTTGTTATATTATTTTTAAAACCTCTTTATTTTAAAGAATTCTTACAAGACTTGAACAATACTGGAAGGCTAAAGAAGAGCTGAAAAATAAGAAGAGGTAAGGCCATTGAGTGCGTTGTATGTAAGTATGAGCAGCTTAAATTGAATATATGTGGTTACAGGAAGTCAGTCTAACTGGAAAAGAACAGGAGTATGTTTTGATCTCATGGTATGAAATGGCTTCTAAGCTAAGACAGAAAACAAGCGAAAGCAGCATCACAAAAGTTTGGTAGTAACTGTGCTATATTTTGCATGAGCACTGCAGTTGAAAGGGTGGGATCATTTCTTAAGCAAAGTAAAATATGTATTTTAAAAAAGAGCGTATAGTTTTTACTAAATTGATTTGTCTGTTAAAAACATATGTTCTGAGGCTTTTTAGGTAAGGGAGACAGAAGTTTTGAGATAAGGTAATTACAGTCACTATTCATGGCACACTTTCACTGTACTCTCTTCACGTGACAATAATGAACCTAGAAACCCAATAAATTTCAAAATCAGTAAGAAGATAAGAGAGTAAAATGTTAAGATTAACTGTATCTGTAGAACAACTAAATAGGGTGGTGGCAGGCAAAGCACTGACAAAGGGAGGAAGGCTGAGCTTATAATTTATACATTTGTTTGTATTTCAAATGACAAATAAAAATACAAATCAGTTCTCCCTGACCAAGGCACTCCTTGCATTCACAGAGATGTGCAGGTTTGATTAGCAACTTCCTCAGTGTGAGAGCATTGCAACTTGCCCTGTAATGGAATGCCCTTCTGTTTTTTATTTGAAATAGGTAGGTTTGGAAATGTATGGTAATTTTGATAAAATAAGTACCTTTACATTTTATTAATTTTACAGCAAGTATAAAATAATATAATTCATGTCAACAGTGCCAGTATGTTATAAGCAAGCCACAGTGTCTCCTTTGATGTGATTCATTAGGATTAGCAATGTACATAAATTATTGATTTCCTTTGGCTTGAATAAATAAGCTGTTTAATTAGGTGACCATGCCAAGAAGGTGCATTACATCCTATTGGTATCATACTGCTCCAGCAGCCTAAACATTTCATGGCACCCTTTGATATTTAAACCATTTTTTTTTGCTTTGTATTTCTCCACATTTTCACCTTGTAACGAATGAATCAAACAAGGTAGAGTGAGGGGCAGAGAGTCACAAAAGAGTGTGGTATTAACCAAAACCAACAATCAAAGTCAAGGAACAGAATGATTTCAAAAGATAGAATACAAACATAAATTTAACCATGAAGCACGAGTCATCATCATCCAAATCTCAGATACAAAATGTCCACCGAAACGATCTTTCAAACTTTCAACAATAATCTCTTGATGTCATGATCCTGGAAGCCACATCCCTAGAAGCCATGACCCACATCATGATGACGGATTCCACAAAATGATGGACTCCATTGTCAAAACAAAATTCAGTACGGAAATATATTAAATAAAATGCAACTATTAAAGTAGAACTCCAATCAAGAAAATAAGTATAACATTAAATTCCTTGAGACGGGGAGTGGGATTGTAAACCTCAAAATAAAGAATCTGAATAAAAAACTGATGCCAGAAGACAAATCCCTGGGTCAGAAAACCCTAGAACATATGAATGAATTACTTTTACTGCTTCAGTGCAAATTATAACATACTTCTCCTGATTTAACTATTTTTGTAGTTTAACACTTAGTCATATTTATTTTAATTACATTTTGAAATGACATAAATAAATATACATTGATTCACGACTTTAGCTTTGGGTGTGTTACTTTGACAACAGCAAACCATTTTGTTTTTGCTTCCTGTTAGAACAAAAAAGGATAGCTTAAAGATGATATTGCAGGAAATGGGGTGTGTATTTTTGTATTGTGGACATTTTTAAGAAATCTTTTGGAAATGTATTTATAATATACAATCAACTATTATTAACATGCAGTCATGTACCACCC
Organism: Erpetoichthys calabaricus; assembly: GCF_900747795.2. NCBI lineage: Eukaryota > Metazoa > Chordata > Cladistia > Polypteriformes > Polypteridae > Erpetoichthys > Erpetoichthys calabaricus. The sequence continues at coordinate 169,968,042 of NC_041396.2, read as the reverse complement.
CTCATTTGTTTTTATTTTCATCAGCAATGAGCGGTAGTACAAAAATTCTGAGCCTATTCAAAATGTGCATGTCTTACCATTTGTGTACAAATGCACAATATTTCACCATTGGTAATATTGACGTTACACTCATCTCTTAAAGCACCTTCACAATGCTGTATAAAAGCATATACAGTACATTATGGTATTTCTGAAAATGTTTATGTTGTCCTTTGTTCTGCAGTTCAATAAACCTATTTTCATGAAGAGTGATGAGTGAAATGGTACATGCAAAATTTAATTTGCAGTGAAACTTGGTGTTTTGATTCACAAAAAAATTGCATTTAAATTCCAGTGAAATTCACACCATTGACAAAAGAAGAAATGTGTGAAATGTGCAATAATTCTGAAAGAATCTGCCTGTTAGTTAATACTTGAATAAAGATCTATAGTGAAAAAATTTCACCAGTTTAAATGTATTGTGAGAAGCAGCCCGGACACAGACAGACGGACACCATATTTTCACCCAACACATGTTTATTTACACTATTTACAGTTCACTTATGCACAAACCCAGTGCCTCCAGCACCAATCCCCCAACGTCCAGGCCTCTCTTCTCAGTGCCTGCTTCCTTCCTGCCTCCACTCTTCTCCACTCAGACTTTGTCCACTCCTCGCCCGACTCCAGTCATCGTCTGCAGGGAGGCGGCCCCTTTTATATACGCCCGGATGGGCTCCAGGTGCTTCCCGACACTCCTCCGCGGACACTCCCCTGTGTGGCGAAAGTGCCGGCTGTGCTCCCGGAAGCCCTCCGGGTGTCCCCAGTCTTCTTCCCCCAGCACTTCCGAGTGTGGCGGAAGTGCTGAGGTCCAGGGTTCTCCAGGAACCAGGGAGGTTGCCCCCTCGTGGTCCGGAGAAGGCATAAGCCCTCCTCCTGGGCATCCCGGCTGGGTGCCACCCCCAGCCGCGTGCCACAGTATGTAGTTATTTTGTTGAGCCGCCAGACAGGTTCCAATAGATAAATCCTTACTCTGCCAGTTTTGATGACAATCTTAATGATCATAAGCTTAAAGATGCATTGGAGACAGAAAAAAAAATTTAAAGCTCAGACAGTGCATATCCTCACCACTTTTGTGGGCATCAAGAAAGAGTAAAAGGATTGTTTTTAGGCATTGGTGGGGTGTAGCAGCTTCCCGTATAGTGAGATTTTCTTGTGAAATAAACAGTAATGTGTAAGACTGTGTACTCCGAGATATCTTTGTGGGGAAAATATGCAGCATGTCAATTTTTTTAAAAATAATAAATAATTAAAAATAAAGATTACACCATTTATTTGTGTTGGTGCAAAGTAAATTGTTCCTTGACAGTTTTATGCAAAAAAAAAAGAACTTATTTAAGTCATTGGTCTATTTTATTCCATGGTCATGTCATGCTGATCTAATCTGGTTACATGACGAGGCTCCCTCAAATGCATCTAAAAGGGTGTCCAGACATTTGGATATGGGGAACTTGACTTTTTTTCTTTTTTAAATACTAATACCTACCTTTACAGAAACATATAACCTGTGGATAAAACCTCTGTAAATTTAGCGGTGCAATAATGGCCTTTAAAAATTCTGTTTCTAAAGAACGGTTTGCTATGAGTGTCATTAACAGAAGGCAGCTGACTGCTAGTGATATTTTGCGCTGCCTTCACCACCCACTGCCGCTTATGTTTCTGAGCATACCAGGATGTGATGCAGCCAGTGAGGATGGACTCTGTTTTCTCACCTGTATATGTTTGTGGAAAACATATGTGTTGGGACCAATGCAGGTTGTCAGTGGTGGTGACCTCAAAAAAGTTAAACCTGTTGTCACTCTCTACATCACCCTGCTTATATCGATGGCAGTAAAGTCAGCCTCCTACTTCCTGACTTTTATGACCAGCTCTTTGGTTTTATGGACATTAAGGAAGAGATTCTTGTCCTGGCACGCACTTCTTGTGTTATTTGTGCAAAGGACAGTTTAGTTTTACCAGCCTGGGTACCCCAGTGCTACCTGGGGTGGAATAGAGTACAGATGACATTACTAAATAAATCCCACTGGGAGAAAAGCTTTGGCCCTGAACTAAAATTTCACTGACTGAACCGACAGTGGGCAGCAACTTTACATACCTGTGTCAAATCCCAATAATTGCCTCTTAGGTGCACTTCTCTAATAAAGCGCAAGTGCGCTCACTAAATAAAGTTCTACATGGGGGAAAATTATTGAAATGAAACAAATCCTGTTGTCTACCCCTGTAGAAACTGGGAATCTACTGTGATGGAACCAGGGGCGTCAGAAAGCCCCAAACCTCCAGCACAAACACATAAAGGGTCCCGGATGCAAATAAGTGATGGTTTATTCAACTGTATTCCTTTTATAATACCACAAAGTAGCACAAAAGCACAGATTTCTCTCTCCATTACACAAAAATCTCTCTCCTTCCAACTCTTACCATCACACTGCCCTGCTCTAGTTGAATGTTGCCTTTCTTCCTCTCAGCTCTGACTCACCTGGGTAAGGGAGTGCGGTCTCTTTTATTAAGGACCCAGGAGTACCACCACCGGTGCCAGGGCTACTGTCCGATCAAAGTACTTCCGGGTCATATGAAAGTCCCAGTGACCCCCAGCAGGGCTGCTTTGCCAGACTACATTTCCCAGCATGCACTGCTGGCTTCCCACTGGGTACCAATATCCAGGGACACTGCCATCTAGCATGCTGGGGGAATAAAAAAACACCAGCAACATCTTCTCTTTCCGGTGGGCTGTCCGTCCATCCTTTCTGGCGCTCTCTCTTCCGGCTCTGATCCCCTTCTCCTCCCCAGGCGGGATGCCTGTCTGCTTGTTGGGAGCTTCCTCTCCGGGTAAGGAACCTTGCACTCTTCTGGCTGGGATGCCTGTCCAGCCTGTGTGGCATTTACACTATGTAAAATTTAACAGAGCGTGGATTTGCAAACCAGACAAATGCGTGTTCAGCTTTATATAAAACCAAGAAATGGCACTGATGTCTAAAGGAGCACTAAGTATCAAAGTCTGAAAAACTGATTTTCATTAATTCTTTTGATTAAAATTGACTAATGTATGATAATGTGATGCAACATTTAGAACTGCTATCTCATATATTGGTTTTGTATTTTTTTTGTTTGTTTTACACCATGTTAAGAGTTCATTTCAAGGTGCATTGATGAAGCTCAGAAAGTGTATGAATGCATGAATGATCTTATAAGTTATGAATTTTGGGTTTATGCATTAATATAAAGTCAGTACTGCATTCTTTTACTTATTATTTTAATCCTTTGTATATCAATTTGATGCTATATTTTAATATTATTTGATCTATAAAGATTCATTGTAATAGAACCTGTTGTAAATGGTTTTACATAAAACAAAGATTGATGAACAGAATTAGCAACATATTTCTCTCAAGTTTTATTTATTTATTTTAGGCAGTGGGTTTATTGCCTGTGTAAAAGTAATACAATTAAAATGGCAAATATGATTGCTTGTAATGTCTTCTGAGTAAAAAAAACTCATATTAACTGAATCAGTAACTTAAATGTCTAAAAAATAAACTTTTGAGAGCTACTATTGTTTACTTACAGCAGAAAGTAGGGTGATCTGTTCATTTCACCCTACTTTCTCCTGTATCAATCTATGGCTAACACAGTACAACACTCTACTGCTATGTTGTTTACTTAGAGAGTATGCACAGTAATATCCATCCTATAATCTTCTAACATGCTAATACTGTTCGGTGTCGAGTGCACCACCAAGTTGCTGGCACATTCACCTGTAACATTTTGGACTGACCAGTTGGCATGGTGCACCCCCACAAGCTAACCCTTTTTGTCTTTGTTGATTTTGCATTTTATCCTCTAGATACTTTTGTTTTCTTTCCATAACCCTGTGGCCGTGCGTATTTTATGTTAGTTGCCGATTCCATATTGAACTGATTTCCCAGCCAATTTCTATTTCTTTCCTGTGTCCAGTGCTGTCCAGACAGACCCTGGCCTAACACTTCCCCGATATTAAAACAAAAAGGCTTAGAAAGTAGGAAGTTGGATGAAAAATACAAGAAACCTCCTCAGCTAGAGCCCTTATTATGCCTTCTGCAGACTAATCAGATCCAAAATATGAGATTGTCCTCTAGGTGCCACAGTATCATCTCACCCTTAGACAGACCCACACCCTTAATGGCAACTAACAAATTCAGCTGGCATGGCAAAATTCAATTCTATTTATTGTTATTAAGCATATTTCCACTTGTGTGTCCAGTGTGCTATACAATACTTGCAATATAGAATAAAAAAATAATTTTAAAATACAATTTGAAGCATAAAGGAAAAAACATCACACCATATATACATACTATATTATAATTTCTATGCCTAAATAAGACAGCATGGCCAAAAAAATGCTGAACAACTGTACTGTTACTTTCAGATATTTTCTTTTTTATGTTTGTATAATATACAATTTCTTAATACACTCAAAATACAAATCTTGATTGGCTGGATAATAAATTCACATCTTATTAAAACTATCGAATAATTCCTTTGTAGACTATTCTGACCTTGAATTCAGGGACAATTACTTATCAAAATAATAAGGAAAAAAAATCAACGTGTTATATTTCTGTGTATTCCTTAAAAAATTTCTTCCAAGGTTTCATGACTTTGTGTGTTAAATCATTCTAATCATGAGACTTGTTAAAGTTCACCAAAGAGGTCAAAATGCAAATGTGCAAATACATTTAGTAAAAAAGAATATTAATGTTATATAAATGTGTCTTTTTTCTTGAATGGTACTTGAAGTTAGCTTTGTCCCAAACAATACTAAGCAGGCTTGTAATTACTTTGGAAAGCATGCACAATATATACAGAGTTTTGCTGTATTTTCTTTGAGATCTGTCAGACTAATTTCTCTTGCTTTTAGAACTCCCCACTGTAGCCTTCAGAGCAAATCCTTGGAAGATTATGGAATTCAAAATTATTGAAACACTGTGCTGTGCCATTGCCAAGACAAAGTACTACTAAGATGAAAACAGTTTACAGATTGGAGGATGGGAAGGTGCTGTTTGTGAGGGCAAATGGAGCATAAGCACACTAGAAAGTGCTAGGACTGACAGTCCTGTCTCTGGTCACTGTTGTTCTTTTCCCTGGAGTCCCACCAAGTGAGAACTAGAACACTGAACAATACCCATCCTCATTAAGGAAATTATTGGTAGCATTTTGTCTTCCCATTGTTGTAACACTGTAATCCTAAGGGCACATGCACACAGCGTGGCATATGTCAAAACAGTGGCCATATTGTATCAGATTAGCGTGTGGCTTGTTTGGTTGTTTTTCAACGTAAACCACTGCCCAATTGAATTGTTTTTGCCTTTTTGCTAATTCTGATTGTAGTCCACTGAATTGCCCTTGATTTTGTTATTTTATCTCTAAGTGAAATTGACCCTGCCCATCTGATATCTCCTTTGGATCTCCCCCAGTGAAAAACAAACAAAAACTCTCTTTCTCCCCTCATTCTTCCTGTAAAAAGCTCTTGCTCTAAGCATTATAACCCTTACTTGGGGAGTGTCAGGATGTTTCTAAGGACAATCAACTAGGAAAAGAAAAAACACAAAAGCTCAAAACAAGATCTTTATACCCCCTGTCACACATGTGCGAGTAGGAGGCAGCTAAAGGGCCTGAGTAATGGTAATTACACCACTGACCAGGGGGTGGCGGGGTGTGCTAACTGTCTTTCTCAGTTACTTGCGGACCATTCCCAGGAAATCCCACCAGTTCCGGCACCCCCAATGATGTCACTTCCGGTCCCGACAACATCACTTCCAGTTCCGGCCCCAGAGATGACATCACTTCCTTAACAGGCCTTTAAAGCTGCCATCTTGACTGTCTGTGATCAGTTCTGTTTTGGACTCAGTCGTGTGAACATATCTGTTCAGTTATTGCAGTTTAAGCAGCCAGGATACAATATACAGGTGGCTGCCCCAAATCTTTATCATGTCTTTTGGCATTATTTGTCACAGTGGCGTAGCCGGCAGGATGGATTCCCAGAAGAAACCCGGACCAGGACAAAGATCTAACTAGGTGGGAAAGTACCGGGGCCAACTTCCTGGGTGGGAAGTTCGTTCAGGGGTCAGGAACGACTTGGGACAGGTTTCGCTCCCATATAGTAACTCCAGGCTGGTACTTAACCAAAGGGAGAGTATGGAAGAGAAGTACAGATGTAGGCTGGTTTCTGGGGATGAAACGAAAAGGGCTTATTATGTTCTCTCGGAGGAAAGAGCTAAGCCGCCCATTGGGATTAAGATCCCAGCTAAAGATGGGCTGTCCCCAGACCAGCAGGCAAGTAAAATGAAACTGTGGAAATTCAATCCAGAGGGGTCGATCCAGGGGCAAGCTATGGCCCTCTGGGAACAGGTTGCATTATGGCTACGGCCAACTAAGCTAACCTCCCACCAGATAGTGCAACAAGTAGCCTGCTACTTATTATTACAGTGCCTCCCCAGAAACTTTGCCCAGCCAGTATGGGGAACTTTCCATTCAATGAATGAATTAATAAGACTCATAAGACCACCTAAGCCAGCATCGAAATCTGGGAGAGCAGAACGGTCCTCTAGTGGATTCTCTAGAGCAGTGTTTCCGAACCTTTGTCTTGGGGGCACACTGTGGCTGCAGGTTTTTGTTCCAACCAGATTCCTAATCAGTGACAACACCTGATAACACTGAGCTCGTTTAATTAGCTGGTATTATTTTTCTGTTATTCTACATTCACAAAAACACAGCAGCATGATTTTTACATTTATAAGACATTTAGAAATATTTCTGCTTTTGCTATAGATTTAAATGCTTAACTCTCTTTTGTTGATTTTATTATATTTTACCCTTTCTCTGTGCAGTTTTTCCACTTTGTTGTATCTTATTAATAACAATTACAAATGAGCAGAGCAGACACGCTGGCAAACAACACTGAATAATCAAAGGCTGCAAGTACTTTAGCATCAGACCCACTAATTAGTAAATAATGGATTCATTAATACTAGAATTACCAGAGCCTACGAAAAAACTCGTATATCCGGCCCACCTTAAATCGCTTCTTAAATCCGTTCACACCTCTCCGCCAGCATCCTTTGTCCTCTAAATGTGCTGATAAAAGACAAGCTGCCAGCAGCCGGCTATTCCATCCCCCCACCGACTTAGAACGTGAGCGAAGTTTTCCCAGCTCACGCCTTGATTGTTTACCTGGGAGTGAAGTGCAGTTTTACAGTGGAAATGATAGATCGTTATTTGGAAGACTTCCGTTTCTAAAGTAATCTGTGTAAACACATTGTTAAAACAGAAACTTTTTCATATTTTAGTAATAAATGTTACAAAATGTAGTAGGCATAAACTATAGAATATATAAAGCCCGAGTTCCAAAGATCAAATAAACACTTTCACAAAAGCTTCAAGAATGATTCAACAGCTTCTGTGGCGTAGCGCGCTAAGGTTTGCCTCTTAGCGCAGAGCAGCTTTTCCTTGCCTCACAGACCTGAGTTCGATTCCCCGCTGGGGATGAAGTGTTGCTTTTTTTTTCTTTTCTTTTAAACCTCAAACGGACATAAAATTTATACATTGGTATGCACTGTCAGTTACTGAGATCGTTATATTTTCATGTGGGATGCTCCTTTTAAAATATTTTTTTAACAATTGAGACTGCAATTAACAGGAACAACTGTCCTTATAACTTATTTTTAAGATCCATAACACACAGACAGACAGAGCACTGCGTAATAGAGAGACAGACAGGCAGAGAAGTCACTAGATATATAAACAAACAGGGAAGCCACGTGTACTGAAAGAAAAAAAAGAACAAAATGTGCGTTGTCCCTGACTCTCTAAGTAAGATCGGGGGAGGGGTGATGTTAGAGCGCCTGCGCTTATTCAGTACAGTACATTGTTTATGGATACAATGAGGCTATTAGAAATAAACTGGATGCATTAGGATTAAAAGTCAAATCGGAGGTAAAAAGCTTAGGGGTAACCGTTGATTGTAATCTGAATTTTAAATCGCATATTAATAAAATCACTAGGACAGCATTTTTTCACCTAAGGAACATAGCAAAAGTTAGACCTCTTATATCATCGAAAGATGCAGAGAAATTAGTTCATGCGTTTGTCTTTAGTCGGCTAGATTACTGTAATGCACTCCTCTCAGGACTACCCAAAAAAGACATCAATCGTTTGCAGTTAGTGCAGAATGCAGCTGCTAGAATCCTTACCAGGAAAAGAAAATCCGAACACATTTCTCCAGTTTTGATGTCACTACACTGGTTACCTGTGTCATTCAGAATTGACTTTAAAATTCTGCTTATGGTTTATAAAGCTTTAAATAATCTCGCCCCGTCTTATATATCGGAATGTCTGACACCTTATATTCCAAATCGCAACCTCAGATCCTCAACTGAGTGTCTCCTTAGAATTCCAAGAGCAAAACTTAAAAGAAGTGGTGAGGCGGCCTTCTGCTGTTATGCACCTAAAATCTGGAATAGCCTGCCAGTAGGAATTCGCCAGGCTAATACAGTGGAGCACTTTAAAAAACTACTGAAAACACATTACTTTAACATGGCCTTCTCATAACTTCACTGTAATTTAATCCTGACACTCTGTATATCCAATTCATTATAATAACTATTCATTCAAAATTTGTACTAACCCCTACTCTCTCTTCTGTTTCCTTTTCCGGTGTCCTATTGGTGGTGGCTTGTGCCACCACCATCTACCCAAAGCACCATGATGTTCCAACAATGATGGATGGATTAAAAGCCAGAAGTCTGTATAACCATCAGCATAAAGTGACTCTGTGAGAACCCTAACTACAAAGAGGACTATTTCATTTATGTTAGGTAGAATGCCCAAAGGGGACTGGGCGGTCTCGTGGCCTGGAACCCCTACAGATTTTATTTTTTTCTCCAGCCTTCTGGAGTTTTTTTTTGTTTTTTCTGTCCACCCTGGCCATCGGACCTTACTCCTTTTTATGTTAACTAAGGTTGTCTTATTTTAATTTCTTATTTGTCTTTTATTCTTCTTTTCTTCATTATGTAAAGCACTTTGAGCTACTTTTTGTATGAAAATGTGCTATATAAATAAATGTTGTTGTTGTTGTTGTTATTTGATCTTTGGAACTCGGGCTTTACACATTCTATAGTTTATGCCTACTACATTTTGTAACATTTATTACTAAAATATGACAAAGTTTCTGTTTTAACAATGTGTTTACACAGATTACTTTAGAATAACAATCTCTTATTTCCACTGTAAAACTCCACTTCACTCCCACATAATCAATCAAGTCATGAGCTGGGAAAACTTCGCTCACGTTCTAACTCGGTGGGGGGATGGAATAGCCGGCTGCTGGCAGCTTGTCTTTTATCAGCACATTTAGAGGACAAAGGATGCTGGCGGAGAGGTGTGAACGGATTTAAGAAGCGATTTAAGGTGGGCCGGATATACGAGTTTTTTCGTAAGCTCTGGTAATTCTAGTGTTAAACAATTAGAAGACCTTGAAAAGAAGAATGAAAATCAAGATAAAAATATTGTTAAAAAGAAAAAAATACATTATACCCATATAACTACTTGGTACATTTTAATATTATATGAGGGAATCCATTCCCGGGGATGACACAGTGCACGGGCATCTCACATGTGAACGGTTTTAGAACGACCGACACTTATTTTTAATAAAACTACTGCAATATGTTGACATCAATAAAAGACTAACCTTAACTACAAGCACTTCATGCTGTCATATAGGTACATTTATCTAGTTAGTTGTGGTAGTAAGAGCAAAGAAAGCACAACGTGTCCAGCGTGCGGTCGTCCAGGCAAGAGCACACCTTCGTGCAGAGTATGCCAGCCGCTGAGAAAGCACGCTCTGCCTCCACTGAAGTAGGCGGCACAGTCATCAGATACTGATACACTTGTTCTAAGCAATGCCCGCACTTGCCATTGCTCTGAAACACTGCAATTTCAGCTTTTATTGATGCATCCTGTTTCTTGTCATCATTCTGTGATGGTAAGTTTTTTGGCACAGATATGCGGATGCAACAGACTGACGCATTGCAATTTCAAGTTGCTGTTCAAAGCTGTCAACAGCACAGACGTCAATGAACTCTGCCTCGTCCTGGCATTCGTGAGCTGCAGAGTGCAGACACCTCCCAGTCCACTGTGCTCAGTCTTAGTTTGAGCCGGGAGACTGACTGCTGCTGGTCTGTTGTTGAATGAATTAATGAACAACACACTATACTGTGGGCCAAAAAACTGTGCCACTTACCCTGTAATTATTTTCAACTGTAACTCTGTTATTTCTTGATCGATTTTTAGACTTTTACACGCTATATATGCGAGCTTGGCCGTTCCCGTTTTTATAGCAGTTTCATTCCCGGGAATGCAGGAATGAAAAATGTTCATTTTTTATATAGGCTCATATAAATATATATGTAATATATATGTTGTCGCAGGTGGCTGGGAGGGTTACCCGGCCGGGATGCCCCAGAGGACCGGAAGAGGGCTTATACCCACCTCAGACCACGTGGGGGCAACCACCCTGGTTGCTATGGGGACCACAGGTACAGAGCTTTGAAGCTCAACCCTGTAGGGGCCCATGGTCACCGCCAGGAGGCGCCCCGATGCCTTGGGAGCCCTGGACCTCAGCACTTCCGCCACACCTGGAAGTGCTGGAGGGAAGAGGAGCATGGACACCCGGAGTGCTTCCGGGTACGCAGCCGGCACTTCCGCCACACTGGGGAGTGCTGGTGGAAGATTGCCAAGAAGCACCTGGAGCACATCCAGGTGCATATAAAAGGGGCCGCCTCTCTTCATACGTGGGACTTGAGTTGGGAGTGAGGAAGGATGAGGTCTCTGGAGGAGGCAAGGAGGCGGCCTGAACAGAAGGCTTTGTGTGTGTTGGCCAGGACTTTGGGGACTTTTGGGCACTTTTGTAAATAATGGGGCACTTTAATAAACGTGTTGTGGGTGAAGTCAACGTATCTGCCTGTCTGTGTCCGGGTCATGCTCCACTATATATATATATTCTTTTTTTTTTAACCAAACTTAAGTTTTCTAATTCCTGTATTGTTCCCAAAACACAGAACTTGGGGAAATAACACATCACTTAATTAGCCCAGAAGTCCAAGGTGGTTGGAACAAAAACCTGCAGCCACAGTGTGCCCCCAGGACAGAGGTTGGGAAACACTGCTCTAGAGATTGTGTCCTACAACATAAGTCTCTGGGTGATGCTGCTTCACAATAAGGAGACCTGGGTTCACTTCCCAGATCCTCCCTGTGTGGAGTTTGCATGTTCTCCCGGTGTCTGCGTAGGTTTCCTTCGGGTGATCAGGTTTCCTCCCACAGTCCACAGACATGCAGGTTAGGTGCACTGGCGATCCTAAATTGTTCCTAGTGTGTGCCTGGTGTGTGTGTGCCCTGCCCGGTGTTTGTTCCTGCCTTGTGCCCTGTGCTAGCTGGGATTGGCTCCAGCAGACCCCTGTGACTCTGTGTTAGGATATAGCGGGTTGGACAATGACTGACTGACTGACTGACTGACATAAGTCTCTTCCACATAAACCAGAGCCTGTTCCAGAGTCCCCAGGCCACTGGGCGTGCAACCTGCCTCGAAGCGAGGAGGAATGCAGGTGGAAGGGCGTTTTATATGCACTTACCAACCCCCTGAAGCTGTCACTTACGGGACCTGTAGTCGTTAATGGTTATAAACTTGAAGCCTTGTTGGACTCCAGCAGCAACATTTCCATTGTTGATTGCCAATGATTCTTAATCAAATACAAAACCACCCTATGTTTCGTTAGTCAGTGGGGATCACTGAAAAAAATTCCCATGGTGGTCCTCCCCAATCCAGCTTTTCCAGTAATTCTGGGGTGGGACTGATCTAATAATAAATGCAGTAGACGATCGACTTCTCCCATTCAAAGCTTTGGCCTAGTGGTAGACGGAAACGAACAGTCTCAAGCTGTCTCCACGCCGTGTAATCAGCTGGTGGAGAGAGGTACGGAAGCCCACGAGGAGGACGGGGAGACTCCTGGTCCGTCGTAGGCGGTCATCCACCCGTGCCTCGACCAGTCGGGAGGAATCCCCGCCCCTTGAGATCCGACCGGATTCTCTGTCCGAAATGCATTTTCAGTTTAGAGAAACATCGGCTTCTTTCAAAAGGGAGCAGTGGAACGATGACTCCCTAAAATTTGCAAAAAATGCAGTGGTTCTAGTCAATGGCCAACACACACAACAGCCCATGCCACAGGGACCTCACTTTGTAATAGAAAATGATCTATTATATCAGGTCGCGGAGCATGAGGGGGAGGTCCGGAAACTGCTGTTAATTCCACAATCTTACCTGCGGCAGGTTTGTGAGTTAGCACATGCCCATCTCCTTGGAGGCCATTTAGGCTCCGACAAAACGTTAGAGTGGATCAAGCTCCAATTTTACTGTAGGTTCGCCATTTTTGTATTTCTTGTCCGGAATGTCAATTGCAGCAAATTCCTAGGAGGGACTATGCTCCTCTCGTTCCCCTTCCCTTAATTGATGTTCCCTTCGAAAGAATCGGGGTCGATATAGTAGGAACCCTAGAGACCTCAGCCCATGGACACAAATATATATTAGCTCTTTTAGGGTGGATGTTGACTTTTGTCGACAGGAGGGGTTGAGGGCGCACGTCGACAAAAGTCAACATCCTGGGATAGAGGGCGACAATCAGCTGTTAATGGCGACAAAACTCACCATTACGTTAAAGGCATTCCCTCTCTGCTTGGAGGAATGTTAGACTCATTGACTCTGCATCTAATCCTTGCATGTGCGTGAGTTACGAAATGTAAACAAAGGCAAGATGGCATCGACATCTCATGAGGGAGTGAAGCGAGTACAGAAAACAAAATGCTCAGCAGACAATGTTTTGTGCATTATCACTTAGTCAGACTCTGATTTTTCAGAAAAATTTCAGAGTGATTTTGTTGAGAGTGATCAGGAGATCAAGCAAGAGAGTGAGGAACTGGCATCAGCTGATCGGACACCAGCCGATGCCGCCCCAGCTGAGCGCATTCGCACAGCCGATGCACCTACAGCAAGGTTCGTGTGGGAGGAATACCCAGACATTGATCCGTGTTAGCCAAACTGGCTACCGGACTACACAAGACAACATGGCTTGCTGTTGGACATGACAGATTACCAGCCGCTGGACTACTTCAGGCTGTTCTTTCTTGAGGCTGCCTTTCAGCTACTGTCAGACGAGACAAACAGTTATGCAGTGCAATTTTTTTGAATCGTGAGCTGCGCTTGCACCGCATTCTCTTTTTTCAAAGTGGAAACCTACAACAAAAGACGAGATGAAGGGCTTTGTGGCATTACAAATAGAGATGGGACTAGACTAGCGATATAACTTCAGGGAGCATTGGTCCAAACGTGCTTTGTCCCCTGAAGGCTTTGGACAGGTTATGCCGCGTGATAGGTACATGCTTCTGCAAAGTTTTATTCACTTCTGTGATAACCAGAAGCAAATCCCAAGAGGTAAGCCAGGCTATAACCACATGTATAAAGTTCAGCCCCTGCTTGACATTGTGGAGCCAACATATAAACAATTTTATCAGCCTGGCCGTGATTTTTCTGTAGATGAATCTATGATAAAATACAAAGGATGCCTTTGTTTCCGCCAGTATATGCCAGAGAAGCCCACAAAGTATGGCATAAAGGATTTTGTACTGGCAGAAGCAAGCACTGGTTTCTGCCTGAAAGTAATTACATATACAGGAAAGTACTCCTTTCAATGAGAGAACTGTCCCTTGACAAGTCAGGTTGTGCTGGAGCTACTTCAGGGCTATGAACATTTGGGTCATGTTGTGTACATGGACAATTTTTATACATCACCAGAACTGTTCCTGGTGCTACAGAGCAGGGGAATTGGAGCTTGTGGCACAGTAAGGGTGAACAGGAGACACATGCCTTCACAGTTGAAACCAGACAGGCTTAAGATGAAAAGAGGTGACAATACGGTTTTCATGCGGGCGGAAAACTTGGTGGCAGTGGCATGGGACAATGTCAAATGGGTGACTTGTCTCTCTACAGTACACACTAACAATATATGTGAGAAAGTTATTCGTCAAAAGGGAAACCCAGAAGGTAGGAAGCTGGAAGTCAGTTGCACTTCAGGAGTATAACTGTAAAATGGCTGCAGTTGATCGACTGGATCAGATGTTGGGGTCATACGCTTATGGCCATAAGTTCACCAAGTGGTACCACACTGTGTACCACTGCATGCATGTGATTGCACTTACAAATGACTATATATTGTTCAAGTAGGCAAACAGTGACAGTACTATGACTGCAGCAGATTTTCGCAAAAAGGTGGTTGACAGCTTGGTAACAGAGTATGTTGCAGTGCCTTTGGCAAAGCAAGGAAGGCCATCGCAAAGAGCAGTGCCAGACAGGCTGACTGAGCGCCACTTTCCTGCAACATATGAGGACAAAAAGTACAAACCTGACTGCGTTGTGTGCAGCAACGGACAATTGAAAAGGAGGCACCAGTGCAACACATATTGTAAGCAGTGCAACGTGGCAATGCATGCAATTGGCTGCTTTGAGCGATATACTTTGCAGAACTTTGTGTAACATGTATGTGATATGTATGTGAAATCATATAGTAAGCCGGCTCATAAAACATGCAAGACAGCAACATTTGTCAAAAATAAATATTTTTTTGTTGATTTGATGTCTTAAACCATTGCGTTGTGTTCTTTTTTAAAAAAAAGTTAGTTTTAGGAAAAATATTCAGCCCTGGGAGAAAAGAAACAAAAAAAATTAGCCCTAAAAGAGTTAGTCCTCATAGATTATGCGACCCGATACCCAGAAGCTGTTCCTTTACACTCGGCTATATCTAAGGCAATTGCACGGGAATTGGTGGAGGTCTTTGTGCAAGTAGGTATCCCTAAAGAAGTCCTAACAGACCAAGGGACGCCTTTTACTTCAGAAACATTCAGGGAAACGGCCAAGTTACTGAAGATAAAGCACTTAAAGACCACAGTGTATCATCCTCAAACCGACGGTCTAGTGGAGAGGTTTAATCAAACTCTCAAGCAGATGCTTCGCAAGGTGGTCAGTGGGGATGGGAGGAATTGGGATCAATTCCTCCCTCTCATTCTCTTTGCCTATTGGGAGGTCTCACAAGCCTCTACGGGCTTCTCACTGTTTGAATTGTTATACAGATGACAGCCCTGGGGTATGTTAGATATTTTGAAAGAAGACTTGGAAGGAGAGGCTCTTCCCTCAACAAATATATTGGAATATATCACGCAATTACGCAATAGACATGGAAAGATCCGACCTATTCTAAAAACTCATATGGAAGAAGCACAATCAGCACGCTATTATGACTGTGGCACGACGCTCCAAGAATTTAATCCGGGGGATTGCGTCACTGTACTAGTTCCCACTTCCCATTCAAAACTACTTGCCCAGTGGCATGGCCATTATGAAATTAAGGAGAGGAAAAGGCTTGTCGACTATTTGGTGAAACAACCCAATTGTCGACCAAGCGAAGGGATTTATCATGTGAACTTGCTGAAGCCGTGGAAAGAGCGGGATCCCAATCCCTCCTCCGATCAGCCCCGTTCAATCTTTGTTCATGCAGACATCCTTAATTTTGGCAAAGAGTAAACTCTTAGACGGAGGCAGGAGCTGGAATCAGCTATTCTGTTTGTTGTGGAGGTGGTGAGTGAAAAACCTGGAAGGACCTCTCTGATTGCGCATGACATAGAGACTAATCCGTGGGTTATAGTCTGAGAGCGCTCCTATAGACTTCGCGAGGCAAAGAAAGCAGAAGCGGAACTGCAAATCAAGCAAATGCTGGAACTATGAGTGATAGAGGAAACTTATAGTCCCTGGTCCAGTGCGATCGCCTTGGTTAGTAAGCCTAATGGAAGTTAGAGGTTTTGCAATGACTTCCGTTGGTTTAACCGGGTCTCTCAATTTGACACTTATCCCATGCCTCGCGTGGACGACCTCCTCGAAAGGCCTGGCCAAGTGAAATTTCTGACCATGCTTGACATGACAAAGGCATACTGGCAGATTCCTTTAATGGATTCCGCAAAGCTCAAAACCGCATTTACCACCCCTAGCGGACACTGGCAGTATCGTGTCCTTCCATGCGGGTTACACAGGGCTCCTGCAACTTTCCAGCATGTGGTGGACAAAGTGCTCCACCCCCATAATGCGTATACAGTAATCCCTCACTATATCGCACTTCGACTTTCGCGGCTTCACTCTATCGCGGATTTTATATGTAAGCATATTTAAATATATATCGCGGATTTTTTGCTGGTTCACGGATTTCTGCGGACAATGGGTCTTTTAATTTCTGGTACATGCTTCTTCAGTTGGTTTGCCCAGTTGATTTCATACAAGGGACGCTATTGGCAGATGGCTGAGAAGCTACCCAACCAAAGCGCGTATTACGTATTAAATAAAACTCCTCAAATATATTGTGAGCACGGGGGCTCTTCGCACCCCTAGAGGATATGGCCGCTCCTCAAAAAACGCTGAAAGATTACCTTCACATTGCTCTCTTCTTTGCTGGGCTTACATATGGCTGTTTTATTAAGCGATTTGCTTCCTGCACGGTGCTTCGCATACTTAAAAGATCAAACAGCACGTATTGATTTTTGATTTTTACTTTTCTCTCTCTCTCTCTCTCTTGCTCTGACATTCTCTGCTCCTGATGGATGGGGTGTGAGCAGGGGGGCTGTTCGCACACCTAGACGATATGGACGCTCGTCTAAAAATGCTGAAAGATTACCTTCACGTTGCTCCCTTCTGTGCAGCTGCTTCGTGAAGCGACATGCTTCCCCCACGGTGCTTCGCAAACTTAAAAGCTCGAAGGGCACGTATTGATTTTTGATTGTTTTTCTTTGTCTCTCTCTCTCTGACATTCTCTGCTCCTGACGGAGGGGGTGTGAGCTGCTGCCTTCCTTGCAACTGCTTGTGCGGCAGTGCTTCGCATACTTAAAAGCCAAACAGCCCTATTGATTTTTGTTTGCTCTTTTTTCTCTCTCTCTCTCTGACATTATCTGCTCCTGATGCGCACTCCTTTGAAGAGGAAGATATGTTTGCATTCTTTTAATTGTGAGACGGAACTGTCATCTCTGTCTTGTCATGGAGCACAGTTTAAACTTTTGACAAAGAGACAAATGTTTGTTTGCAGTGTTTGAATAAAGTTCCTGTCTCTCTACAACCTCCTGTGTTTCTGTGCAAATCTGTGACCCAAGCATGACAATACAAAAATAACCATATAAACATATGGTTTCTACTTCGCGGATTTTCACCTTTCACAGGGGGTTCTGGAACGCAACCCCCGTGATCGAGGAGGGATTACTGTAGTGCTGCCTACCTGGATGACGTTGTCATCTATTCCAGCACATGGAAGGAACACATACAGCAGGTCACAGCAGTATTGCGGACACTAAGAGAAGCTGGGCTTCGTATCAATCCAAAGAAATGTTTCTCTGGATTAAATGAAGCCAAATATTTGGGATACCTGGTAGGCCGGGGTACCATGAAACCACAGTGTTCAAAAATAAATGCCATTTTTAAATGGTCCCGTCCGTGAACCAAACGGCAAGTCCAAGCATTTCTCAGATAAGCCCGGTACCACTACTGGTTCGTACCCCAGTTTTCGGATAAATTGACAGATTTAACAAAGAAAAGGGCTCCTAACAATGTGTTATGGACTGACAAGACAGATGCTGAATTTTGTGAGTTGAAACAGGATCTTACTTCAGCACCAATATTAAAAGCAACTGATTTTTTTTCACTTTTATTCTCCAGACGGATGCTTCGGACACAGGCTTGGGGGCTAAGCTGAGCCAAAGCGTTGATGGTGTTGAACACCCTGTTATGTACCTGAGCCAGAAACTGTTGGATCAGGAGACCAGGTATGCCTCAGTGGAAAGGGAAGCCCTCGAGATAAAATGGGCGATAACACAGTTGAGGTAATACCTCTTGGGCCGGGAGTTCACTCTGGTGACAGACCATACCCTTTTACAGTGGATGGCCCTTCATAAGGAGTCGAATCCATGGGTCACTAGGTGGTTTCTTGACCTTCAACTGTACAAGTTTTCGCTGATTCATCGTAAGGGTTCTCTCCATGCCAACGCGGATGCTCTCTCTCATGCCCATGAGCTCTCGGTGCAGGACGCCTGAGCCGATGGGTCTGGACTGAGGGGGGGCCTAGTCACACACGTGCAAGTAGGAGGCAGCTAAACAGCCTGAATAATGGTAATTACACCATCGACCAGGGGGAGGCGGGGTGTGCTAACTGTCTTTCTCAGTTACTTGTAGACCATTCCCAGGAAATCCCACCAGGTTCTGGCACCCTCAATGATGTCACTTTCTGGCCACAAAGATGATGTCACTTCCGGTCCGCGGCAACATCACTTCCGGCCCTGAGCCCAGAGATGATGACACTTCCAGTCCCGACAATATCACTTCCAGTTCCGGCCCCAGAGATGACAACACTTCCTTAACTGGCCTTTAAAGCCACCATCTTGACTGTCTGTGATCAGTTCTGTTGTGGACTCAGTCGTGTGAATATCTCTGTTCAATTATTGCAATATTAGCAGCCAGGATACAATATACGGGTGGCTGCCCCAAACCTTTATCATGTCTTTTGGCATTATTTGTCACACCCCTCATTAATCACACCTGATATGAATAATTAATTGATGATTTACGAACAAAAATTAGATTACAAGAAACAAAAAGAACTACAGTAGAGAAATCTATAATAAAATGCAATAATTAAGTTATTTAAATTTTTATAACAATCTCTAAAAATTAAGTAGGGGTGGGGGGACAAAACACAGAATGAATGGAAGAGCACTGAATTGTATTGAAATAAATAAATGCAAAAACCTAAAGCCAAAGACAGAAAAAATACTAAATAAATGAGATGATGCAGAACAAAAGGTCAAAAACTAACCTCTGAACCTGATGACCAAGATACAAATACACATACAGTATATAAAACTGCTCAAAAAATTCAAGGAACACTTTGAAAACATATCAGGGGCCTCATGCATAACGCCATGCGTAGAATTCGCACTATAACATGACATAAGCACAAAAGCGGAAATGTGCTTACGCACAAAAAAATCCAGATGCATAAATCTGTGCGAACGCCAACTTCCATGTTCTTGCACTACATAAATCCCGGTCAGCGTGAAAATTAACACACGTGCACACACCTGCTGTCCCGCCCCAACTCCTCCCAGAATTACGCCTCTTTGAATATGCAAATCATTATAAATTGCCCTTAAGCTCAGCCTTCTGTGAAAAGACAATGGCAAAAGTATGAGGGAAAATAGAAGAATTTCAGCGAAAACCGAGTGGAGACAAGGAAAAACATACTATTTGTTGATTTAAACAGTGGTATAAACAACAAAAGGAAGTTGATCGAGTGACATAGCGTGTCGGAGAAACTCGAAAGCTCAAGTTCACAAAGTCACACAGTGCCCGAAATAAAAAAGAACTTGTCAGATATCAAAGTTGCCGTGAAAAGGCGAGTCGTAGCCCACCGTCTGAGTGTCATATGAAAGCTTATTAGGGTACAGAGAAAGAAAAAGGCAGAGTGTGAAAAAAGCACGAAATGTCAACTTTAATCTCGAAATTTCCACTTTAATCATGTAGTTTATTTTGTCATTAAAATAGAACATCATAAACTTCATCTTAAAATCATTTAATTTACTAGTTTCTCAAATTCCATCGTAACTAAAGTAGCACATTAAATGCTTTGTTTTGTATTTGATCTTCTATGTGGGTAAATGGGCTTTCTCTTCCTCCGACAGGACACAGAATCCATTACATTTGTTAATATTACAGCTCCCTGAATAATTCAAATACTGAGAAGTATACGTGATATCATTTTCATGATGATAGGAGTTAAAGCATGTTATTAAACATGGGAACACGGTGGCGCAGTGATTGTTCATGTCTCACGCAAGATGCTTGCGGCACCATGCGCGACCTTCGATGAAATACTTTTTTAGAGAAGTACTGTCTCTTTCAAACGTACTAACCCCCAATTCCTGTCCTTCCTTTTCTTTCTCCAAATACCCAATTGCCACACAATCAGCTCTGTAATAGACATTAAGCCATCTGTAAGCTTAGAACGCCAATTCTTCAAAACTTTTAAGGAACACTGAAATATCTTCGTAAAGTTTATTTATTCTATCCATCTATCCTTCCAGTGTCGTGCCAGCCACAGCAAGACTACAGCGCGAGGCAGGAACAATCCGTGAACGAAGCTCCAGCTCCTCACTAGCGCTGCGGCCCCATGTACTTAAAGTTTTATCTGTATAATATAATAAACATATTTTGCTGCATTTCATCTTAAAAATGATATCGTCATCATATGTAAATACGTGCTTTATAAAGTGGCTCAGGTTGTGTAATATTATAACTGTATCGCAAGTTTACAGTGAGGTAATTGTACTTATAAGTCCAAACAGTTCTACAAGGAGCACTTGATGGACTGATTGAGTGCATTTAGAGTTCTTGGGATGAAGCTGTTTGTGAACAGCGAGGTCAGTACAGGAAAGACTGAAGCGTTTGTCATATGAGAGCAGTTCAATAGACAGCATGGCTGAGGCAGCGTGTGCTTGATGCTGTATACTGCTAATTCTCTTTCCAATCAGCTGCTGTACAACTGTGATTCACACTCAGATATAGTGATATAAATACTCCCGAGTGGTGCAGTGAGAGTGATATGGAAAAAGATGATCCGCTGTGGCAACCCCTAACGGGAGCAGCTGAAAGAAGAAGAAGATGCAGTGAGAGTAACAACACTAAAGCAGTTATGGTATTTGGAATACTATGGCTATTCCCTGGACCATTATATTGCTACAGGTTAATTACAATCAAATGCCTTAAACTAATGAACAATAAGCAGTTAGTTTCAGTGTATTTATAAAGCCGCGTCAGGAATGTGGATCTAAGAAAGAAAGGGTGACCACACAGGAACAGTAGCACTGCTTTGACGCTGGGTGCCGCCAGTCTGCAAAACCGAGCGGAGAAATTGCGTATGCCAGGGTATGAGGTACCGTGGAAATGTGCGTGGCTTTACTCCAAGTTTAGGTTTTATACATCGCGATTTGAGCGTGGAAACGTTCGTACAGAACATTTCTGTGCATACACACCGTTTATACATGAGGCCCCAGATGAGGATATCAAATTGGGGCTAAGGTTCGGTTGGGTTCCGTACTTAATAAAATTAATTTTCCTAAGAGTAGGAGATTTTTGTGTGTGCTGGGCTCCTCATTCAACTTAAGAGGAACGCGCTACACCTTGATAGTAAGAGAGATGAAGAAAACAGCTTTGCGTCTTTCTACTTTTTAACTGCTCTGAGCTGTAAACAATGTGAAGACGAGACCACCTTCAGCGAAGAGGGGTTGTAGCAACAAGGTGGACGCTGGGAGGCGTGGAATGTCAGGCTTTTCCTCTGGGTCAACAGCTTTGCAGTTTCGGGCAGTGTCCTCTCTTCTCGCACTGTTTGTCACACTTCAAGTGCCCTGTCGGCTCCTGGGACAGTGGAAATCTTTGCAAATAAGTGTGATCAGCACTATCAAACCGGGACTCTCTTGGTAAATTGCGGTGCACGGCTACTTACTGTCCCTTTAAGATGAATTCGGGTCACTAAAACCCCCCAACATTCAAGGTTGCTTTTGTGATGAATTCTTTTAAGAAATTGGAGGGTTTACATCTAAGAAGATGTACCGACCTCTTCATGTTAAGTATTAGACTTGGGAAGGTGCAGTGAGAGTAACAATGCCAAAGCAGTTATGGTATTTGGAATAGTTTGACTATTCTGTAGACCATTATATTGTTACAGGTTAATTTCAATCAGATGCCTTAAACTAATAAACAATATGCTGTTAATTTCTGTTTATTTATAAAGCCGCGTCAGGGATTTGTATCTGAAAAAAAAAGGATAACCACACAGGAACAGTAGCACTGCTTTGACGCTGGGTGCTGCCAGTGTGCAAAACCGAGCAGAGAACTTGCATACAACAGGGTATGAGCTACTGTGGAAATGTGTGTGGCTTACGCCAAGTTTAGGTTTTATACATCGTGCTTTGAACGTGGAAACATTCTTACACAACATTTTTGTGCGTATGCTCCGTTGGCCCCAGATCTCAATAGGAAAAAAATCCTGCTGGATATCTCAACTGATATAAACTGGGTAATGTGTTAGGAACAAAACGATGCCACATTGTTTGATGGAAATGAAAATTATCAACCTACACAGGGCTGAATTCAAAGACACCCCGAAAATCTAAGTGAAAAAATGGTGCGGCAGGCTAGTCCATTTTGCCAAAATTTCATTGCAGCAACTCAAAATCGTACTCAGTAGTTTGTATGGCCCCCACATGCTTGTATGCATGCCTGACAACATCAGTGCGTGCTTCTAATGAGACAACAGATGGTGTTCTGGGGTGATCTCCTCCCAGATCTGGATCAGGGCATCACTGAGCTCCTGGACAGTCAGAGGTGCAACCCAGCAGCGTCATATGGACCGAAACACAATGTCCCAGAGGTGTATTATTGGATTTAGGTCAGGCGAGTATGGGGGCCAGTCAATAGTATCAATTCCTTCATCCTCCAGGAACTGCCTGCATACTCTCGCCACCAGTGGCCTGCTGGAGGTTATTTTTTTACGGCTCTGGCAGTGCTCATCCTGTTCCTCCTTACCCAAAGGAGCAGATACCAGTCCTGCTGATGTGTTAAGGACCTTCTACGGCCCTGCCCAGCTCTCCTAGGGTAACTGCCTGTCTCCTGGAATCTCCTCAAATCCCTTTGGACACAGCAAACCTTCTGGCAATGGCATGTATTGATGTGCCATCCTCGAGAAGTTGGACTACCTGTGCAATCTCTGTGGGGTCCAGGTATCGCATCATGCTACAAGTATTGACACTGGGGGTCATCTCATTGTTGCCCCTCTAGTGCAGCTGTTGTTAATTTCATTAACACCAAAGCAGCTGAAACTGATTAACAACCCCCTTTGCTATTTAACTGACCAGATCAATATCCCAGAAGTTTCACTGACTTGATGCTATACTCTGATTAAAAAGTGTTCCTTTAATTTTTTGAGCAGTTTATATATATGAGCCAAAATGAAGTACCACAATTCTCAAGGTCATTGTGTGACCTTGGGGTTGGGGTGAGGGTCCTTTGATAGGCCCTTGTAGTTTTCAGTCTGCAACATGCCTTGGTCCGGTGCGCACCGTGGTTTCTCTGTTGACACAGTCTTCAAAAACAACAAATCCATCATCACTACGCAACACATCTTCCGAATGCACTTCAGCATTCCTCCTAACGGTGCAGTCACAAATCAGAAAACAATTCTTCAGTTGGTGGTTAAATTTAGACAGACAGGTACAACATTGAACAGAAAATCTCCAGGCTGTCCTCGGACTGTACAAATCCCTGAAAAATTCCAAGCTGTAAGGGCATCAATTTTGCAGTCTCCTAGACGTTCAGCGCACAAACATTCTTCTGCTTTAGGCATTCCCAACATGTCCATACAAAATGATGGTAGTGCAGGAACTCATTGAGAGAGACTGGGTGAGCCATAGGGATTTGTGCGCAAACATTCTGCAAACTGTTCATCAAGATGCCATCACCATCAACGAGGCACATTTCCATTTGAATGGTTGCGTAAATAAGTAAAACTTTCACTGTTGGGCTGAAACCAACCCACGTGAACTTCATCAGAAACCCCTGCACAGTGAGCATGTCACAGTTTGGTCCGCCGTTACAGAATTTGGCATTGTAGGCCCTTACTTTTTTGAGGAGGGTGGAGCAACAGTCACCATCACTTCAGAACGTTACATTGAAATGCTAGAGATCTTTTTGTAGCCCCAACTGGAAGAAATGGATGTGGTGGATGCATGGTTTCAACAGGATGGAGCAACAGCTCATACGGCCCCAAGATCCATGCAAGTTTTGCGGGAGATGTTTCTGGAGAAACTGATCTCACTGTGCAGAAATGTCGGGTGGCCTTTACTTTCGCCCTGATCTCGCTTCGTTTGATTTCTTCTTGTGGGGCTACCTTAAGTCGAAGGTATACACACACCGACCTCAAAACCTTGAAGCTCTCAAGGACCCTATTCGCCACAAAGTCACCACTATTCCCCTTGAAATGGCATGCAAGCGTTCAGAATTCGTCTTGAAGAGTGTATCAAAAATGATGGCCACCACCTTGAAGACATCATTTTTAAAACACAGTGAGGAAAATCTATTTTGTATACCCTTTCTTGTATTTTAATAAATTTATTTTTATCTTGTAGTGTTTTTGTAGAATGTGGTAACTCTTCTTCCTGTACAAGTAAATCAAAAACTCTTAAACCTGATAGACACAATCAAAAACTGAGGCTTTGGATTTGAAGTATGTAGAATCCAAATATTGAACAGTTTCATTTAAAATTAATTTAAAGTAGTTAAAATTATTTTTCATTGCCTTCTGTGCCGTTTTGGGTTTTCTTGGTTGCCGCCATTTTGTAGCTATTCTTTACTAGTTACCTTGGAACATTACTGGAAGTGCATTCTTGTGATGTTGTCTAAGAAATGCATTAAAAGGTCAGAGATTGTGGATAAAATAAAACTTTGTTCAGTGAATCCTTCTTTAAAATTCTTTACTGGTTATAAATCTCAAGGTTTAATTTGTTCAACTTTAGGTTCTGATACACAGTTGTGATGTTAGCCTATACAATTCCCAGTTAATATCCCAGTTTTGCTTTTATGTATATCTCCTCCTCTGTTCATTTTCATTATTTTTGTGCTATCTCTGTCCTTTAGCACAGCACAACAGTTGTCAGTCTTTCAATGTTCTTACACATATTAGATAATTACTGTGGGAATATGACTCTTGCCTAAGTTTTGCGGAGGCCAGCATACAGAATTAAATATTTGCTTTAGCCTCCACAGACAAATTTGTGCCAAATCTGATTTTCCACTAACTATAGACACTTAGACAGACACTATGGAGCGGCCCCAATCTTAATTGAAAAAGCAGCACAAGGCAACACTATAACATCAGTCTACTGAAATAACTACAGAGAAAAGAATTGTGTTTCTTTATAGTCAGTGTTGACTGCAATGTAAACATGACAATTATGATGAATCATAACTTTTGACATCTAATAATCAACATGATTAATTTATGGAATAATTAGATTTGTTATTCTAATTATTTGTAATTTTAATTTTTATTTAACACTAGAATTCCTGAAGCCTATGAAAAAACTTGTAATCCCAAGCCACATTAAATTCCTTTGTACCTCTCCATTAGCATCTTTTGTTTTACAAATGTGTCGATCAGCACAAGCAGCAAGCAACTTGCTATCCCATCCCCCCCCCCCACCAACGCTGACCAAGTAACACAGAAGAATCTCAGTGTTCAAGTGAGTTTATCTGGATGTGAGGTGCCTGGAATTGTTGAGGGTAAATAATATATTGTCATTTGGAATGCACTCATTTCATGTGTGTTCGATGTATGTAAATGTAGGATGACAGGAAATCCAAGGAAGGAATTGTTGAACACATAACTAAAACAGAAACATTTGTCATATTTAGTAGTGACTGACAAAATGTAGAAATGAAGTGTATAATGTGTGAAGACTGAAGTCCAAATGTCAAATATTTCACAAATGGTACAAGTGCTGTATAACAAAATAGTGCACTTTTATTCAAGAATATAACCGAAGAAAAAGAAACTGGGTTAGGGTACGATGCTGACACAACTGCTTGGATGGTGCAGTGGTAAGAACTGCTAACTCATAATTAAGAGGTTTGGAGTTCGATTGTGGCTCCTTCCTAGATTTACCATTTTGAGTAGTGAGCTGCTCTTATTATTAATATCCATCCATCCATTTTCCAACTCGCTGAATCCGAACAAAGGGTCACGGGGGTCTGCTGGAGCCAATCCCAGCCAACACAGGGCGCAAGGCAGGGAACCAATCCCGGGCAAGGCGCCAACCCACTACATATTATTAATATTATAGAATAAAACCATACATTTGTTTGATTTGAGTCTGTAACAGCCAGTGTAAATTTATGGTACTTGTAAAAGTTAGTGGTTTTTTTTTTTTATTTAGTTTTATTCTCTCAGTCATGTTCACTTAGTACAATGAACTTGCGTCTCTCCCTCTCTGAGTTGATGGTGTTTATCACCATTCTTTCAACAAGAGCAGCGATGACCACAGTTAGTGCTGTGGTTGATGCCTAGTCAAAAGTATTTTGTTGTACCGGCAATCAAAGATTCAATGCCCCGTGACCACTATCAGACTATCATGCGACATTTACGCTTTGACAACAAAGCCACTCATGCAGAACATGTGAAAAAACAACATATTTGCATGTGCATGTGCAATGCTACACCTTATTTAGGAAAAGATACCAGTCATCCCATGGGAGAAGGACTTTCCGAAACTTGTGGTCATAAAGCTGTTTCTGGACAAAGTCAGAACCATAACAACTGACAACTTCTTCACATCGCTTTAGCTGGCTAATAAACTGCTGCACTGCAACACAACTCTGCTTAGCACCATAAAGTGGGATGGTAACCTCAACCTGCAACTAAAGTCACTTCAGTATGCGTGCAATTCTCCACGCTAGTATTTAGATCTGTCCATGCCATGCTGACAGTGTATACGCCCAAAAAGAAGACATCTGTCTGCATTCCCAGTACCATGCACCATAACACAGAGATTGTTCTTTTTATTCAATCTTGTCCAACGTTCAAATGACAACTCATGTTCAAATGACATAGCATTTACAATTAATTGCATTTTTATTCATGGATGTGTGTGTACATGCATGACAGAGGCAGAGACAGATTTGATATCATTCAAGTTGTTACTGGAATATAAAACAAACACTTTCACAAAGGTATGACAAAACAAGTGTGCTTTTATTCAAGAATAAAACTGAATTAAAAAAATTCAAGTAACAAGATAACAAGAAGACGTGATTCACTCGCGTTTTGCATTTGTGTATCTGCTTATATCCCTTCAGCGATATCTTTTACAAGTAGCAAACCTTTATACCAGCTGTTACAGACTCAAAGCAAATGTATGTTTTTATTATATAATAGTAATAATAAAAGCAGCTCACTACTCTTAATGGTAAATGTGGGGAAGACCCAGGTTCAAACCCACAACCTCTTGATTTAGAAGCAGCCACTCTTACCACTACACCAACCATGCAATTGATATTTGGGATTCAGTTTTTACATACTGACAGCAACATGTAAATTGAATGATTTCTTTTTTCTTTGGTTATTTTCTTGAATAAAAGTGCACTTGTTTTGTTATACTTTTTGTGAAAGTGTTTATTTGATATTTGGACTTCAGTCTTCACACATTAATTTTTACTATCACATGAAAAAAAATTCTGTTTTAGTTATGTGCTCAACATTTTTTGCCTCACATTTCCTGTCATCCTATATTTATCCAGATCGTTGTAGACACGGAACACACATAAAATGTATATATGGTGATCCCCTGCTATATTGCAGTATCGTGCCCCCATTACATCGTGGATTTATTATTATTATTATTACTACTACTAAGGGGCTTCAACCCTGCTCGCTTCGCTTGCCCACCCCCGGGTTTGGTTTACTGGATAAACAATTTAAAGAGATTGTTATTTTCATGGGAATTGTTACATATGCATTATTTTCATTTTTACTTTAAAACTTTTGTAAAAACAATCTTTGTCCTTTATTTCCTGCCCCAGGCGTGGTTAAATCTCTTTCTCACGGGACTTATGCTGCTCGCGTTGTGAAGGGGGGGGGGGGGGGGGGGGGGTCTGAAAGCACACTAAAGAGATGCGATCGGTTCAGCTGCTGTCTTGCTGCTGCTGGCCAGCTGTGTGTTCTGCTTGTCACACTTTGCATCAATCATTTTAAAGCTTTGCAGCTGTCCTTTTGCCACTTCGAGTCTCTGCCGTTAGCGTTATGAAGGGGGGTGTGGGGGGGTATGGGGTGAGGGCTGAACGCACGCTAAGGAGATGCACTCAGATATTTTGTTGGCTTGCTGCAGCTGCTGCTGGCGAGCTGCGTGTTCTGCTTGTCATTGTTTTAAGAGCTGGGAGCACATGAAGTGTGTCTGCCAAAAGCATTCCAACAGCTGCTAGGTTAGATGTCTGTGAACTTGTTTTAAATTGTGTGTAAGTAGGGCATGACTTGCAAAAGTCACCATCTCACGGGTTTTGCTTCCTAAGGTTGTAATGTCTAGTCTCGCGTTTCATCAAAGTATCTCTCCGAGATGATCACATCTCGATCACTTCGCTCAACCCCCCCAGCAGCACGCTACGCTCCTGCCACTTCGCATCTCTCCAGCTCGCGTTGTGAAGGGGGGGAGCTGAATACACGCTAAGGAGAAGCGGACAGATCAGCTACTGGCTTTGTGCTGCTTCTGCCAAGATGCGTGTTCTGCTTGTCGCTCTGCACATTGATCATTTAAAAGCCTGTACAGCAGCTGTCCTTCTGTCTCACTGCCTTGTCTTGTGTGACGTTAAAATGTCTCTCACGGGACATCAAATCGTCTTCTGAGAAGATCACGCCTCGTCTCCCTACCAAGATTTGTTTTTATAATAGAGATGTTACTCATATCCTTAGCCCGACATCCACATAAAATATGTGTTTACAAAGTGTGTTTTAATAAGTTTATATGTGTTTAAAGCATGTGGGAGGGGTATTTTAAGGCTTAAACTATTAAAAAATTGTTTATTTATATGGTCTTTCTATATCGCGGATTTTCATCTATCGCTGATGGGTCTGAAACGTAACTTCTGAGATAGGCGGGGGAACACTGGATTCCAAATAACAATCTATTATTTACCCTTCACAACTCCAGGCATCTCACACCCAGATAAACAGTCTAGAGCTGGAAGAACTTCAGCTGCGTCCATCAGGGTGATGGAATAGCAGGCTGCTTGACACATTTACAAAACAACGACGCTGCTGATGAGGTGCAAGGGAATTTAAGGTGGCCCAGAACTACTTTTTTCATAGGCTTCAGGGATTCAAGTATTAAGCCTCAAAAATAACTTCAATGTTACCAAATTTCAAAACTACCTCATTTAAAGGAATCACTAAAAACTCTTGAAGAGACCAGCTAAGGAAGGATTCTTTTTTAAATAAAGAAATATTTATTGTAAAGGCAAACCAATGTCACAAAGGCTCAAAAAGAATGAAAAGGAGATGCCTATACATCTCCAAGTTCCAATACATTATCCAGATATGATAAACCAAAGACAAAGCAGAAAAATGTCCAAAAAAAGCCAGAAACAATGAACATAACAAAAATACATAAAAAAGATACATAATCACTTAAAAAAACAATAAATTACACTGTGCCTCATACTTTGAATTTCATTTGTTTCAGGAGGCCTTTCGAACTCTGAATTGTTCAAAGCCTGATTCAATTTTCCTCATTAGAAATAATGGAAAGTGAATTAATGCTTTCCCAGACCCAATTTCGATAAACTTAAACAACAAATACACATAATTTAAGGTAAAAATAACACAATGCCCTAAATAATAAATTAAAACATTAAATACAATATGTAAATAATGTATAATAAAATGAAAATTCCATAAACATACCAAATAACTGTACTTTTGTTGTTCTGTTTCCCTTCTGCCTTTTACCACTACTAGTTGAGGGCTGCCAGATCTGACACACGTGTACCGCTTTCATGCTTCACCTCAATCATCAATACTACAACTTTTCTCTTAGGGTTTGTTGCTTCCACACTCCACTTCCACACTTGGATACCATTGGTAATAGATAGGGGATATAAAAAAAAAAAAAAAAAAAATATATATATATATATATATATATACAGTATTAGCTGAAATACCCAGTGCTGCCCAGGAGGAAAATAAAGTGCTTTTTTTTTTAATCATTTGAGAAAAATATAATTTAAAAAACACATAACTTTAAAAATAAAAATAAATTAACAAACAATAAAGACTCACTAATGTGCTTGTCTTGCGGACTTGTATGTATGTTATCATCCAGTTGACGCTCAGAACCGGCCAACTCTATTTAATTTCAAAAGCAACAGGGGCGCGGAGGTGCTCAAACATAAAGAATGCTGGCAGTCACCTCCAGTTCGCCCTCTGGTGGTCGTTCCAAGTGTCAACATATTGATAACATGCATACAAGACCGCAAGATCACCCCCCACCCTACCCAGAAGGGGGTGGGTTAGGGTTGATTTCGCCCTACAGTATTTTTAGTTGACCAATGAGAAACATGTGTACCAAGTTTCATGCAAATCGCTCCAGTCGTTCGGAAGTGATGCTGGAACATACGTACATACACACATTGACTTTAATATATTATATATATATATATATATATATATATATATATATATATATATATATATATATATATACATATATATATATATATATATATACATATATATATATATATATATATATATATATATATATATATATAATAAATATATATACAGTATATATATATATATATATATGTAAATATATATATACACTGTATATTTATTTATTATATATATATATATATAGATATAAAACCATACACACCAAAAATAAAACTAAAAAAGCACTGAAAACACACGCGTAACACAAGAGATGCTTTTACATTGAGAGCGAGAGACGACTTGGGTACACCTAAAAGCCATCTGTTTATGTTCACTGTGTAAATGCCATCTGTTGCTGCATTTTTTTCACTGCGCATGTATTTCAAGCATAGAAGGATTGCTAGGACTCTGGACCGAATTTCTCTCGAATTTAGTGTACGAACACTGGAGCGTTCGAAGTTAGAATCATTTGAAGTATGAGGCACTACTGTACATAAGCATGTGTAATACTGTAACACACACTAGCATTTTCAGATTGTTTATGAAAGTTTTCTCTTCAATACTAAAATGACGAAAAATTAATATATGACATTATTGCCTGTTTATGCTGGATGTGCATGCAGTATAGACATCTTAAACAGGGAAAACATTGTGCCATTTTGGCACAATTTTAAGCCCAATTTGTAGTTATTCACTGATTTTCTGATTTGGTTCAAAATTCAGCTTCATCAACCATGGCTTCACGTTCAGTATGATCAGAAGAATTTCTGTCATGTCAGAAATGTCATTCGGCAGCCTTGTAGTGTGAGCAGTTTCATGAGTAGCAAACACATTAAATGTGCACTGTTCACATATAGTCTGAGTACCCATTTCATGGCGTGTTAATCAAACCAAATGTTCTTGTGCAGTTTGGGCACATTTTTGACCGATGACTCTGTAGTACAGTGTGAGTAGTCACTTGATGGCAATTTCTAAAAATCGTACAAAACACAATCTACATGCATACAGTTAAGAAACACAATAAGTGCCTTGGAAAGCAACTCTTTTATGCATGCTATGTTGAAATTTGGTTTTCTTCTGCAAAGGGTGAATAATCAGGGAATGTGATGTTGTAATGAGCATGATGCAGTTAGGGAAGAGGCACGTAATAAACATGAACCAACCACAGCATGATGGAGTCTGTGTTTTTAAAAATGTTTGGCTTTGCCCATCCACACAGAAATGCTTTCCTGGCATTTTCAAAAGTCTCCAGCTCTAGGGAGCATTTTCAAAAGTATTCATTTTTGCTGAGTAGGAATGCCAGTGTGATATCCTCTGCAATGGCACCTTTGCACAGTTTCAGAATCTGGGCACCAGGAGTTGTAACCGGGTGACCAGGGAATGGTAGAACTGAGACACAGATAAAAATAACTGCTCAAGAACAGAAATTCTAGTTTATTCCGGACATACCAGAAACTATTTACAAAACAGAATCTTGCATATCTATATACAGTTCACAGCAAAATCAATAACAAAAGGACAGGCAAAAAAATAATCAAACTCAAAAATTTAAAAAATCAAGAACAAAGACAATTTAAAAAAAAAAAGAACACTCATTATAACACCAAAATTATGTACAGTCAGCAGTAAGTCTGTTACTACTACTACAAGATATAAAAGCATGCACCTTTCTTTACTGCTCCACTCACTCAGCAGCTCATAATTATACACTAGCTGAAAGGCTGGTCAAAAGGCAACTCTTGATGGTATTGGCTAAGGTTGTATGCAGTTCTCTTTTTCCCATAACAACTTCTCTTCTATGTCTTCTGGGATTCTCAAATTAAGAACAATATTGAATAGTACACCATGCGTCAACCACTGCTCAGGTGTAGTTTTACTGTATTTATTGTCTGTTTTTCTATGCGCTTTAGCATGTTTACTACCACGCATCTTGTTTAAACTATGAGTGCTAGGTGCTTTTCTTTCTCTTGCAGTATTAGGCATTCGCCTTGGCATCAGAACGGTTCTAGCCTGGAGAAACACTCTGACCTGTAGGCCTCCAGGGCAGCAAGTGACTTGTGAGGGGAACTTAATGCAGGAGTGACTTCACTATGCCACTGCATTTTCCCTTTTCGAAGTGCTAACACCAAAACTATTTATATTTTCAGTGATAATCAATAAATATCTATGTAAATCTTTTACTAGATTAAATTATGACTCAGCTTATCACATTTTAAATGAAAATGTAGTAGTGTGGATGGGGCCTCACTCACCACCTAGCTCCTGCTTATCATTGTTTGGTTCACAGTGCTTGTTTTTTGGACTTTCAGCTCATTTAAGGTTATTGCTATTTGATTCTGAACTTGGTTTTGTTTGGCTTTTAAATTACCTCCTTTAACTTTGGTGGCATTAGGCCTGAGTGTAACTCAGGCTTTGAATTGAATGCAAAAACAGTTATTCCTGAGTCATACTTCTGATTTATGGTGGTAAGCCTGAAAAATTATCAGAACATCATGCAGCAAAACACATGAATATTTCTATGCTTTCTGCCAGTCCATGATAACTCTGGCAATTCCTCAATATTAATGAGAGGGATGGAGCTTTCAATCTACAACAAAATGGCCTAAAGCCATTCAAACTGAAACGGGACCTTTGCTTGAATTAAGCGGTAGTGATGAGGATGTGATTTGCTCTTCAGGTATTGACACGGACATTAAAACTGACACCTGTTTGAAGGATTTCGACCTGCAAGTTTCAATGATGTTCGTGTTTGGGGCTGACAATTCTGCACCTCCTCATTGACCATATATAGGTAAATCTAATCTAAAGGTGTCTATTAATCATCATTACCTGGATTATTTACTATTTGTTGATAATAGTCTGGTGGAGAGAATAATTGTTGAAATGAACCACTATGCTGAGCAGTATTGGAAAAATCACAGTAAATCATTTGCTTGTTGCTACAGATGATATGTGGGTGTTTTTCAATCTACTGATACTGCAGGGAATAGTGAGTAAGCCAGTCCAGAGATGGTACTGGTCCACAAACTGCTCCAGACACCCATCATTGGTGAAATTATGAAGGGGTGTTGCATTTCACTAAACATGCTGACTAAGATAAAGATAAAGCCAAACACCCAAAACTGTCCAAGCAATGATTAAGTATAACGGGCAATCATCACAAATATGCAGAAG
Organism: Erpetoichthys calabaricus; assembly: GCF_900747795.2. NCBI lineage: Eukaryota > Metazoa > Chordata > Cladistia > Polypteriformes > Polypteridae > Erpetoichthys > Erpetoichthys calabaricus. Next base: position 169,934,416 of record NC_041396.2, on the reverse strand, counting down.
GTATACATTCCCGATTTTGACATAAGTATTGATGAAATTCTCATGGGTTACAAGGGAAGGCGGTCATGGATGGAGTACATTGCATCCAAGTGGGAATGATTTGGTATCAAGTTCTTCATGCAGTGTGAAGCAAGCTCTATAAAATTCTGTACTTTTCACCAGTAGAGGAACCAAGTGGGGCGGCATGTACATTCAATACTGCATTGCTATATCATCAGGCTATTGCTGGCAAACCCTTTGCTTAACTAAGGTTACTGTATAATGATGAACAGCTTCTATACTTCACCTGAACTGCATGAGATTTTACTTTAAAGGAAAACTTATGCATACAGCACTGTATAACCAAACCACCATGATATGTCTGGTGACTCCAGTCATGTTAACACGTAGAGTTGCAGCGTGGTACAGTAGCTGTGTAGCAAAAAGGCAAAATTATTGCAGTCAAGTTGACGGACAAGAAAGATGTCTGTCTCCTAAGCACTGTTCATAATGCAGCAGCTGTCACTGTCTGTGTCAGGGGAAATTTGCCTTGTGTAGTAGTAGGTTACAATGACACAATGGGTGGTGAAACATCACTGACATTCTATGCTGTCATGCGCAAGCAACAGAAACAAAATTACAAAAAAATTCTTTCGACATCTGCTCAAATGGTGCCTAAGTGCATTGATGACTCTTTCAAAACATATCATACTAAATCTTTATCAGTACAGCAGTGGACACTACAGATAACTTTCCTAGTGTTATTATGTTGACGTGTTGGTCTTTACATGTTTCTGTTACAAATAAGAAAATTTTTTGTTGCTGAAAAACTTGAATGCTTTTGGCTTGTTTTTCCAGGTTAAACACAATGCTAACAACACTAAGACACAATGCTAAAACACAATGCTAAGAATACTATTTCAGTTCTTGTTTACGATTTTTTACGATTTCAAAATCTTTATTTTTTTTTAATAAATAGGAAAAGAAACCCTGTTTTGTTCTTTAGGGCTAGGTCCTCTCTTCCCACTTTTAAGAACTGTATGCATAGCCTTTTAGTCTGTGCAGGCAGTAAAGCCTATAAGTCAAACTGTAGACCAGGCTAACTTTTAATTGAGACCTACAGTATTTTAGTAGGCCTCATTGGAGCCCCAAGGCCTAGTTTTTGAAGACATACAGTAACTTCATTTCAGTTTAGAAAGTCTTGCAACTCATACTGTCTCCAACAATAAAAGGGTTTTAAAAAGTCTAGCTTGGTTTTAAAAAGTCTAGCTTCTTAAAGACCAACTTACCATATACAGGTTAAGAATAGTAAGCAAAATGCATTGCTTCCACCTTTAATTTATACAGCTTAATGTAGACTTGACTTTTAGATATTCTTTGTTGAGTACAGATCACATGTCTGTATTTTACTGTATGGGTAAGTAAGCCACAGATAGCTGAAGTTGGTACATCACAATAACTTTGCACATCTATTACTTACTGCCCAAAGCAAAGAAAAAAATGAAAGATAAAAATTCTCCTGTACATCATAATAGAAGATGGAGAGGACCAGTGTTATTTTCCAGCTTCACCTCTCTATTTTCAAGAATTCCAAGATGAGCTGGTGTGTACCATATCCTTCAGTAATTTGTGTATCCCCCAAAATGTACCTAACATTAAGTACTATTTTATTTTATGTATTAAGTATTTTATTTTATTTTATGCAGAAAATATGCACCACTGTACTGCTTCATGTTAACCATTAAGGACTACCAGCTCAATTGTGCATATTCTATTAGAAATATGCATAATACATTTGCACAATAACCGTTCAATTTAATTTAAAATATAATGCATTCAGCTACAAACAGCCTAGCTTGACTTGCTTAGTAGTTAATTAAAAATATAAGAGCTTACTTAAAACATAAAAAGTTATGGTACAAATTTATCTAATTTAGATGATTATGTTAGCAAATAGACCCCCATGCATACTAAGTGCTGCTTAGTGAAAACCAAAGCAAAGTAACATTAATTTGAAATAAAGACAGCATACAGTGATTAATTAAAATACTGTAGGATTACTTGCAGTATTTTTAATGTGAACTAGAACACTAATAAATTAAAATCATTCAGCTAGACTGAGAGAAGCTGGTTAATATTTCTTAGAACTGCTCATCTATACTCAACACCGTAAATGCACTAGTCCAAAAAACACGGAAAGGACAAAATAAAAAATATTTAAATGAATGAGACTAATTATACTGTGGTCATTAGACAATGAACATCTCACCATGCTTAAGATCATGTATATAAAATGTTGGAAAGATCCATCCATCACTGCATTGGCTACCATGACACTAAGAAAAGATGTTAGAGACTTTGAGAGAAGGCTCAATGTTACAGTAGGTCTGATAAGAGCCCCAAGGGATGAAGACTGCTTAGCTTGCTGATGTTTCAGGAGGAACACTAGGCTAAGGCGATACTGGAGGGAAAGGAATGGTCAGCTAGGAGCAACAGGCAACACTACATGAGTAAACTCAAGCGTCTAAACTGTGGAGTCTTTGTAATGATTTGAGGTATCATAAAGAAAAACAAACATGAATAATTTGAGTGCAAGTCTAAGAACAATATGTTCATCTCTTATATATATTTCTCTTCTGGTTCGTCCTGCTTCCACTTCAAAACCGGTCCCGCCCACACGCAGCCGACACAGCATTTCTCGATTCCTATTTGTTTTCTTCCATGTCATGCACTATACTGGCCTGCTGAGCGTAATACAGCCAACAAGTACTCGAGGTGCTGCCACAACGGTAAATTAGCTTTACCACCTTTGCGGGAGCCACCTGTGTCTTTACAACAGCTTCTTACACAGCAAACATCAGAAGCTAAAAATTATCGTGAACACATTCGAGAATACAACCCTTCTCTAGAGTTTGCGTTCATGGGTGCACAGATAACTCAACCTCCTGGCCACGGACCATACTGTTTTAAAATACATGGGCAAATTTATCACCAAATCTCTCCACTATACGCTAACACTTCTACCTCTCCAGGATATGGACAGTTGTATGTTTTTGACACAGCGCAAGCTACTAAAGTACGCTTACAAAATAAAGCAAATTCTGCATGCAGCGAAAATGTACTTCTCCAGCTAGATTCCATGCTCAGAACCATCAACCCCTTTGCTAAATCATACAAACACATGCATGAAATCGCTCAGTTCAATCCAACAGCATCTGTACAAATGGTTTTCAAGGAAACCCCTAGGCAGGATTTATGACGATACAATGTCCCGACATGTCACACCGATGTTGCAGCGATTTTCGTCGGAGAAGATGGTGAAACGCCTGCCGAAAGGGACATTTGCATCTATCCCATAGGCAACTCCTGTAAACAGATTTCCACGCTCAATATGAATTGCGATCCTATGGTTTACCCACTTTTATTCCCTTACAGAGACATTGGCTGGCACAAAGATTTACAACATGTTCCCAATAAAAGAACCGGCAAGCGAATAAGGCTTACTCAATGCCAATTTTACGCGTACAGATTAGCAATGAAGAATACATTTAGTATTTTGCACTCCAGCGGCAAACTATTCCAACAGTACGTCGTAGATGCCTATGTTAAAACAGAGGGCGCGCGTCTCAACTATCTCAGATTACATCAACAGGATCTGCGTGTCGAACTATCACACGCACTGCAAGCAAACCCTGAAAATAACAACATTCGTGTAGACAAGATGATCATATTACCGTCCACATTTCCAGGAAGTCCAAGATACATGCAACAAAACTATCAGGATGCCATGGCCATAGTACGTAAATTCGGAAAGTCTGATTTATTTATCACTTTCACATGTAATCCTGCTTGGCCGGAAATTCTATATGCACACTGCGTCTTTCAAGAAGTATTTATTTCTTCTTGATTTCTGAATTCCCTTCTCACCGTTTTCTGTTCCTATTCTTACACCGCCATATGCTACGGCGGGCGTCGGCTATTATGTTAATATTAACATTTTTTTAATTGTAAAAATGTGCCTTTACAGGTAAAGTTGTGCAAAGGAGGCAAGCAGTGGTCTGTTTAGCAAGGCAGTAAAATCATCTGTCACTGAGTTGCTTCTTTGTGAGGACTGGATATATTTGTGAAGTAACATGATTTGAGGACAAATGACAAGTAGGAGTCAAAACTATGGCAAATGTGCCCAATCCCACAAAGAAACTATAGCATCTGTGTCATTTAACAAGGACAAGATGAAATCTGAATCATGCTGATTACTTGTGACACCATGGATGACAGTGGCAGCCTAATTTAAGCAAGTTTGAAAATTCTATTGCAAGATAGTGGTGGGTAATAATGTAGGAGCATAATGACATCATTTGGAAAATAGCTTATTTTCTGGCATGTTCTATACCAATGGACTAGTGCTGGGCGGTACAGTAATCCCTCCTCCATCGCGGGGTTGCGATCCAGAGCCACCCGTGAAATAAGAAAATCCGCGCGAAGTAGAAACCATATGTTTATATGGTTATTTTTATATTGTCATGCTTGGGTCACAGATTTGCGCAGAAACACAGGAGGTTGTAGAGAGACAGGAACGTTATTCAAACACTGCAAACAAACATTTGTCTCTTTTTCAAAAGTTTAAACTGTGCTCCATGACAAGACAGAGATGACAGTTCCGTCTCACAATTAAAAGAATGCAAACATATCTTCCTCTTCAAAGGAGTGCGCGTCAGGAGCACAGAATGTCAGAAAGACAGAGGAAAGCAAACAAATCAATAGGGTTGTTTGGCTTTTAAGTATGCGAAGCACCGCGGCACAAAGCTGTTGAAGGTGGCAGCTCACACCCCCTCCGTCAGGAGCAGAGAGAGAGAGAGAGAGAGAGAGACAGAGAAAAACAAACAAGCAAAAATCAATACATGCCCTTCGAGCTTTTAAGTATGCGAAGCACTGTGCAGCATGTCGCTTCACGAAGCAGCTGCACAGAAGGTAGCAACGTGAAGATAATCTTTCAGCATTTTTTAGACGAGCGTCCGTATCGTCTAGGTGTACGAACAGCCCCCCTGCTCAATCCCCCTACGTCAGGATCAGAGAAAGTCAGCGCAAGAGAGAGAGAGAGAAAAGTAAGTTGGGTAGCTTCTCAGCCATCTGCCAATAGCGTCCCTTGTATGAAATCAACTGGGCAAACCAACTGAGGAAGCATGTACCAGAAATTAAAAGACCCATTGTCCGCAGAAATCCGCGAACCAGCAAAAAATCCGCGATATATATTTAAATATGCTTACATATAAAATCCGCGATAAGAGTGAAGCCGCGAAAGGCGAAGCGCGATATAGCGAGGGATCACTGTATACCGGTTCATACCGAAAACCGTTTTTTATTTTTTTTATGATATGGATTTTTCTTATACCGCAACACCGGTTTAAATTGCCTAAACGACGTTCGGAACGTGGCGCAGCGGGACACTGTTCAAGTGGGGAGCTTTTTCACTGCTACACCGCTAAACACAGATTTGTTGCACTAGGGCTCTTTTTCACTGCTACACCACCAAATAGTGGGCGGTAGCATAGGTATGCCGCGCGGTGAAAATGGACAGACAGCCGAAAAAAAGCAGTCACATCTGTCGCCTGGAGATGCTTTAGTTTTAAAAGGTCAGATGTGTAAATACTGTTTCTATACTACTGGATAATACTGCAAGCCTAGTTGTACTTGTTTTATTTGTTCTCAATACAGTGTAATGTACCTAGGTACTATGTAATAGTGTGACGACATTTTGACTTTATTCTCGACATTTCCACTTTAATCTTGACGCTTATGACGAGAATATATTCTTTTGACTTTATTCTCGTAATTTGTCATTAAAGTAGAACATCGTAAACTAAACTTCATCATAAAATGAATATTTAATTTACTAGATTTTCTCAAACCCCGTCATAAGTTATATAGCACATTAAATGCTTTGTGTTAAGTGATTCGTTCAGAGATGGGCGCAACTCTGAATGGATGGCATAATTAAACACGTATAACGAAGATATTTTTAAAGTTCTGAACACTCCGTGGGCTAAGTTTATAACTAGTTTTAATTTCACAAAGACGTTTATCGTGTGGTGATTGGTTATGTGGTTATGTGGTGAAAGAAAAAGGAAGGATAGGAACTGGGGTTTTGGTAGCCTACGTCAGATAGAGACAGCATGCATGCAATAAAGATAGCCCGCTCAGAAGAACATGCATTGAATTCTGTGTTCGTGTCTCCGACCAGCAGATTACAAACCCAACATTTACACAATATTTAAGTTAAACCTATGCGATAGCTATTCATACATCCAGTTTTTTGGAGCCTCGTCACACCTGCCATAAAGTTCTCTACACTGAACATACACTTGGGGACCCCTTACTGCGAGGGAGCAGCACTACCGCCTCACTACTGTGCATGTGTAATACCTGCTTTAATGCATTTCATCATGAAAATGATATCAAGTATTTATCTTAGCATTCTAAATTTTCAGAAAGCAGGAATATCATGAAGTGAATGGATTCTGTATGGTGATCGCTTAAGAAGCGTAGTGATTAACCACTGGGTCGGGGAACGTAACACAAAGCATTTAATGTGCTGCATTAATTTATGACGGGGTAAATTAAGTAATTGATTAAACATTGATTTTAGGAAGAAGTTTAGTTTATGACATTCTACTTTAATTATGAAGTAAACTATGAGAATAAAGTGGAAATGTCGACTTTAATCTCAACATAAACGGCGAGAATAAAGTGGAAATGTCGACTTTAATCTCGACATAAACGGCGAGAATAAAGTGGAAATGTTGACTTTGTTCTCGACATATAGTTTGTTTTTTTCTTCCCAGTATAGCTTAGCTTGAAGCAAGGTCCATATTAATGCAGTTTGCCTAAATGATGGTTCAGCTGGTAAAGATGTCATCACCAAGTTGCACTTGTTCTATTTTATTTTAATTTGGTGAATACTGTGTAATGCACCTGGGCTTGAAGTCTTGAAGTAATAGTGCAACTATCAGTAATAATACTATTATTTATTTTATTGTTATTATTTATTAATTTAAATATTATGCAGTTTAATAATGATAAAGTTGTTTAAAAAGTCACTTTAACGTGTCAGTGGACAGAGATTGTTAACATTAACAGAAAGTGTAGTTGGTTTACAAAAAATATTTACTATTTATTCCTTTTCTAAGACATATTCGGTGCAATACAATTTTTGACAAGCACTTCTGGATATTTTACTAAGTCTAAATGCCTCTTTGTATGGTTGAAAATATGTTGTCAAAATTATAGTTTGTTTTTGCAAATTTGTTCAATAAAAAGGTTCTATATTTTGACTGCATCTGTCATGCAATGTGATACCTTCTCCATTAGTGCCACCCCCTTGAAAACTATCACTTTATGGGGCAATGCAAAACTGTATTAATAGTGTGCACATTAAAATGTTTTTTTTTGTACAATGTACAATACTCTTGACAGTGGAATAGGTTATTCTTAGCCAGTAATTGCAGTGGAAAATGTGGTTAACATCCACTCATGCATGGGGAAAAAAATACCGTCGAATACCGTGAAACCAGGATAATTTAGAAAAATACCGTGATATAGAATTTTGGTCATACCGCCCACCCCTACAATGGCCTTAAAATGACCAGTTACTGTATTGTACTGTACTGATGTGTTTGGGCCACAATTTCCCTGACGGGGCAAAGTGTCCGTATACTGTGAAGAGCAAAAATACAACAGTTTTATGAATGAGGGTCCAGAAGATTAGACAAAGTTAAAAAAGTACCAAAGGGCCAAAGTTCATTAACAGGAAATCAATAAATCAAAACATTAAATGCTAAAGCACAAAACTAAATCAGTGTTAGTAAGCAAAAGTGAAGAAATCAAAAGCTTGGATTACCAATTAACAATAAAGCACACTAGAAAGTTATTGAAACATATACACAATCTTGGACAACCAGGAGGCGCACGGTGCTGACCTTTATACCCTCACAATGGTAACATCATCTGCTGCACACCTCTACATTCATACAGAAGTAACATGGTGGTAACCTTAAATGAAACCTCAGTAAACAGCAGTATGGTAAGACTTAAATGAAACAAGAAACTGAAATCAAAACTAGAATTAAATGTTAAAACTATATTCTCCTAATTACTAAATCACAATATAAAAATATCCTAAAAAGGCCCTAGGAAACCAGGAAAATAATGTAGGCCATAAAAGTTAAAAGAGGAAATGTTCTGTTGTAAAACAGAAGTTGCATATTTGATAATAGAGATGCCAACTACAGTTGTCAAATTAGCTAAGGTTGGTTAAGTGAGTGAGAAGAACCAGAAGGTCAAAGCTCACACATGCCCAGAATCAAAGTCAAAATGAAAGCAAGGTCCCAATCCCTACATTTAGTACATAACAATATTTTCCTTTCTAAATATGGTTGTACATCAGCAAGCATCTGTCGTAAATATTACCATGATGTCATAGGTCATATATCATGTGCATCACATGCCTAGCAACCATTCAGCATCATAGTGAGAACACACATAAAATGGTGGTGTCCATAATATTTAAAGTTATAAAATGGTGGCATCTAAGAAAAAGCATACATGAAAGTCAAAGGTGTCATCAACCGAACAATAAATATATTAATCGTAAAAATAACAATGATAGTAAATAACATTGATAAAAAAATATTGGACAAAGATGACAGTTACTATGCGCACAGCTGTGTACATGACCTGAAGATGGTGTGTCATGTCTTTCACTGCCTGAAAAACTGATGTATAGATCGTTTGACATTCAGGTTTTGAGAGTCACAAATAAAACATCTCATAACAAATATTCATAATTCTTGTATCATTATGTAAAGGTTGTTATCAAACTTTTTTTTTTTTCAATTCTGGTTTGACAATTGATCTTTGTTTGTTCTGGCTCTGATCACTGCTGGTTTTTGAACATTGATTATGTGTCTCTTCTGGTTTGGATTAAGTAAATGTTGGTCCTTCCTGGTATAACATAAGGCTATCATTGGATTTCAGTTTTCACGGAGCAACATTAACATTGTCATTACAGGGTAGCAATCAATCAGATTTATGTTATGATTGTAGCAGCACACAAATGGCAAAGAGGTGAACCCTTCAAAAAGCCTAACAAAAATTCTAACTGGCTTGCCCCAAAATAGACCTCAACCTAGGGAAGCCTAACCCTAGAAAATCGGGAAGCTTCAGGCTTGTCTAGGCCTCAAAACAGAGAACAGGCTTTTAAAGTTCAAAATGCAAAAGACAGTCTCAGATATCTCAAAACATCTCTTCCAAGAGGGAGTATTGCGCAACTCTGGCTTGTACAGAGAGAATTCCCACCAGAATCCTTATAAAAGAGAATTTATTAACAAACCATTAGTCAGAAAGTCAATGGATTGATTATTTTTAACACTTTTGCGGTATGATCTGGAGTGGACTGGCACCTCAGAATAAGTAAATTAAAAAAAATTAGAAGATTAAGGAAAGAATCTCATAAAAAGACATTGATTTAGTTTTGGCATTGAATTAAGATCAATTTTCAAAATCTATTTTGGTAGCATTTGAAACTGTATCCCCACATCCCTGTTCTAGTCATTTATTAATGTACTGTTGCTGCTAACTCGCAGTTTCTGCTTCACATTGAAATGTTAAACAATACTTATATCATTTGCTTTGTGGTGGATCAGTACTTTTTTGTTTTCTTCAACAGATCATATCTGTTTGTTTCACGAGTTTGTTCTGTTGGCTACTTGAGCCCACGTGTGATATGTTTCCATCTGATTTTCTTTCTTTTAGTTTAAATGCTTCAGTGCTCTTGTCTTTGCTGTGAATCACACTTATTGATGACTGTGTTGACCAGTGTAGTCTGACCTGGTTGGGTCTTGTGTGACATTCCTCATATTAGTTCTGTTTCAGGTCACAGAATTAAAACCAATTTTTCAAATCTTTTATGGCTGTTCATTTCTTCCACTTGCACTTTAAGAAAGTGCCATAATTAATTGAATGTATGTCAACTTCACAGTAATTTGCTCTAAATGAATTATAAACAATCCTCTAAAAGTTACTGTTTAACTCATTTTTTTATATAATTTGGACATATTTAATCAAAATTATGTATGCCTAGGGTCTACAACAATAGTTGGAATTTACAAAAAAATAATCAAAATGACAAAAAATGTTTTTGTCATTTTACATTTAACAATTCTAGATTTCATACAATTTCATACCTAATTTACTTTGACTGTAGACTTTAAAAACCAATAGCTTGCATTTAAATGAACATTATAATGAATATATCAATGTAAAACACTCTGCTCCTGCTTCTGTAAATGTAACACAGGGCAATGTTTGCAACATTGAAATCTATCATCATAGGTAGCCTGCTCTTTTTCATTATCTTCTGCTCAAATGATTTCTAGACATGCATATGTTATTTAGTAAAACAGCTTGTCAGTTTGATTGCTTAATTTAACAAATCTTTCTGAAATGCATTTTAATTATTCCATCTTTTGTTCATGCATTTTCTGTTTCTGTTATGCTATTCTGTTGGTGGGTATGGCCTGTTTAGCCGTTATACCTGTAATATACAGTACTGGAAACTACATGCTACATATAGCAGACCTCAAAAGCAGGCAAAAATAATTTTTAACTAACAATCGATCCATTGTCTGAGACTGTTTTTTTTACATGACAAGTTGCAGTGCCAAGGAGCTATTGCAGCATAAGCTTTAGGGCAGGATGGAACACCATTCAGTTGGAGTGCACAATCGCTTACAAGCCTCATACTAAGCTAGTATAGTTGTCAAATAACCCGTCACAAACAGGATGTGAGAGGTGACCAGAGAAACTGCAAGGCATCAAGTGATTGTGCAAGCTACACACAGACTGCTGAAAACATACGACTTGAACATGGATCCCCGAACCTGCGAGGCAGCAGCACTTACTGCTATACCTCATAATTTCTGACTTGATGTACAGTTATTTCCATGTCTGCATGAAACAAAAAACTTTTTGAGCAACCAAGTTCTGAATTTTTAATTCAAATACTTGTTTACCTAGTGTTTGGATGAGCAAGTAGAAAGTATTATGATTGTGGCCCTTTAAAAATTATTTTTGGTTTTCCTGGTCATTTGTATATGGTTTTTATTTAGCATTTTATATTGCCTTTTCATGGAGAATTGCTGTGTTACTTTATTCCATCTTCTGGGTGTCATTATTAAAAGATTTTAATTATTTCTTTTTAATACTGAGTAAATGCAAATTGTATATTTTTTCGATGTATCTCTTTTATAACTTTAATTCTTTTACAACTTCTAAAGTACTTTGAGATACACTTGTGTGTAAAAGGTTATATAAATAGGTGTTATTGCTGTTTCCCTTGGCAAATCATGGCACATATTGACCTTTTTGTTTGTGACAGCCGGATGATGCTGGCAGTGAAGATTCTCACTATAGGATCTGGTATTGCCTGAGGAATAATACAGTAAGATAGCCAGTAGTTGAACAAGCCTTGACAGCACATATTATTTATTAATTGTTTTACCATCTAAAGAGATGTGGAACCCTGCATATATATTAACTGCATGTGTTAAGTGTCTCGTATAAGTCACTGTAAACAGACATTAAGTCACGTTTAGTTAAATTCCTCCACACCAACAAATTTGTGCATGGAGATGATGCAGACATTTGTGCAATTTGGACAAGACTCAAAGGTACATCATCAGAGCAACTGGTGTCACGACTTGAGATTCAGTTACTTAAAATAGGTAACCACCTCTTCTGTTTTTCAGGGTCACCTTAAAAGCACAATAACGCATCAAGGAATGTCTGCCATTCTATTGTCCAGTCCTTGACAGCAAGCCTGCATGGTCAGAATTTCCACCATGGCATTGCTTAATCCACATATGTGGGACATTCTGGGATGCCAACCACAATGCCATCTATATCCACTAAGGACCTTGGGGTTGACTCAAGCATGATGCCCCATCAAGGTTACCTGTGATAGATGGATAAGGAATTCAAACATTTTGCCACAGGCCTTTTGACAGTGGAGAAACAAGGTTCTATTTGGCGGCCTCTTCTGTAAAGCTGTCCTTTCCTACCTATCTTTTACTGCTGTCTTTTATCCACTTCATCACAGAAGTTATACCCAAAGTGAAATACCAACTGATGCATCAAATGGCACCATAAGGGAACATTCAGTGGCTACAGTCTCCAAGTTAGTGATGTAGATAAACCCTTTTATAATGTACAGTGTCCCAAGAGAGAGGGTCTTTGAAACACTTTCTCTGGCTGCCCCAGATTCTGAATGACCTTAGCTCAGATGGGTGTAGAAAACTTGGTTCAGCAGATAGCAGTCAGTATTCTAATGGAGAAACATCCAGAGGAGTGAGTTCTGTAGTCAACACTGGTCACCTTTTTCTTAGTGAGGACACTGAAATTGGCAACCTTGATCCCTCATTCAGTAATCAGATCCCTCCCTGAATAGTATTAATGGAATCCCTCATGAGTTTATATGCAGGTAAACCCAAGGCTCACTACCACACATGATCCTAGTAACACCTTATACACCATTATATCGGTTTCCATCTTGAGGTTATCATTTTTGAAGGCCCAGTGGCATAATTTCTTTATGGAGACCTCTGTTTTGAACATCCTCCTCATATACAGAAGGCAGACAAGCTTTGGGAAATGCTTAACATCTTCCAGAGTTTTCCGTAGAGAATGTAATTGTTAGGGGGCAGAGTGTTATAGGATTATGGTTTTACTTAAATTGAGGGATGGTCTTAGAACTCTGTAGACCTCAGTGAAGAAGATGAAAATACTCTGAAAAGAATCTTAGCTACTTCTGTTATCGCCTTAATTTGATGTAAATTGAAGACCTAACTGTAAAACTTGTGTTCTCTCTCAATATAATAGGGAAAACAGTTATTGAACAGAAGAGAATAATGGGATAGTAATGAAATTTGATTCCACCCTATTGCAGATGATGGTAGCTGTCATCTGGTCATGTAGTAGACCTTAGGCTAAGGATGAATTTATAGCCATTTAAATGTACTTGTGCTCTTGGCATTGCAAGATGTAGATGATGAGCTTCAATCTTTCTCCAGTAGCCAGGATGTCTTTCCATGTGGTAGCTGTCATTGAATACTAACCTGACTGCAAGGCTGGGATCCCAGTGGCCGTAATATTTATGTATTACTAACTTTATGTTCTGTGTAAAATAATACTGGTATTGCTCCAATATATACTGTAATACTTGCTGTATTTTTTGGAAGAAACTGTTTTTAAAAATGGAGGTATGTTATTCTAGCCAACCATTCCTTATTGTAAATAGGTGAATACATCTACACCCTAATATAAAAAATATGACTGCATGATATGTGCTATATGTTTTGAATGTGCATATAAAAATGTAATAAAAACACAATTATTAAAATGTTATATTGGTACACTTTAATATTATATTATATATATTATCCATCCATTTTCCAACCCGCTGAATCCGAAACACAGGGTCACGGGGGTCTGCTGGAGCCAATCCCAGCCAACACAGGGCACAAGGGCAGGAACCAATCCCGGGCAGGGTGCCAACCCACCGCAGGACACACCACACACCAAGCACACACTAGGGACAATTTAGAATCGCCAATCCACCTAACCAGCATGTCTTTAGACTGTGGGAGGAAACCAGAGCACCCGGAGGAAACCCACGCAGACACGGGGAGAGCATGCAAACTCCAGTGAACCCAGGTCCCCAGGTCTCCCAACTGCAAGGCAGCAGCGCTACTCACTGCGCCACCGTGCCCCCCATATTATATTATATTATATTATATTATATTATATTATATTACTAGAGATGCTTATGCCAGACCCTCTCACAGGCAGTGATGGAAACTTATTATGGAGGAGCAGCTTGTGAAAGACCTTTGTCTAAAAGTATCTGAGTAGTGAGAAACAGTCTTTACAAATACAAAAAATAATTTTCAACAGACAGATGCAAATAAAACAGTGATTGACAAAACCAGAGTTTGGCAGGTAAACCAACACGAAAGAAGAGAGTAAAGAGGAGACAACATCAGGAGAATCCGCCCCTTTCTCACTACAGAGGCTACTCAGCTTCTCGTCCAGACCTTGGTCATCTCTAAGCTGGACTACTGCAACTCTCTGATGTCTGGACTTTCATTAAAGGCAACACGACCACTTCAATTGATCCAGAATGCAGCTGCAAGACTCATTTTTAATATTCCCAAATTCTCACACACTACACCTCTGCTGCGGAACCTGCACTGGCTCCCTGTGGCTGCCCGCATCAGGTTCAAAACCCTAACCCTTGCCTTTAAGGCCAAAACTGGAACTGCACCACCTTACATATCAGCACTGGTTAAGCAGCGTGTCACTTCTCGCTCTCTCAGAACATCAAGCACTGCTCGTCTCGAACGAACTTCCTCTTGCTGTACGAACAGCGGAGACCCTCACTGTCTTCAAACGTCATCTGAAGACACACTTCTTTCAACAGCACTTGGACTAAAGTCCCCATACTTTTTTTTCTACCCTTTTTCTCAAAAAAAAAAAAAAAAAAAATTTTTGTACTAACAACTTACTATTTTCTTCTAGCATGATTTGTGTACAACTTGGTCAGCGGGTAACTTGTTTAATGACAGTAGATTTAATCCTAGCCTTAAAGACTGAAGAACAGTCGTAGACTACTAAGCACTGTTGTAAGTCGCTCTGGATAAGAGCGTCTGCTAAATGATGTAAATGTAAGAGTAACTGTGCATAACCAGGTTAAATTGTAGATCTGTGGCCTGATAACCTACTGTTAGGATATGGGATGGTGCTAAAAATAACATACTGTACATATCATAACATTAATTCCTTAGTGTGTTATTTTGATGGAATCACAAAACACCGTTAAAGAACACTTTTTTAAATGCTACTATAGAGAAAATGACAGATCAGATGTGTGTGACTTATGTACATGGACTTTATCTCTAGTTGTATTCCATTCATCACATTTTAACTGAATTTTCCATTTTATGTTGTACTCACTACGATGATAATAAATGGCTTTTGTGCAGCAAGAGGATGAGATATTCCCAAGCCAGTGTTCTGACCTTCACACTTTCTCCTGAATTAACAGACTCTCAAAAACATCTACAACAAAAGATTTTGTTTAGGCTGGTCAGGTATTTGCTGAAGCAGAATGCAAACCATGGACCACCTAGTATTCATTATGCACCCATCCATCCTTTTTTCAGTGTTACTCATTCCAACATAAGCTTGCAGAGGGGCACAACATGGCCTGGTAGGATCTAACTCAAGGCAGGGCTCAGCTTAATGTGATATTTGTATATTGCAGGCACTCACACAGACCTACCCACACTTTTCAGCTACTCACTAAATAAGAAGTAGCTCTCTGGTGTGTCAAGGATACTACACATGGACATGTAAATGTGTAAACTTTACAAGCAGTAAGCAGGCAGGGAATTGAACATGGCCAGCTGAAATTAAGACAGCACTGCTTACTGCTGCAACACCATGCTTTCATTACTATTCATCATTTTTCTATTTATTCACAATGATTTTTGTAGATGGCCACCTATGCTGGATTTCTTCAAAACTCAGTGCTGGTGTGGTAGGCTTTGCCTCTCCATGACTTTGAACTGGACTACACAAGCAGAAAAAATGAGAGGATAATTTTTCATTTGATATTTTAACATATCTTTAATCATATTTTGGCAGTTATCATTCAACACCAATGCCAAACACCTGGTATTTTTATGAAATTTTGTTTTGCTAGTTTAAATTTTCTAGAGAACACACTCCCTTTTAAATCAACAAATATCACTGTTTAAAATGTGCAGATCTTTAGGATGATTAAAGTGTTAACTTAAAACTGATGCCATGTATATATCTTTACTATGATATCAGAAAATAATATTCTTCTAACATAAAAGTCTCAATCCTATTTAACATTGTGATGACCAAAGCCCGTCTCTGCAGCAGTCAGGAACAAATACATTTTAATTAAAGATGTTGAGCTCTTTAATGTTTAATTATCCAAGTATTGCATTAGTCTGTACATTCTCCCCACCTCTGCTTTCGTTTTCTTTTGGTTACCCCAGTTTACCTCTCATACCGCCCAAAGACATGCAAGTTACGTTATTTAGCATAGCCAAAATCTCTCCTTTTAATGTGTGTGTGCAAGTGGGGCACTACAATGGATCAGCACCCTAGTCAGGGCTGGTTCCTATCCTGTGAACAATACTTCCAATAAAGGCTCTGAAACATTTCACTGGACAAAGCGGATTCAATAATGGATGGATGGATAATGCTGTGATAAGTAAAATGCATCATGCTATGATTGTTTACAGATTTGTGAGAATTATGCTTTACTTGATAACAACCCCATAAATGTAGTTTAAATCACAATTGTTCAGTGACTTAAAATACAAAATTGCCTGCTTCCTACAATCTGCATCTTCTCACATAGTGTTAAGTAAGAATATGCCTTGGTGTTAAAATTTATGTAAACCTGTGTATACCCCTCTGCACCAACAAATCGAGAATCATGGCCTTGAAACACAAAAACATTTGAAGCCTATGATAATTATGTAAAATAAACCATAATCATTGTTTTGCTGTGTTTATTTCATTATGACTGCTTTCCTGGTTTTTATTTTTTATTTTTTTTTGTTTTGAACATTTGCCATTGATGTTTCTTGCCATAAAATGGCATCCTTTGCATTTATTTTTTCTTATTTTTTTTTAGCCAATAAAAAAACATTTTAGCAAACAAAAAACTGGTAAAAGTGTGCTCGTCGGAAGAGTTGTGAGATGCTGTTATTTCGCCAATTATTTTTGACACAAAGATATTCTGTCACTTTCTGTACCTTCTTTAAGTGTGAATGGCTTATTTCATAAGCAGCTCACTCCAAAAGGTAGCCTGCACGGCAGTAATGAAATGGTTCAAAAAATTTTAACCTATACAAACAAGTAAAATAAGCTTTTTGCATCTTTACAAATACATCTTTATCCTTTACCCTTCTCACAGATGTCCTCAATTATCTGCAAAAAAAAAATAAAATCAACAATTGAAACAATTCTAAAACAAATTAAAGCGTGGAAATTAAAGCTTTACAAAATCCAATTTCAATCTATAAAATACATGCTTTTGAAAGTCTGATTTACTATAAAAGAAAACACACTTTTTGATGCCTCTTGCTTCCAGTTAAATAGCACGTTTGGCACTGTTTCATCACGATAAATAATGCATTATTTTTATTTGTGTTTTGGCGTTATCTTCAGTGAAGTCTCAAACTAAGATTTATGCAAAATACTCTTTGCAACAGCTTTCAGTGTTTCAAATGTAAAGAGTCCTCATTTCTGCTTTTTTGTGAGTTTTTTTGTCCTCCTTAGATCAAGGATCTTTGAGAACACTCAAACATGCAAACCTCAGAAAAGCAAGAGACAATTATTGCTATAAATCCCATAAATTAAACTACTTCAGATGGGCAACTGCCATTAAAAGATAAATTTATGTTCCTATACATTATTCATGATAAAAATCTGTTCAACAATCAATGTGGCGAGTTAAAAGCTTAACTCAGCAGTCTCACTAAACCACCTACATCAAACCCCGGTCCCTGCTGGAAGAGGAATCTGATTCATTTATTATTTATTTGCCACAAATATATTTGCAGCTCAGCTCTTCTAAACAAATCTCTCAAAAGGCTGCCTTCTGCATCCGACAACACAAAAACGCAGAGTGTGGGTAAAATTGCAGAACTAAGCGAGCTCTCAGACAGTGATTGTGTAAAAGGGTTTGTGCAAATATTTAAAATAAATCTTTTTTTTTTTTTTAAGTAAATAGACATGTTAAAAATTTGAGCTGAAGGAAAAACAGATTACGTTCAACCTGCTCTTAATTCTGTCAGTCACTCAGAATTTAGTCACAGCCCAGTTCTCAGCAAACAGAGTGAAGTGAATGTCAAATAGCCCCTGTTTTCAACTGACAAATCTAGAAATGTAACAGCAGATAAAGCTGAACTAATGCAATACTTATGCCCCCTGTCTTTGTTACTGGCCAATTGAAATGAAACAGTTTATTTAGCAGAGTTCAGCTTTCTGCCGGATAATATCCCTGTGGGTCACAATCCATGGACAGTACTTCAGAAAATTGCATAGGGCAAAGGGCTTAATTCCTCTCATTAGAAGTTGGATACCTAGCCTTCAACACATCTAATGACATAGCTAATGATAACTTGATGATGAAAACCAAGTTAATCGGGTATTGTAAACCAAAGTCCACTACAGGCAAGTTTAAGTTAGCAGAAGCATGCTATAGCAATAATGCTGCATTTCATAAAACATGAATAGTTCATTTTTGTCACTGCATACAGTATAAAACAATGACTTTTTTGAGACTGATCAGGTTCTTCATCTGCAAGCTGGATTAGATTGTAGGCTTATTGTAAAACCACTTAGAGTTCTTAATGCTAATCCTTATAAGAACCTTGCATGATTCTTTCCGACTTTTACTTGCTGAAAGGAGGATATCCATGACAGCAGGTAATGCTGTAACATCTGACTGTCTTCATTTATGCTGCTCCTATGTTTGCATTTCAGTGTATGAAATTATTGTATAGTTTTACATTTTGATGAAGTAATATGAGAAGTTGTCCCCACCTAAGCTGACCTCTTAAGTACCACCTGGTGTTTCTCAAATTCTGCCCCTCCAAAGAGCTCCATAAACATTTACGATGGCAGTTTCACTAATCACAGAGAGCACTGAGGTTATAAAAAGACAATTTTATTCTGTTTCCTATTACATTTATGTTCCAAGTATCCATCACTCCATTTTCTGAATTTACTTCTTCCAGTTTAGGGTTGTTTGGAGCATATCCCAAAAGTAATGGGTACAAGGCTGTAATCAGTACCTGACAGGATGCCAGTCCAACTCAAATCACACTCACAAATCCCAGCTCACTCATAACAGGTAATGAAAAGTCACCAAATAATTGAATACACATGGATTTGGAAAGTGGGGAAAACACAGGAGAAAAACCCATGGATAACACTTTAGAATAGGGGCTTTAAAGGCTTGTATCTAATGTGATGTAGAACAATGACAAATGGAAGCAACATACAGTAGTATTTCACAAACCTCACTACTGTAAATAGATTTTTTTTTCATTAGCAGTAACATTGTTAATTCAATATTTACAGACTATTAAAAGCTACTTTATAAAGAACACCTAAAGTAGAGCTGTGACCATTATTAAGGTAAGTGGCTAATAGATACACTATAGGTATCTTTAATTCTAGTGGATGTTGGTGCTTTGTAAGTTTTACAATGTCCAAACAAAGCATTTATTAAAGACTAACTGATGCAGGCACTGAAGGTATCCCCTGTTCTAAGTGCTTTATTAGTCTTATTTTGACCAAACTAAAATGTTACTTAAGATTTTGTTACACAGAACTAACTGACTAATAGATGTACCCAGGTAGCAGCTTTTCTAAAGTGTTACTGATCCATGCAGACACTGGGAGAGCTTGCAATCTCCAAAATGACAAAGATAAATCAATTTCAAATATATTTAGTAGGAGCAAAAATCAGTGGTTTCTCATTCAAAGATATTAAAAATCTCAGTGAACATCATTGGTAATGCATCCACTATATTTTACTGCCTAATGATAAAAAATGTTTAATTAAGATAGGAATTAACAGCAGCTGTGGGTTGAAAGAGATCCTAAGTAACCTTACAACTACAGGTTCTGCATGAAATGATTTTTTAAAAATGCATTCTAATGATGAATTTAAGAGAATCCTGACCAAGTTGAAATTTATCACCATGAAACGGAAACTGGAACTCAACCATGCTTACAGTAAAATTAACAAAATGGTGCCTTATAGAACACCAAAGGGGAAGGAAAATAAGAAATTCAAGTGACCCATTCCCTGCAAGCCCATGTTTGGATATTCTGTCTCTTATAGAAATCAAGGTGTAGCTATGCCTTAGAATATCCCTTAAGTAAAAGTAATCAAGGTCTGTTTGTCTGTAAGTAAGTCTGTTTCTGATTGTCTGGTCAAAGACATTCACACCAGTGATCTGCTGGAGGTCATCTTGTAGGGCTCTGGCAGTGCTCATCCTGTTCCTCCTTGCCCAAAGGAGCAGATACCAGTCCTGCTGATGGGTTACGCACCGTTTACGGCCCTGTCCAGCTCTCCTAGAGTAACTGCCTGTCTCCTGGAATCTCCTCCATGCCCTTGAGACTGTGCTGGGAGACACAGCAAACCTTCTGGCAATGGCACATATTTATGTGCCACCCTGGAAAAGTTGGACTACCTGTGCAACATCTGTAGGGTCCAGGTATCACCTCTTGCTACCAGTAGTGAAACTTGACCATAGCCAAATCCAAAACTAGTGAAAAAACAGTCAGAAAAGATGAGGAGGGAAAAATGTCAGTGGTCTCCACCTGTTAAACCATTCCTGTTTTGGGGGTTGTCTCACTGTTGCCCCTTTAATTTCCTTTAATTTTTTTTAGCTACACGTACATATATATTGTCACTCAAATGTACATGAGAGGCAGCTAAAGGGTCTAAATGAGAGTAATTCCACGCCAGACCAGGAGGTGGCAGAGTGCGCTGACCTTTTTTCTCACTTTCCTGCAGACCATTTATTGGAAATTCCTCCTGGCCCTGATGACGTCACTTCTGGTTCCGACCTCAATGACGGCACTTCTGGTTCTGAGCCCTCGTATGACTTCACTTCCGGTGGAGAACCCATGGACAAAGACACTTCCGGTTCCAGCCCTTTTGATGACATCACGTCCGGGTCCGAGCCAATGGTGACTTCACTTCCTTTTCTTGCCTTTAAAACCACCATATTCAACTAAACTCATCAATTCTGTTTTGGACTCCGATCTGTGCACATCAGTGCTATTAATTTACCCTTTTTGCAACCAGGGAACATTATATGGGTGGCTGCCCCAAACCTTTTATGATTCCTGTCTCAGGTTTATATACAGTAAATAAATACACCAAATATAAATCTACACTTGCAGGTTTAAAAGCTAAGGCAAAAAGATTTAAAAGTGACCA
Source organism: Erpetoichthys calabaricus (assembly GCF_900747795.2). Taxonomy (NCBI): domain Eukaryota; kingdom Metazoa; phylum Chordata; class Cladistia; order Polypteriformes; family Polypteridae; genus Erpetoichthys; species Erpetoichthys calabaricus. The sequence continues at coordinate 169,913,316 of NC_041396.2, read as the reverse complement.
AGGTTGGTGTTGACCTAATACAGTGGCGTAGATAGAGTTAATGCCGCTCAGGGCGGGGCGGTGCTTCAATTTGCCACCCTCCAACATATCTGAATATGTTAACTTATTTAAATAGAAAGTTAAAATGACATATAGAGAAAAATTAAGATACTTTTTGCATAGATTTATTCATATATAGAGAAACAGCAATCATTTTTCACATATAATTAAGCATCAACTAGACAAGAATATAGTATAGACGTACTGATAAGCCATGTTCTAATTATTAGTTTAATATAATTATGCTGCGAAAACCAGAACGAGTGTAGTGTACAAGTGATAGGTGGGGATGTTTTCTGCGCAGAGCAAGAACACATTCGGATTGATAAGGAAACGAAATTATAAATTGTAAATTAGTTGTTTATCTTCCTAGAAATTATTATCAGTGTAATATTTATGTTTATTTTTATTATTGCCTCATACATTTCAACTGCTGTGTCTGATGCTGTCACAGAAGGACAGTCTGATATTTTTGAAGCATTTGTGGATAAAAATCAGAGAATTTTACTTTTTTCATTCATAAGTGATATTTTTCCGAACCTTGCTGCTTACACACGAATTGTACTGAGCCTTTTGGCCAATAATGCTGCCCCCAAAAATGTGCTGCCCAGGGCAGACCGCCTCCTCCACCTGCCCCTAGCTACGCCACTGACCTAATAGGTCTAAAAAGACAAGACTATTCCAAAGTGTAGGGGCAGCTATTTCAAAAGCACGACCCTCTCCAAGTCCAGATCTAGGCACAACCAATAAGTTGTGGTCAGAGGACTTCTGTGTTCGTGAAGGAGAGTAAGGGTGCAAGAGGTCAGTAAGGTAAAGGGGGCTAAACCATTCAGGGACTTAAGAACAAACAGTAAAATTTTCAACTCAATCCTGTAGCAAACAGGAAGCCAATGAACAAAAGCTAAAACTGGTGTGATGTGATTCTGTTTTTGAGTGCCTGTTAGAAGCATGGCAGCAGCATTCTGGGCAAGCTGAAGATGAGCAAGGGATAACTGATTAACTCCAATGTAAAACGAGTTGTAACAGTCAAGCTGAGAAGAGACAAATGCATGTATTAGTGTTTCAAAATCGTGTACAGAAAGAAAGTTAGGCAGTAGCTTGAACTGATAGAAACCGGCTTTAACAATGGAGTTAATTTGTTTATCAAATTTGTGGGCATTATCAAAAATCACAGCAAGATTTTCTGCGAAGGGTCTACAGTATGTTGTCAAAGGACCAAGATTAATTCCTGCAGCACAAATAAGATTGGAAGGTCCAAAAGACACAATCACTGCTTTTTTGTAATATGACAACACAGCAAGAGCACTGTCAAAAGCAAGTCAGAAACAAATAAATAATGAAAGTAAAATGTACCTGGTATATTCACATATAAGTTAAACATGTTGATCTATTTACAATGTATTCATCTAAACAATTACACATTTAAACTGATGTTAAAATAACACATTGCAAATCCACTTCATGTTAAAATTAATGAGAGTAATGACGGTTTCAGGGGTGTAGCCTATTCCACAAGTTGCAAGGCAGGAAACAGCCCTGGACCTGAGGCCATTTCCTCACAAGGCCTACTTATGCACACAGGGCCAGTTAACCTAACACACACACCTCTGGGGATATAGGATGAAAACAGGATAACCCAGGCAAACCCACACAGACACAGGGAAAACATGCAGAATCCACACAGACATCAACTGTGCACAGGATTTGAGCCCAAGAGAAAAGAAGCATAAAGCAGCAGCATTAACCACAGCACAACCATAATCCCAAAACAGAATCCTGAAAATAACATTTTTCAACAATATATTAAAATGAATAAGTACATATGCTCATTGATCATTTTAAAAAATGCAACATAATACAAAAGTAACATGTTCTATTTTAAATTGGAAGAGAAACTATCAATCCATCTTATTCAATCAAATTAAATAAAAAAGAGCTTGTTTTTTTGCACCTTTTCTTTGCCAGCTTGTTTAGGGCTGTTTCTTCCTAGTGGCTCCTGCATCTTGACACCCTAAAACTGGATTGGTCAGGTTCAGAACATTGATCAAGTGGTGGGTCCAAGTTCCCTATTCAGTTCAGTTTGCTTTTCTATCTAGGTTTTAACACATTTAAATGTAGCTTTGTCTATAACAGACTGCAGTTCATTCCTGAACAGTGAAGAATAGTTGTTATCCTGTTTAAAATAAAAAATGATTTTAATAGTGTCTCTTTAATCCATAAAAAGTAGGAATTTACAGATTTTGCTAACGTGTAACAAAGAAGTAAACAAGATACTTTTTGAACTGCTGCCTGCATCTCTTGTGGTAAAAGGAAGATGGGTACAGAGCAGTAATCTAAAGAGATGGTGTGATTAAGAAAGTTTATTTTAGCTGCAGTTCCCTATATAGTGCTTCAATGTGTATCGTAAAAACATCAGCAAAATTTTTAGTTTACGGAAATAATGTAATAAAGGCATTACATCCTGAGTGAAGGTGAATTTTATTTTCACAGATGACTGGCTTATACTGATGAGCTAGCTCTGAGTGTTGGGTAGAACATGCCTAAATAATATGATTAAAATTAAGAATAAATACCATAATCATCTAAAGGATGGTTTAACTGCAGTCAATACAATACTTATGACAGGTCAGAGCACTAAAAACCTTAGAGAAGTCCATTTTTTATTTCATTTTTACTAGCATAAAGACAAAGCCCATTTTGTGAACAGCAGTGATGTGCATGTATTGTATATTTTTTGCAGAGTTCTGTGTTAAATAAGCCATTTGCATTTCATTTTTAATTGATTTTATAACACACGCTCAGTGAGTGCTGTTGGCCTACAGTGCCTAAAGACCTGAGCTCATCAAGCTCATAAATAAAATGTTACACGTTCTATTCTGTGTCTAAATGGCTATCTAGCTATGCAATGTGTCACAGACCGTATCGGTTAATTTTTTTCAATTTGTGCTACTTGGTCTTTTTTATGCTAATTTGGCAGTATACAGTGGATTTGAGCTTAACATTTCCATGTTGACTGGCAAGTGTGGGAGGATATTATAGTTGAGAGAGGAGACTGCTTTTTTCAAGAGGTGTAAACATTTATTTGTATGTACGGATGTACAATGCAGTATATTTACATATATTTTGACTGGTTTTGTTTAAAAAAAAAAAAAACAACTAAAAGTACAATGAAGATGGGGGAGGCGGGTTAAAATTACTATTCCTGTTTTTCCACTTTAGTGTACTGGCTTAAATTAAATTCAGAAACAAAAGCATTCATATTTGTGCTTGCATGTCAAGGATTACTTGTTCCATTGAACGTCTTTCCCATTATCTGCTTATCACTTTCTCTGCTCTTTAATCTCTTTCTTGTTTCTGCTCAAAAGCTTCCTCTCACTTTCTCTCCCTGTGCAAATGTACCCATTCTTTTTAACACTTACAAAACTGAAAAGCCCAGCCTGGCTGGGGCCACCTGGAAGCAGCAATGAAGCTTTCTCCCAGGCCTGGATCCCTGCCAGTTGCCAGCTGTACCATTGTACGCACCCATTTTAGTTAATTCCATGCCTTGCGATTGTGCTGGTTCTGTTTACAACCACCTCCTACTCCTCCTGGGTCCCACTCCAATTGTCCTGGTCTCCCCTTGTTTAATACTGTTTTGCAAGTTATTAAGCCCTGGAAGTCCATTAATCACAGTTCATGTCTTGTGTAAGCCCACACAACGAAGGGAAAGAGGGGGGAAGGGAAGACACGCTCATTCCCCTGAATGGGCTTAGACGGTGGTCCATTCAGATCCCTAACGAGATCATTACTGCTAACTAAATACAAACCTGACCCTCTGACCTGATGGGAAATTACGTAGGCCCCCCATTAACATGCTGTCCATACCTCCCATCCCACGCCCCCTGCTCTTTCCACTCCCCCTTCTGCCCAACAGATAGAAAACTAAACCTGCGATCAAAAGGGCCCTAATCACTGCTCTGATTGTGGTAAACCAAGCCTGACAGACATTTCACTGGGGCTTCAATAGCTACATCACTGCCACCCCCATTGCTAGTGCTCTTTGCCAGGCCTCTGTTCTAGCCAATGGCATACAAACTCCCCCAGCTTTTCAGATTACTCGACACACTGCGCTTGCTTTTCTGGGACCACCTGGTAGGCTAATTTTAATATGACACCGGTTCAGTCTTTTCCCTTTTCTCTCTAATTCCCTCTCTCAGCCAAGCTGCCACCATGAATTCTGTATAATCCATTGACCCAGCTGAACATTCCTGGTTAGCTCTACTCTGAAGGGGATGGATTTTCAGGGATTACATGGTTTGACTTCTGTCTGGTGGCACCTGCAATGGCCAACTTCAAACCAAAAAAAAAAAATAGAAAGAAAAAAAATTATCATGACAGTGCATGAGCTAACACCTTGGTAACGACTACTAACTCACCATGAGTGGCCTGCTTACCTCATACCTGCACTACTTGCACTCCATCATTGCCAACACAAAATTGCTTATTCTATCACAAGTGCAGAAGACAGGGGGCAAAATGGCCCGAAAATTCTCTTCAGCTAAAACATTGTCACTTGCAGCCTCTCAAGTGTTTCCACTTCAGAAAAAAGAGCTTAACAGAGGAAGAGGAGGAGGAGGGGCTACTAAGCCTGTAAGCAAACCAGAAGCAGGGCCTTGTTACAAGGTGGCTTCATATTTCACTAACTCCAGTGTAGTTCAGGCAGAAGCACCAAACAAATTTCATTAAAGAGCTGACACTTAGTTACATCATTTTTTATTAGACTAGCTTAAATGACTACTTGTTAATACAAAAAAGTAAACACAAACAAAAAAAATATAATGAACATCAAGCAAATAAATACATCAAATGGCATGCTTTGTACAAAAATATAAAGTAAAAAATGCAATGTATTTCTATTCACAGGAAAAAGAAATTATTCAAGTTTAATAAATATGCATATTTGCTAGATCCTCAAAACTCTAGTGTCATGAGATATAAATATAAATATGTGGAAATTGTACATGTCTGCATGTGTTTTCCCCAAATCCTTAGGTTCCACAGACATACGGGTTAGATTAATTGGCAACCCTAAATTTGCCCGCTAAGAATGTGTTATGTGATGTTTGTAAAGGCTTCAGCTACCTGCAACCCAATCCTTTTATTGTGTTCAGACGATGGAAGGATGCATTACATGTTGAGATGAACTGGTATTTCATCTAGGGTTGTTTCCTGCCTTACACCTAATGCTGAAACTGGATATTTGTAAAGACAAGTTTATATTTTTTACCTTTAGAATTGCAGTTGTAACTGCATGTTACAGGAATGCCTACAGAAGCAGTGTTGTCGACCAAGTACTTTAATATTTCATGTAACACCATCTAGCCTAGTGCTTTCTAATTCCAGTCCCAGTTCCAATTCTAATCCCTGCTTTTCATCATTCTGTGTCATTTGACCCCTATGTCATTATTAATTTTCATTATTAGGGCACAGTTAATAGCACAAATTCAATTCTGATTATGTTTAAGAGATGTGTACTGCCATGTTACAACACTGCCAAGACCTTCAACCCTTTCTTGTAGTCCTTGTCAATATTACTGGGGAGCAGTGTGGTCAGCAAACAAAGATAAAATCGGAGGTTTTATCTGTCTATCAGTTGAGCTTTACTGGCTCATTCAGTTTTTTCAGTGGAAGTGCCTTGTGCTTCTTATAATATTCTTTTTTTGTGTTTTCAGCATGTTTCCAAGTGAGATTTTTTTATAGTGTCCCTACAGCTTTGCTGTATAGGATCAGACAATGCCCATAAATGACTAAATAAATAATATTTCAAAAGGATTATTTTAACTATCTTTAGGCTATTTATTTTTTTGTTTTTGTAGGTTAGTAAAAAGGTCAAGATCTCGTACAATTTGATCATAACATCACGGTCTTAATCAGCCCTGTCTGCATGCATGTAGGTGTGTGCATTAATGAGGACTACAATGGAGTTGCAGTCCCCTTCTTCCTGCCTTGCACCCAGTGCTTTTAAGATAACCTCTGTCCCCCAACCCCCATGGTACTGAACTGGATTACATGGGTTTGAGAATGTTTTGTTTTATTTGCAGAACATTGCTATCTTACTGTTAAATCATACACAAATTCAGACTTAAGTGATTTATTTCCAATCCCAGAAGAAGATTGGACTAAACATGTGCCCTGACATATGTCAACCTATTATAAACGAGATACTCAAAATACACAGTGCAAAAGAAATCATGCATCTCCCGCAAAGAGACACAGAGTAATGAACTAGAAGTTAATGGCAGGCTTTGTAAAGACAAAAAATATATATTATTAGCCTTTGAAAATGCACATGTACCCCAGATGCTGTTATGTTGTGTCCTTAAGTGAATTCACCATTCTTTATCATATTCTCATCACTTTGTTCTGCCTATCCAAAGACACCTGGCTCAACTCTCCATTATATTCTCCAGATGGACAGAGTGAAGATAAGACAGAGAAGTTATCAGATTAGAGTTAAGGCCTGCTGCAAATATAATAGCTGTAACCAGTGTTTACCTTAGATAAAACAGTAACACACCAGAGAGCAACTCCTGACAAATACTCATTTACCTTTGTGGATTCACTCTGTGGATCTCTTTTGGATATTTTTTGGGACTCCATAATTTATAAGGTTTTAAATGTGTCAGGAACAAGGCCTTTTCTGTCCTGCTACTGTATCTCTGTGTATTCAAATGGGTTATTGTGTACATACTAGAGGAGTATTATTGTCAGGGCAAGTGAATGATGGATGGGCAAACCGAAAGTATTGCTTAAATACTGACTTGCTTAGAATGAGCAAAATGAAATTCACTGGCCTCTAGCACAGGGCCTGGTGGGACTATCCTTGTTATCTTTCTTACTTTGCTTTGCATAGAGGTGACAGAATCTGGAAGAAGAAGTGACCTAAGAGGCTGTAAGGTTCACTCAGACATTCTACACTTCCTACTTAATGATGGCACTTAACAGGTTTAGTCTACCTATATAGCCATGAACCCTGTGTAGTCACTAGTTCTTGTTCCTGAACCTGGCTTACTCCTCAGTGAACACCTAGGTTGATACCTCCAGCCAGTCAGAGGATTAACAAATAATTAGTCTTGGCTAGATTAATGCTAAAAGGTTTTCTTTTATTTGTTTAGGCATTCAGCAGCATGCAAAATAAAATTATTAGGTTATGCAGTATTATACAGGTAAAATTCCATTACAACAAATATCTTTACAATGAAATTTTCAATACAACAAAGTATTTTTATGGTCCCGACAGTTTCCCCATATGACACGAGTCTATAGAAATCTCATTACTACGAAATACATTCAGCAGATACTTTCATTACAATAAACTGCCCAAAAGACCTTGAAATGCCTGAATGAATCATCCACAGAGCAGTTAGTTCTGTGGTCGCAGCTCAGTTGTGATCCCCAAACAGAAACATTGTAAGATTTTTTTTTTCTTTCTTCAAACTTTCCTCATACTGTTTTATCGCTGTGTTTGTTTTCTGTGGTTTTCAGTGATACCTTTTGCTTATTGCTCATCAACATTTGAAAAACATCCATTGGAATTTACCTCATTGTCACCCTCCTATAGAAATGGCAGACACGAAAAAACGACAACAGTTCATATTAAAAAAACTTTTTGCGGCTCTCGATTCCGACAAAAAGAAAAAAGACGTTGCCAGTGAATTCTGAATTTCGCCATCGACACTGTTAACTTTCTTGAAAGATCGATCAAAAAAAGAAGAAAAACCTTGGGTTGCAAACGTATGAGAAGTGCTGCATTTGAAGATGTCGAAAAAGCAGTTTTTTATGTGGTTCAGTGATGCTCGTTCAAGAAACATTCCTATTAATGCGCCACTCATTCACGAAAAAGCAAAGTCACTGTTGTGAGGTTTTCTAAACTCTCTTGGGACCTCCCCCAACGAGACAACATGCCAAAGAGCGTCCTGAAGTGCGATCACCACGTCTGTGGAAGACTGTTTATCTGTTGCTGGGGCAACAGCAGGCTCATAGCTCTGCTGCAGCTCACCGCCAAAGCAAACAGAAAAAATCTCGATAGGTGATGCAAGGAACATTGTAAATGCAGGGAACAGTATTACTTGGTCACTAACCTAGCAGCAACCCTGCCTGACTGCTGTGTCTGTGTATAGGTGAGTGGTAGATCCCGCTACAATAGATAACCCTGCTGTTCCTGTTTCAAGCTGAATAAAGCTGGTTTCGTGAAAGCACTGAGACTCAGCCTCATATTTTGGGGTGCAAGACAGGGACTTATTGCGCGAACACGATCTTTTAGGATTTGCTTCTGTAGCGCTGTGAGCCTGCTGTTGCCCTGCCCCGGTAATGGACAAGCAATCTTCCACAAATGCGGCAATTGCGCTTCAGGACACACTTCGGCGTGTTGTCCCATTGGGTGCGTGGGGAAGAGAAAGAAGAAGAAAAGGATGATTCGGCTTTTGCTGCCCACAGCATGCTTCTGCATTTAGATAATGTTCGTGTTGAATTCCTCCCACCCAATTGCACGGCAGTGCTTCAGCCATTGGTTTTGGCCATCATTCGCACCCTGAAAGTGTATTATCACAAGGAAATGCAGAGAAAAATTCTCGTCAGCATAACTTGTAGACAGGAGGAGATTAAAATGAACATGAAAGAAGCTATTAAAATGATTGCAAATGCCTGGACGCAAGTTAAAGAAAGCACTATAGTGACAAATACTGAATCTCATTACTACGAAATTTTCATTACAATGAAATATTTTAGGTCCCTGGCAGTTCGTTGTAACGAAATTTTACCTGTATATAAAATGCAGGTTGTGCATTAGCTACTTCATAGATACAATGTCTTATTTCAAATCACACTTGGTTATAGTCTTTGTGGTATTTACATGTTCTCCCTGCATTGTGTGCTGGTTACACAAATTGGTGACTCTACTTGGGTGACTGGTTCAGCAATGGGCTGGTACTGCATCCAGGGTTGTTTCTTGTCATGTGTCCCAAGCTTCTTGGATACAGCTCAGCTCATCACACCATGACTCAAAATGGGATTGAGCATTTTTGAGGATGTATGCTGTGACCATTTGTAACACCACAGTGCATACCCCCAAAAAAATGTATCCAAGGAAGCCCAGGTAAATAAAGAATGGTAGTGTATTAAATGTAAAACACACACACGACTAGATATAACAAAAAGAATGACAATAATACAAATAACAAATACTCAGGCTTCTCTAAGATAACAATAGTAATAAATACACAGGATGCCGTTCTAGTTTGCAGGATGGATTATGGGTTGACTTTTCCACAACTAAACATTCACCATCACTCCTTTCATACTCCCTCTCCTCCTTCTAGAGCCACTCTGGTCACTTTTTCCCACTAGCTATTCCCTTGGCAACTACCCCTATCCTATCTCCATGTCTGTTGGGCCTGTGGCCCATGGCTTCTTTTTATCTGGTGCCAGAAGCACTTTGGGGCAATTTCTGGTCCAATTAGAAGTACTTCAGGGCCAAACCTAGACTGATGAAACTTTTGTAAGCATCATCTCTCCAGTAATCTCTATGCCAGCCTCTGAGCAGATTTGTAATAAAGGTCTGTCAAGCCGAAGCGGGGCCTAATAACATTGGCAGCCATCTTCCACTGACTCATGTAATATGGGTGGAGAATGTATGACCTCTTGTACTATATTCTCCTCCAACATTTTTTGCCTGTGGAACAAAAATTTTAGAGGTTCTTTTTACTCTGTGCTGTTCTGGCATTCCAGGAAGCCCCTAGTCAATATCAATTCATTCCCTTGCAACCAGTACAATGTATGTAAAATGCATAATGCTAAATTATTTCTGCAACTTTTGGCTAATGATATAGTGTAAGTTATACTATTAAGTATAAGTAATAAGAATAAACAGTTTTATAATATTGTAGCACTGTCACTGAGCTTTTATCATTGGTAACTTTTTGATTCCTCAATTATCCACCTCCGATCATTAAGGCATATCTACAAATTGCTTCATATGAATCTTTCTTGATAATGATTTATTAAAATGTTACACCCACAATATACAGCTTGATTTTTAAATATGTGTCGCTTCAATTTTAAACATAAATGTGACTTCCTCTTTCCCTGTTAGACTTTCAGTATTATCTGTCTAGTTCTAACCTGAATAAGTTCTTAAGCTGAGCCCACTAGCTGGCAGGCCAATGTCGGCCTACTTCTTTGATACTTGCATAGACCACCTCAGGCCAGCAATTGATACTTATATTCTGGACAATAAGCAAATAATTAAAAAGTGAAGTATCAAGGACTTTCACAAAATAGCTAATAAAAAATTCATAGCTGTAGTCAGAACAGCAGTGAACTTGTTCAGGCTAGAGAAGACAAATCCGCCAATCAGAGACACAATGAAGCTCAAACACAAATATTAAAAAAATAAAGTCCAAGTGCCACTGCTCAAAATAAATAACACAAACATTATGTCAATAGATATGAAATAAAGAAGGGCAATGGAGAAGATTTATATTGGCCTTAGTTCTGAAATACTCATGAATGGAGGCTGCAGTCACAAAAACAAGACAATCAGGAAAAAACAATCTTGGATGCACTAAATAAATGTAGAGGAGTTGAATTAACAACAAGTGATGGAGAAATGAAAGCCACTGTTTTCCAAGTAGCAACATAGGCCTGTGTAATTTAGACTTTCATCAAAAATTTACTTCTCCTCAAAGTACTAGTGCTTCAAAAAGTTGATGGTAAAAGATCAAAAGACAGAGAATGAGAGTAAGGTGGGTGGATACTGTCATGCAAGAAGTTAACAAAATGCAACTCCAAAAATGAAACAAAATCATCCTTGTAGTGGTTAAGAGTCAGAAGTAATGAAATAGATATACTTCAGCTGACCCTGATGTACATTATTTCTTTATAGGGTCATTATTATGAATTGAAATACTTACTTTCTTGTTCTAATTAACATGCAACAAATCTGTTATGCCTTTAGAAAAAAGGAAGAGAGATTTTTATTTTAAAAGAAGATTGGGAGATGAACGCAAGTCAGAAGCTGAGCAAAGTTCATACCCTAAAAGGCAGTCTTATCTTTTACCAAAGCCCAAATCAGAAACGAAAAAGGGGAGTTTATAAAAAAGGTCAAAAGATCAAAAAGTAAAGCAGTCATTCAAGTGATCAAAACAACTTCATTTAATTTGTTTTGAAAAAAAAATTAAAGTCTAGAATCAGAACCAGCAGAAGTGAAAATCTAAATGGCAAAAAAGAAACAAAATACTTCAATATAAAGCCATGATTTTTTTTTAAAAGAAAGTACTGTACATCATAACAATGCCATCACTCTCTTAGGTTAGTTAAGTTAGGGTTTTATTATTTTAAAATGTTTGCAGCAGTAAAGTATGATAGACAGACAGACAGATAGATAGATGCACACTGAAGGAAATACTTGAAATTTAGGAAAATGAGGATGGCTACTGTCAACTCTGTCGGCCTTCTTTCTAATCTGTGTGTAATACAGCTAAGTGACAGAAAGCTGCTGTAAACCAATAATTTTACTGCTCATTTTTACAAACTTATTAAAGTAGTTTATAGTGCTAAGGTTAACAAACCAACATATAACAGAAACCTTAAGAACAGATTCAATAATAGACATAATAAGTACAATTACGGTTTTGCCCACTTTAAAACCACCGAGATTCCCAAGAAAGAAAAGCCATGTCTACCCTTTCTCCCAAATTCACTCTGTGTTAAGATTAATCTTTAGCCTGTTATAAATGATTGTCCCCAGATATTTGTAGTGCTCTACCATGTCCATGACTCCCTGGGTGACAGACCATTAAAAAAAATAGCCACATTTCCCCAAATGTCAAACCTAAGTAATTTTAGTCATTTAATTATATTAATAATATATATAATTATCTAATAATTATAATAATTAGCCTTTTCAAAAAATTGTATAGTTATAAATGATTAATCTGTTATGATTATTTTATGGGCAATATGTTGATATAATTTGTTTTTATTTTGATATTTGTTTACTACATTTCTCAGTTTTAAAGTTATAAAATATGCACAATCCTAATGTTTTTTAAAGGTTTACAATGTTTCTGGGAATCATGGATTTAAACTGAACCTTAGCTAATGTGTGATGGGTGCCCCCTGTGTGGAATCTGCACGTTCTTCTTTGCCAGTGTGTTTTTCTTCAGGTACTCTGGCTTTCCTCCCAGACCTCAAACACATGTTCAGCCCTACAGGTTTGAGAATGTTATGTATAAAAATACATATTTGTGGGCTGATGTCACACTGATGGAATAGAGGAGAAAAGTCTGTGATAGAGAACAGCTAATCAAATGCAGGTGAGGGGACGCTGGTACACGGATGTTGTTGCCGCTCCTCCCTGTTAACAACACTTTTCGCAAAATTCGCCTTAATTCTACACAATGCTATATACTGTATACCCTGCCGTTCTTTATTATATTCTGTAAGTGCCTTGAGCATGGGAAAAGCGCTATATAAATACAAATATATTATTAAATGCTCTGGACTCTTTGAAGTTCAGTTTCATGGTATTTAAAAAGAAACATGAGATAAAGTAGTAAGAGGTGGAGTAGATAGTTGACACCTACATTTAAAAGATGAAATATGATTAATTTATTCCATAAATATTTTTACTATTTATTGATGAAACATTGTTTTTTTCATATATTCTAAAATTTAAAGAAGCAAAGTAAAAAGACATTAGTTTTCCAAACACAGCAGCATGGTAGTACACATTTACCATTCGGGTTATTAATGTTATATACATTATACAACTGCTTTTTCCTTTTCAGCTTCTTTTTTATCTCCTTATTTATCAACTGCACAGTTTTTTTTTGTTTTTTTTTTAATTGTCTACTAATTCCAAATTTTGGGATGAACCTGTCCCGCATTATATTTAAAATACAGTGGTACCTTGGGATACGAGTGCCCCAAGGTACAAGTTTTTTGAGATACGAGCTGTCACTAGGTTGATTTTTTGCCTTGAGTTATGAGTCAAAATTCCGAGGAACTGACAACGGAGGAGTTGACGGAACTACAGATGCGGCAACATACGTAGGTTCTGCAGGAGATCGGTATGGTGGAGGAGAGTTATCTCTTAAAGTGAGATAAAGGAAGTGTTTGCAATGTGGGAAAAAGTTTCGAACTTTAAAGAAATGAAACACCCTGAAAAAGTTACAACTGATCGTGCAGCAGCGCTATTTAATGACAAATATTTAACGCTTGACTTTATTGAAAAGAAACACCAGTTGCAACTGATCATGCACCGGTGCTATTTAATGACACTTGCCTAACTCATTTCAGAAACATTCTAAAGGGGAGGACTAAATAAATCTCCTTGGACAGGTTTCTATTGAAATACCTTGAGAATGAAAGTGACAAAAGTGTGGCAAAAAAGAAAAAAACTAGAAAAAGAAAATTAAGTTAAGCAAAAGTGAAGTGAAAGAAAAAAACATTACAATATGCTAATCGGCTTCGCCAACATCTGTTTATTTCTTTAGATTCTCTTTTATGTATTAGGATTTATTTTATTTGTATACAATATTTCATCCATCCATCCATCCATTTTCCAACCTGCTGAATCCGAACACAGGGTCACGGGGGTCCTGCTGGAGCCAATCCCAGCCAACACAGGGCACAAGGCAGGGAAACCAATCCTGGGCAGGGTGCCAACCCACCGCAGGTATACAATATTTGTTCATTATAAATACATTTTTCTTATGTTGAAAACATTTAACAAAAAAATTGGGGTGGTTTTTTGGGGGCTGGTACGAATTAATCTCATTTCAATTAATTTCAATAGGGAAAATTAATTTGAGATACAAGCATTTTGACTTACGAGCTCGGTCACGGAACGAATTAAACTCGTAACATCATCATACATCATCTGAGGGAGTACCAATACATCAAAAAGTTCAACTGCTGCAAAAGTTCACATAAAATAGTGACAAAGACAATTCAGGGATGTTGTAAAGTGGTTCTCCAGACATCTTCATGGGATTTTCCATATGACTGCAGTACTAGTGTTTCAGCATTAATGAACCCAAATTGTACATAAGGCAGAAATTAAAAAACAAAATGCTGACCACTAAAAACTGACCTAAATTTTCAATTGGAAAAGATTTTAGGGGTAAATTACTACATTTTCACATCTGTCCTACCTTTGCATGTATGTCTGAAAGTAGCACATAGTCTAATACAGTTAAAGAACAGGCCAAGAGCCTGATTAAAATTATCCCAGCTAGCCCCAGCCTCAGCTCTCTCCAGGTAAGTGTATCTCTATTCGCAGACTAAATGAAGCAGAAATGATGGAGTGTTTGTTTTCCATGACTTTTCATCAGCTTAGCAGTGAACTTACCACAGTGAATGTGAAGTGTTAATTTAATGTTCCCACCGTGCATGCCACTGTCAACAAAGGCTTCAGACTGTAATGGAGGAAAAGGTTACCTCTTACAATAAATGACCCTTATGGTCCAATTGTCTTTTGGCCTTAAGTGACACAGTCAAAACACACACACACACACACATAGACATAGCTGAACTAATGTGTCTTCTGGCAATCACTTAAGCTTGTGTACCTCAGTGAACAGAAAGAATCACCTGTAATGCTCACTTCATTATCTAGATAAAAGCCAGCTGAAAGATGCCTCTTCCTTTAACTGGATGATTAATTTGACAGAGTGTGGATCGTTAAACCTTGTATTCTGTAAAACTTAAACCGAAAGATGAGCCTCTCAAAAAGATTATAGCAGCACATTAACAATAGACTGAACCATAAAATTGTTTTCTGCACCTGCATTTCTACAACTTTTATGTCTATCACCCAGGTACAGAAAACAGTTTTTAACATTAACTGCTAGGATGTGCAGGAGCAAAGAGGAAAGGTAACTTGCAAAATAATTTGCTTGGCCCTAATTGTTTGATACAGTACCAATTGGCCAGTTTAAAAATGATTTTGTCAATCAGTTACTCTGAACTGGAGCAGGTATTAGTGAGTGTGGATGCGTGTGTGTGTGTTGCCTGTGATGGCCCCGTCCAGGGTTGCTTTCTATCATGTGTCCAGTGCTGATGGGATAGGCTCAAATCCCACAATGTTGAAGTGGGTTGAGCAGGATTAAAAATGGATGGCTGTAGAGAAGGTTCAGTGTGTTTTACAAGAACATTTAAAATACATTTCCAGAAAAATTCTAACATGAGATTAGCCACTATATGCCACAAGCGTGCACTGCATTGTACAAAAATTCTCTTGTTTAAATCCTGCCATTTCCCTTTAAAATCCAGCATAGTATACAAGCAATAAAAAATAGCCACATAGCTGTGCACACCAGCTTCTCAGTGGGAGTCAGCCCACACACTGTCAAACCTTTCCTTTTATATTACATTTTCATTAAACCAGTCAATTACCAAGTACTGACATTTTAAGAATAAATATGGTCCGACATTACATTGTTCAGCTGTTAGCACAATCTCCAAGCTAAAACAAGTTGTCTCCTGCTACTGGTAAACAATTTGAGAAGTAGAAGTAAGCAAAACGCAATAAAAATATACGTAAAAACCATAGTTTAGTGAAGTGTAAAAAAAAATTTAATGGGTCGGACAAAGTGTAACATTCAGAGACATTTCATGGTACAATGGCCGAGCTTGTGGGAAAGAGGATTTTCAGAATATATTTATGAATTAGTGACTTATCATACCACACGCAGCACACATCAATTGAGTACTGGCACTTCATAAAATAGTTTTGATGCACATATAAACATAGAATGCAAAATAAATCCTTGACCTTGGTGACATGTTCTTTGTGCTGTAAGGATGATGGGGTACTGAAAATAGACAGAGACAGAAGTGAGATGTTCACCAGGTAGAAGCAAAATGATATCTTTCAGTATGCCTACATGTTACACATTAATTAAAAATATTCCAAATTCCATTTTAAAGCAATCCTACTTATTTATCTACTTGACACAAAACAAGATTATAATTGTGTAATGGAAAGAATACCAGTATAATCTCATTAAAGTTTCTTCTTTTTGGTGACATTAAATGTTAAACATAATTGAAACATATTTGGCAATATTCTTTAAAAAAGGCAGCAATAATTTAAAAAAGGAAACATTGTTTAATAAATTAGATTCAGTGTTTCATCAGGCAGCAGTTAAGATTGTTATTTGTAAAGGAGGAGATATGGTGAATTAAGATTTATATATGGCTTTAAATGTCTTTCACATACGTGAATAACTATCGAAGTAAAAGGTAGTAAAATGTAGGAAAACATGCAACTTGCTAATAGTTTTAAATACAGTGTATACAAATAAATTCACACTAAGGTAAAAGGAGTCACAAACCATAGCTCTGATCACTGTAATATAAAAAGTACCAATAATTGGAGTGTTTTACAAAAAAAAAAAAAAAATTTACTATAAATAGTGCATTGTTATTAAGTTTAGGACAAATCCTTTGCTACATGTGCTGAAAAACAACAAATTATGAATCAAGTAAACTTCCTCTGTTCAAAATATACTATAGTATACACTAAAAAATAAATAATATTACCCAGAGAGGCTGCAGTTATACTCGCGTATCAAAACTGTGAAACGTCAAACACAACACAATGTAAATCGTACGTTAATCCTGGGTAATGAACTGGCTCCCAAATTTAAACTGTTGGTTTCTGTAAATTGAATGCATACTACATTTATTTGTCCATATATTTGTTTTTTCAATATATTGATATCAATATTCATACATATAGTGTTACTTTTAGATAAACAGATGTAGAAGATGTCACTATCCACATGAAAGAAATTCAGTCTCCTGAGAAAAAAGTGTACACAGTAAACAGAAAAGGAGGCAGGACTGTTTCTTGTGGTGCTCCAGGTTTGTTAATATCAGAGAGACAGTCATTAAGTCTCACAAACTGCAGTCTGCCCAACAGATAGTCCATTATCCAGGACACCATAGGCTCATCCACCTGCATATCTCTGATCTTACCCTTTAACAGGGATGGCTGGATTGTACTGAAGGCACTGTAGAAATCTAAAACCATACTCGTAACAGTGCAGCCAGCTTTCTCCAGGTGAGAATAAGCCTTGCGGATCATACAGATAATTGCATCTTCCACTCCAATCTTTGTTCGATAGAGAAAATGCAGTGGGTCCAGGTGGTCTACCTCAACAGGACTCGTATATTTCACGACCAGTATCTCAAAGATCTTCATGATGTGAGACTTAAGTGCCACTGGTCTGTAGTCATTAGATGAAAAGGAAGTGCCTTTTGGAGCAGGATTGTATTTATATTATGTAGGTTTGCACATATACTATTATCTATGCATTTTAATTGTTCATGTATGATGTAAACTTATTGGCACAAGTACTGTGTTTTGTTTTATGAGTGTACAATGTCAATTTGCATGCAAACTGCACTTCTTTGCAATGTGCAATACATTACTGGTATGCATGTGACCTATATCAATTTATGTATGTATACAATTGATATGCATTCTAACTATGAAATGTTTTATTTCTCATGTATGACTCTGTTGATTTATGACTGAACAATGAGAATTTATATTGTGTTCATATATTGTTCTTTTCCACTATATAAATCTATCAATAAGGTTAGGGCTGGAAGATATGGCTCAAAATTCAAATTACAATATTTATGGACCAAAAGTTGATTTATGATATGTATCGATATTTTTTCCTATCCAATTTTACTCAAAAAAAAAAAAAGTCATGCAGTTATAGTCAGTCAGTCAGTCAGTCATTTTCCAACCCGCTATATCCTAACACAGGGTCATGGGGGTCTGCTGGAGCCAATCCCAGCCAACACAGGGCACAAGGCAGGAAAAAATCCCGGGCAGGGCGCTAGCCCACCGCAGGACACAGACACACACACACCCACACACCAAGCACACAGTAGGGACAATTTAAGATCACCAATGCACCTAACCTGCATGTCTTTGGACTGTGGGAGGTAACCGGAGCACCTGGAGGAAACCCACGCAGACACTGGGGAGAACATGCAAACTCCACGCAGGGAGGACCCGGGAAGCGAACCCAGGTCGCCTTACTTGCAAGGCAGCAGCGCTACCACTGCTTTAGTAGACTTGCCATAAAAAAAAAAAAATTAAAAGAGTATATTGAAACATTTTTATTATAAGGCTATGTTTTGTAAACAAATAAACCATGGCAAGAACAAGCGACTTCACAAATTTTGCACAAAAAATACAAGTCTATTAACTGCTTCTGGCTTTAAAGATGCCCTGTGGCAGTTCACTATGTTGCCCCCTGTGCTAAACACTCTTTTTGAGGGTGAAATAGTGTCCTGTATGCAGATGTATTTCTTTGCAAGGTGGCTGAGAGTTGGAAAGATTAGTTCATATTCCTTCCACCATGAAAGTGGGTTTGTTTCATTGTCAATCTCGACTCCTTCAGTTTTATCTCTCTGAGACAATGTGAACGAAGATGTTGGCTTCTAAAAGAAGCTACCAAGGCTTCACTTCTCTTTTTTTGGCTGCTGCTGGTATTGCTTCAGCTGCTTCTGGAGGTCCCCCAGCAAAGCTGGGCTAGGTGCTGGTCTCATCATGTTGAAAGGCCTCCTCTTCAGATACAACTCTATGTTTTATCTCTTCATACTTTCCCCCTCAGGAATGTAGGATCTTTTAAACCATAAATCCATAAAATAAGCAATGTCCAATAGTTGCTGGGTGGCAGACTCATCAAAGTTCTTCCTCAGATAATCAAGAATTTTAGTCTTAATTGACATGGTAAGCTATGTGTCCTCCTGCTGGTGAGCCAAGATACTTGTTTGAAAAAAGGTGTAACACAGGCTTAATACAGGCTGTATATAAGAGACTGTGACAATGGACTGAGTTGAAAGCACATCTATCAATTCAAGGAGGGGTCGGAGAACTTTATCAGTTGACTCCAGAACATCAATTTTCTGCCAGGTGAGGGGAAAGATGTCTTCTTTTCTTGTCAGATGAGAGAACTTGGGTGATGGCCCGCGGTTATTCCAACACCCTCTGGATCATTGCCACCTGTGGTTATGAGCTGATGGGAAGGAAGATTGAGCTGTTTCTGTGCTGCTGTCAAATCCCTTCTCTTTTTCCAGCTGAAGGAAAAATTTGCGACTATTCTCTTCCATACACAAATGGCCTGTTCAAAGCAGGGTTCACTCATGTTTCTCTCTAAAACCAAACACAAAGTTCTATTCATTATTTACATTATTATTTAATTTTAAATATTTCTCATACATGCACACACATATCCGCGTGCAAACACATGCATACAAAAAACCTCTTTACTGACTGCTAGATGCAGCCAGTGAACAAAGTACTGTAGTCTCATCCATTTGTTCCAATCAGCAGCTTTAATTGCATTAGCAGCATTGTCTGTGGTAATGCAAACTTGTTGTGCATCATCTAATTTTCATGCTTTAACACTAGAATTACCAGAGCCAATGAAAAATCTCATAAATCCAGCACACCTTAAATCCCTTCGCACCTTTCTGTCAGCCTCTTTTGTCTTGTAAATCCGTTGATAAGCCCAAGCAACAAGCAGCCTACTATACCATCCCCACACCGCCTCAGAACGGGCAAGAAGTTCTCCCAGTTTCTACCTTGATTGATTATCTGGGAGTGAGCTACCCAGAATTGTAAGGGGAAATAATTTGATGTGTGTTTTCTGTCTACAACAATCTATGTAAACACATAGTTAAAAACAGAAACGTTTTTCATGTTTTAGTAATAAATGACAAAATGTAGACATGAACTATATAATGTGTGAAGGCTGATGGCCAAATATCAAATAAACACTTTCACAAAAGGTGCAAGTACAATACGACAGCTTCGGTGGTGCAGCGGTTAGAACTGCCGACTTATAATCCAGAGGTCGTGAGTTTGAAACCATCTCTCCCCCAAATTTACCGTTTAGAGCAGTGAACTACTCTTATTATTAATATTATACAATAAAACCATACATTTGATTTGTGTCTGTAACAGCCAGTGTAAACTTATAGCACTTGTAAAAGTTTTTTTTTTCACTTTTATTATCTCAGTCACGATCACGATACATACTACCACCCCCCCAGGGATCTGACGCTGTTATTGTTTATCTGAAACTGTGAATAACTGTAGATGTGAGTACCATACCATTTTTATTTGTTAAGCGCTTAAAAACACAGCATTACAACTGACCGAAGCGCTGTACAGTTAAAACAAGCAAGACTAAAAGCAAAACATTAAAAACAAACATTAAGAGAGAATTAAAACAGAGACACTAAAAAACAGGTCAGGGGACCCAATAAAACAGATAAATAGCAAAAAGCAAGTGGAAATAAGACAGGTTAAGAATTAAAAGCCAATGTGAAGAAGTGAGTTTTTAGGTGTGATTTGAATGTGGCGACTGAAGTGGCTTGCCTAACCACTAAAGGTAAGGAGTTCCAGAGCCTGGGTGCACAGACAGAAAAAGCCCTTTCACCACGAGCTTTAAAATGTGCCTTGGGAACGGTTAG
This sequence comes from Erpetoichthys calabaricus, assembly GCF_900747795.2. Taxonomy (NCBI): domain Eukaryota; kingdom Metazoa; phylum Chordata; class Cladistia; order Polypteriformes; family Polypteridae; genus Erpetoichthys; species Erpetoichthys calabaricus. The sequence goes on along the minus strand of NC_041396.2, from coordinate 169,892,727 downwards.
GAGCAGCTGATCTGCGGATCTAAGAACACGAGGGGGATTGTGACGATGGAGCAAGACACTCAAGTAGGCAGGGGCTAGACCATTTAGTGCCTTATAGGTTAAGAGGAGTATCTTAAAATCAATTCTGAAGCTAACCGGCAGCCAGTGTAGGGTTTTTAAAATCGGTGTAATGTGTTGGCTTCTGCTGCTTCCAGTTAAAAGCCTTGCAGCCGCATTTTGAACCAATTGGAGTCTCGAAAGAGTGGCTTTACTAATACCATATAGGCAGGAATTAGAATAGTCGAGCCGGGACGTAATGAATGCATGGATTACTGATTCCAGGAGGTGGTAAGGCAGAATTGGTTTGAGTTTGGCAATTCGCCTGAGATGGAAAAAGCAGGATTTTACTGTGCTGTTGACTTGAGCATCCATTTTCAGGACCATATCCATTTTGATTCCAAGATTGGAAACAGACGAAGTTACTGGAATGGGAAGAAAGTCAAGGCCAAGGGGTAGGGTCTGTTTGCGGTCAGGACTAAAAACAATGACCTCGGTTTTTGAATCGTTCAGGTGAAGGAAGTTTACAGCCAGCCAGTCCTTAATGTCAGATAAGCAGTTGAGAAGAGGTTTAGTGGAGTCAGTTGACTTGAGGGAGAAATAAATTTGGCAGTCATCAGCATATAGGTGATACGAGATTGCATGTTTTCTAAAAATTGCACCTAAAGGCAGGATGTAAATTGAAAAAAGTAGTGGCCCCAAAATGGAACCTTGGGGGACACCACATGGGAGTGGGACTGATTCAGATGAAAAATCGTCTAGCATAACTCTAAGAGTAAGTGTTTTGAGACAATAGAACTGGAAATTCTCTGATCTGGAGGGATAAAAGCTGACTCACAAACGCTGGCGAATCTGTCTTCTTCGTATCTCACCGTCACTTGAATTTTTTTTTATTCAGTTTTATTGAGAGTTCCTGCTCACACTGAATTAGTATGCACCTTATGGTCCATGATGTCAAAGCTACAATGACAAAAAACAGAGACATAGGTATATATGATATTTGGAATAACTCATTTTATGACCTGTATAGTACATTTCGGAAAACATTATGGCACTGATGCAACGTTATTCATATTATTCATATTCATTCGCATAACATCTTGCGGTTGCAATCAGTGACCTTGGCCATGCAGTCTCCACTGTTTGGTGCATGGTGCTGTTTCTTTTGTACTTCAGGACATGCAGAGGAAAGAATAGTACAGAGAGGCCAGTTCCACGCTATATGCAATCATCAGATTCAAATGTTAACAGTTCCCACACACCCAAGGACCGTCCTTCCTACATTTACGACATGTGTACCTGGCGCCTGACACTGACAGACTGAGTTTGCTTTCCTGGAGGAAGCGGCTGGATGTCTTGGAACAGAAGCTTGTCAATGTTGCATCCTCTTTTGCTTTATCCATCACCTTTTCTTGTAAGAAGTAACAACGAAGTTCCTCTGCAAGGTGAGCAAAGAACACTCTTCTTTTCTTAGTGGCCCCCGTGCATGCCTTGTACAGTATATGTGTGTTGATCGCCGCCAAGTCAAGCGTGTTATAGCACAAGCAACCAGACACCTGCGTGCTCCTGCTTGCCCTGAATAAGCTCATACCTTCTGGTGCATGATGTCAATGCAGCACCCGGCAAAAAAGATACAGACGAATGTATGTGACATTTTGATGAAATCATTTTATGACTTGAATAGTACCAATCAGAAAACATTGTCGTATTAATGTAATATTATTTGAAAATAAACAGTGTCAGATCTATGGAATTTCCAAAAGTTTGCTGCTTTTTTCACTTTTATTCTCTCAGTCACGTTCACGCTCTCCCTCGCACCCCCCCCCCATTCTAACTAACACCATCAGTATAAATTCACACCCGATCTGACGCTAGTGTTAAGCACCACTCTGAGCCCCAGTACAATCATTTCTCCGGTGTGGACATCTGGCACATAGCCTCTCTGAAGACAGACACTCTTTTTCTCCCAATTCACAATAAAATGGACTGTTAGGCTTATGTATGATATGTATGGTTACATGGTACGACTAGTCCACAGATTGGATGTGGTGCAAAAATGGCTTACATTCCAAAGCTCATCCAAAATTTTCTCCTTCTCCTCATCATATGGGTTGGGCAGTGCTTCTTCAGCAAAGTATTTCCGAATGGGAAGGGCATATTTAGGATCAATCATTTTCACTAGTTTCTGAAATCCACATTTTTCATCTGTAGCAATATATCTTTTGCAATGTGGTATGTTATGGCAGCTGTTATTTCCTTCCAATTGGGGCTTGTCTTTTCATACAGTAAGCTACGAGAGAACGTTGCTGTCACTGTGGTTTGTTTTGGGACAGTGTGTTTTATTGTTTTAATCAAAGGCTTTGTGAAGGTTAATGCATTCTTCATATATTGTAACATGTTTTGTTTTCAAATGATTGAAAAGGTTTGACATGTTGCCGGTCTTAGTTCCTACTTCTGTCTTGCAAATTTTGCATATAACATTCTTTTGTTCTGTATCAATCTGTCTGAGGCCAAACCATTTTTCAAATGATGGATGTCACAAGTATACCTTTCTTTGCCACTAAATCATTGCAGACAGCACTACCTACATTTTCCTGTTTCCTGTTTCCCAGAGGGATCCAAGTAATGTCATTTTGACCATGTCACTGACAGCACCCTCAACACAAAGCAACAATGACTGAAAAGCAACATGCTACTCCAGGCATTGAGAATAAGCCATCTTGATTGGGTGTCCTCCATTCTAAAAGCACATTTTATCTTCTATCCATCCATTTTCCAACCCGTCGAATCCGAACACAGGGTCACGGGGGTCTGCTGGAGCCAATCCCAGCCAACACAGGGCACAAGGCAGGAACCAATCCCGGGCAGGGTGCCAACCTACCGCAGGACACACACAAATGCACCCACACACCAAGCACACACTAGGGCCAATTTAGAATCGCCAATCCACCTAACCTGCATGTCTTTGGACTGTGGGAGGAAATTTCATAATTTAAAACACTCGTACAGATCACTGCCTCCTTGCCCTGACTTGTGTATAAAGTATGTACAATAATGACAACAATGTTAAATCAATGATGAAGCAGAACAGAGATGTTGTGCCTACCCTTCAAACCGTTCTATTCAAACCGATGTATACATCAGAACCGACTTACATATCCAAATGGATATACCTCAACTAATATTCATCATACTAATGTAAATTATATATCTGAACCAATGTATGTATCTATCTAAAGCAGGGATACTATATATCTAAATTAGGGATACAAAATAATTAGAATATTCCTGCTTCACAGATAAATGATGTTTAGCTCATTTTTAGTTAAACTGGCAAGTAAAGGACAACAGTAACCACTCTGGGTATTTAATCGTCCTTTCTCTCTTTAACACAGCTCGCTTAATCATTGCTATGTGCATTCAATGGCACTTGCATTTTGGAGGGTAGTTGCTTATACTGTTATACAGAGATAAACATCAGATATTTGTGAAGCAGTAATATTCTAATCGTTTTGTATTTCTAAACACTGACTGGCATTTAGAAAACACCGCACAGCTCCAGTTTTCCCAGCCCTTCCTGATCTACATTTCTGTTAAATGAAACACTGCCAATAAGGAAGAACTGGAAAAATCATTGAGGCTCTCTGAACTCAAAGATTCCACAGATTTCTTATGAAGCAGGAAAGCTGCACGCCTAGATGGTTAGCCAGTAGAATTCTTTAAAAAGGTAACTGTAATTGAGATAGCTAGCTATATATATAACACAGTTAGAGATCATATAATTTTACAAAAAACAGTATGTCAGGCATTATTTTCAGAATAACGGAGGTAACCAAGAGAAGAGATGTATAAAATACAAGCCAAAAGGTTGGAACTTCTATTTTTTATCCTACCTTTCATCGATCTTAAACGCTAAACCAAAACTCAGAGTCAGAACCAAAAAATGGTTCTAATGTACTTAAAAAGAATTAGAACAATAACAAAGCACATTCTTTAGATTTATCCATAAATTGGGATGACCAGAAAGTGTGTGATGCTGATCTTTTATCCTGTTGGTGTAATACATCAGCATCATGTATCTTTGATGGTTACTGCATAGCAATGCCATAGCAACTGATACTCAAAATAACAATTTTTTTTAAAAAAGATGATGTTGGAAAATGATGTTAAAAGTATCTATGAGAAAACTATAAGAAAGAACTATAAGAAAACTATTTTCTTATGCCAAAGTTGTGTTCTATGACTCCAACAGCCTATATTCTGATAAAAAATGTAGCTAACATAGGTCAAGGAAATAAGAAAATAATTTAAAATGAACTGAAATCACAAAAGTCATCAATTACTGTTTTTTCAAGGAAGTGTAAAGACGTCTTAGAGTGAGCACCCTACAGAGCAATCTTCATACTAAAAAGTGATCATTTTGCCAAAAAGAATATAGAAAGTGCTTCCTTCAATCGTATCACAAGCTCAGACTTGATTTGTAAATATAATGCTTGATAGAAAAAGGCAGACACAAAGGCAGAAAAAGATTTTGTTCTACGATTAGGAAAAGAAAATGCTTTTTGGACAAAGGCACAAGAATAGTCAAGACAGGTTGGGGCGATTACCAAAGACAAAAAGAGTGAAGTAAATTGCCAAAATAAAATGCTATACAATAGTCAAAGTCAAAAGCACAATCTAAATGCTTAGGCTGTGTTCTTTCCTGATGTAACCTACAAAGTAATTTGAATAAGTTTATTCTTAGTATTTTAATCCAAAACTGATCATGTTCATGGAATATTTGCCATCATCTTAAATGGCGGCATTGCAATAACACATGCAACATCACCAATGGTCATGTGGTACCAAAAGGATGTCATTATTAACAACATAATGGATGTGGGCATTAAATAACAATACAAATGGTACTGCCCAGTAAGGAAACTGCACAGAAAATCTTAATGTGATAATACCACCCCAACACATGATAAAAATTAATAACAAATTAAAATACAAAAATAATCTGCCAGGTATGCATTAATTAAATTATTATATTATAGGCTATAAGTATCTGCTCATATAGTCTAAACTATACATATTCAAAACTATTTCACTCTAGAAATTAGAACCACATAGAGTTGTCTGTTATCACTAATATTACTCGTATTTGCACCTGCTATTAATGCACTGGCTGTCCACCTCTGATATTATATGCTGTTCTGTATTTCTTTTCCATACACTGCCACATAAACTGAATCAACTGTGGGACTTCTAGGTTCAGAATTACTTGGAATAAGAGTATACTGTTACCAGTGAATAGTCTTGAATGTCAGATTAAACTGCAGTATTTTCATTTGCTTACATCAAAATTGTTCAGACATATAGGCATTTTTGTTGTAAAAATATTTAAATACTTAAATTCAATTATTGCACTGATACGAAGAGATGGAATTATTAAAACAATATATTGTAACCTTTTTTTGCCCTTTTCTATGTTATGGTTTAATTTTTCTGGCTATTGTATAATGGTTTATTTTTTTTGGTATTTTTTTTACATTTCTTTTGACAACAGCTTGGTTGTCAGGCACATGATGGTATGTTGCATTTTGTGTGTGATATCTTCACACCTAGAGTTTTTAAGATGGAAACAGGTTGTGTTTTACAATACAGACGCGCTTTTGGATAAACCCAAAACTTACAATGAAAGATCACTGGTTTATTTTTAGTTAGGGAAAGAAATTTTTAGTTCTTACCACAGAATTCCAATAAAGTTCACCACACAGATTCACATGAATTCTCCCAGTATCACCTCTCAGTATGTTTCTGTCATTCTGCATACAAGTTTTGAAGTCCCCCATTAAAAGTACAGATTAGGTAGGCTGTTCCATTTTGAGCACCAAATCCAATGTCACTAAAATACTCTGAATATTTGTTCAGTGCAAATATACAAACTACAAAATTTTCCTCTCTATAACTCAGTCACATCCTGTCAATATTGTCCTTAGCAATGGGTTCAAATATAATTAACCAGTGTTTTCCAACCTCCTACATGAGTTCTGAACCTTTCCCTCCCAGAGAAGTTGCATTCTGTGCCCTAAGATTAAATTTTCATTGCCAAAGTCTAATATGCCTGGGTCCATCCCAGTGCTGCCTGTTTCTTGACAATGAAGTAAACAATACCTGTCAAAGAGAATATAAAAATGTGAAAGGTTTATGCTTCTCATTACAACACTTCACAGTAAATAATACGTGCCTTTCTTAACCTTGCTCAAGGCCTTAAAAACGTAGCAGACAAAACATATTAAGAAGTGTATTGTATTTTACAAGAGATATGATGTAAATAAAAGACAACTTGAAGTAATTTCTTACATAGTTAGTCATATTGTTCTTCCAGGGCCAGTCTTTTACATTCAGAATGAATATTAACAGATAAAAAAATCATAAATTACAAATATACTGCAATACATATTCAAAACAACAAAAACATGTATTCATATAGCATATTTTCATACATAAAGTAGCTCAAAGTGCTTTACCATAATAATAGGTAAACACTTACAAAACAACCAACACTATGTAAAAAATACATTGAAAAGTAGCTTCGTGACTTTACTGATTTACTACAAGTGAAAACCATTTCTGATGTTTGAATGTCATAAGGGTCAGCAATATGTACAACAGGTCTCATTAAATGGCAAGCTTCTCAGAAAGTGACAGTCAAAGGTCAAGGAATCAAAAAATACACATTCGCGAAAAATATATTGTGCATTGTTTTATATAGTTTTTGGTTTATAAAGGGAGCTCTCAGCAGCATGAGTGTCATGCTTTATAGTCTTTACTATAAATCCAATCCTCTAGTTGTAGTCAAGGTTTGTGAGTGTCCATTGATATTCTTTCAAAAACATGAAGCATGAGCATTGCTTTTTGAAGATGACTATAATATGGCTAAACATTTTTAAGAATACTGTTATATATTTTACTTCATTAAGAATACGGTTATATATTTTACTTCAGCCATATTGTACTGACTGAAAAGATAGGTAGTCCAAATGGTTAAAGAGGACCAGGAAATGAACGTTAATCAAAATGAAGCAGAAGACATGCATAGTCAAAACCAAGAAATCAAAATAAGATAGGCACCAAAACCGAAATGCAAGCCAAAAATCGAAGTTAAAAATTTAATGGAAGTTTCATAGTTTAAATACAAAACTATTGTTATTCTCATGTTTAGGAAATCCCCAAAAACTAGAATGGCAGTGACAATTACTTTCTGGTTTAAATACTGTCATGCTTAATGAGCTCAACTGGCATGACTTTCTGTACCCACCCCTTAGTGAAGAGTAGTTGCGTCTTGATGACTGCAGCTCAAAGTAACAAAGATACCATTGTGTAAGGATGATAAATAACAAACAATTAAATTGTACAAGTTTAACATGTAACAGATTAATAAAAAAGTTACAATGATAGTCTTCAAAATTCAAAAATTTTTATGATGATTTAAGACCAGTATTAGAAAAAATTATTGCAGGAATAAACAATTTATAAACAGCAGTCTGTTACACTTGCACACTGTTGCACACCAACCCAATGGACAGAGAGAAAAGCACAGCATTATCTTCCCACATAAACACTGCAGTACAGCACAAAAACTAATACATGCCAGACAATCTGAACCCAGTGCAACATGGAATGAGTTGAAAAAAAGTCTTCATGCAAGTACTTTCAATAAATACTTCCTTCAATAAGGATACGCCTAATTAGGGGTGTTGAACTTCAAGAATTGTAAATATCACATAGTTTTTTTCATTTTATAGCAAAATGAAAAAGCTGAAAATATTTACCATCTCGCTACTTTTCCATATTTGTATTTTATGAGAGGCATCAGTGTAGGCCGATTGCATTAGCTGTTGCCATAGGGTTCTATACCAGTACCAGGAATGCGCGATGCATGGCATCACAGGAAAAACCACATAAAGAGATCCACTTGAATCATTTTTGTATATGAGTATTCGATAAAAACAGTATTGGTACAATACTCTAATCCTTAAAAAAGACTTCCTGGTATTCAAATTGCTTTGTTTCTTTGTCCTTTGATTCTGCCTTGCATTTTAAACTTGACAATGGACCAGCTTGCACCTTTGGGCACTGCTCCAGCACAAACTCCTAACTATGTTTCAATCTCCAATCTCCCCTTCATAAAAAAATACACCATCTTGTTCTGAATCAGTATACCTAACCCTTGATTTTGCTTTTGCCTTTTTGGCTTTGTTAATTGATCTGGTGACTCTCAGTTTTGACTCATCCAATTTTATGACCTTGCATATCTCCTGGTTCTTTTCACCAAAAAAAAAATTTAAAAAAAAAAAACTGTCTTTTTACAAGTCAGTGTAAATAGGCTTTAATATTTGAGGTTTACTAATTGAAATACCAAACAAATCTAGGAAAAAGGCACAATTATCAAAAGTCAAATTATAGAGTAGCAAAATTCAAAAAACTTGATTTAAAGTTTAAGAATGTGAAAAAAGCTAAACGAAAACTTGCAACAAAATTAATAAACCAAATATCTAAAAAATAAAATTTAATTGCAAAAAACAAGAACCAAAATAACAAATCCAATTTTTCAAAAGACTACTAAAGAATTACAAAAAGGAAAAAGGGAGTAGAAGACCATAGAAACACAAACATAACTAATGCCACTACACTTGAGAAATGGCAACAGATGTTTAAAATAGCCTTCTAGCATTGCTGTAAAGCCTATGGAATCTCAGCCAAATATAGCATCATTATCAATCCTTGTAATATCTTCAGTTAGCAGAAGCCAACCTGTAGAAGAAGTCTATCAAAGAGGCATTATTACACTGACACTTATTCAGCAAACCAATGTAAAGTCATTAAAGGCCTACCAAGCATGTGTTCAGGGTGTGAAATGAATGCTGAAATACCTACTGTATAGAAAAAACAATATCCTGAAGTTAAAATGTTCCACTAAAATGTTAACTATATTATTAGCGTAGGTATTGGTTTTTGACATGGATTCATTAGTTTAAAAATTAATATATGATTGGATCGAAATAAATCCTTGACATAAAACTAAGTAAACTTCTTAAGTAAACTATTGCTTAATCAATGTTAGCATTATAAAACTAAGCCATTAAAAGCAAGTAGGCAGGCAGCCACAAAAGGTGTGTGTGTGCAATTTAGAAGGAGATGGAAGACTGAAAATTTAAGTGAGGCTCAGCACAGTACAGTAGTAAAGCACAGCATAGCATAAGTATGGCCCAAGCATGTCAGCAACCCTGCTGGTATATTATTGCACAAAAAGTGTCAGAAATGTACGGAGAATAAGCCACAACTTGTAAAACATCAGGTTGGCAGATCTGGTGGTTGGAAGCTGCCTGTTGATGTAAAGGAGTTACAGTGGCTGACACATCTGGCTATAGATAGTCAACAAACAGCCGAGTATGACAAAAGTGTGAGAAGGAACATACCAAAATGCATAATTTACTGCATCTCATCTCAAAGAAGGTACAAATGCAGTGGGTCAAAAAACAAAAGCAGCATACATGGGAAGACAGCAAAAATATAGTTCCCTTTTATAGAGTTCTTACTAATTTATACTGTTGGGTGCACCAGAATATGATGGATCAGTCTAGGTTTCAATGGATCTAACTCATCAGGTGTCAGTAATGCACACTGGTTATGATGACAAGATGAAATGCTGTTTGTCAGCTAATGTAACTGTTTTCATGGCACCCCTTGACATAACTAAAATGATGTCTGGATGCCACAGAATATCTAAACATTGTGTAAAAGGGTGATTTTTAGGGGGTTAATTTATTGATTGCTTTTAATTTTTAGCACATAACAAGCAGTAGTCTTTTTAGTGGATTGCACATGATTTCATACAATTGTGGATGTCCCCCAAACTATGCGACTCTTCAATTCCACCCGGGGGTGTAAACGTTAACATTTAACATTATACAAAGTTATTGTCTGTTTTTCACCTGCATTATTATCTTTCTTTAATTTAATATATTTATTGTATCATTATGCTGCTGCTGGAGAATGTGAATTTCCCATTGGGATTAATAAAGTATCTATCTATCTATCTATCTATCTATCTATCTATCTATCTATCTATCTATCTATCTATCTATCTATCTATCTATCTATCTATCTAATTGCAGACTGAAAGAGTTTAGAAAACAGGTGATGCCGGGTGAGTAAGGGTGAGTGAAGGAGAAAAGGAAAAAAATAAGAGACAGGGATTTTTTGTGAGAAGCGGGACATTTGAAGAGGTATTATTTAATGAGGTCAGGATGTGCAGCATTGGGGCTGTTTTGCAGTCTTAGAGAGTAGTGCTGAGGACTGGCATAGAAGTTTGATTCTGTTGACCTACTAAATAAGAGCTGATTAGAAAGGAGGAAGTCCACAAGGAGACTTTGAAAGAGGATCCAAAGTGTGGTGGCATCTGAATTGGCACCGAGGGAGCTGCTGAAGCAGAGAGAGGAGCCAGCTCCAGAACTGTTGCAACTGCAAATGGTGTAGTTTGAGTGCACAACGACAAACAAATGGTGCATTTTGAGTCTGTGGTGACCAGTGGAGGTGGCATCCTAGGGATGTGGCAAGCTGCACTAAACAGGAATCCAAAGTAACAGTTAGTCAATGAAGAATATTAAATATTCATTTGAATGTTAAGAAATCTGCTTCTAATGAAGGTTTATTTAATGCCTTGTTTAGTTTGGGTAATGCACTTTTTGCACATATGTGAATTTGCACTTTAATCTTGGTCGAAGACATTCTCTATGAAATAACATATCATCCCAAAAGGCTAGAAATCCCTGATTTAGATCCAGAAACAGGACAGCAATAAATTTTTGTGCAGAGGCACACAACCAGTTGATTTGCAAAAAACAGTGATGTCAACATGGGGTCAGTATATTTTCAATGCCTCTAATTTCATAGCTTGATAAACACTAAATGCTGAAAATAACCCTGCAGTACATAGAGAAGTTTCTTTACTATGTAATACTATTAAAAACTGTTTTAAAGACATGCTTAAAGTTTTTAAGTGGCACATTTTATTTTTTAAAACAAATAAATATATGCAGCGTAATCCAGATGCTTTGGATACTCTATCAGTGAGAATTCAGTAAAGATACAATGATCAACTGCTGAACCACTTATTTACAGAAACTCGCAGAGTTCATTATTAGCCCAAACTTTCACTGTTTCTGATGATACAACTGCATCTATAATGGATTGTTTTAAAATATGCATTTGATCTAAACTGAAAATGTGTCAACATGCCACTGAGAGGTGGCACATAGCCATGAGACATAATGACTTACAAACTTGCACTTAGTCTATGCGTACATAACAGCAATATTATCTATACCATTAATAAGTTAGCAACATAAAATGTACTGATGTTGAAAATGCAATATTTTCTAATAATAACTCCATTAACCAAAATTAGTCAAGAAAAGCAAGTCTATACCATTACAAAAAACAATAAAAAATGTTCAGTGAAGCATCAATATCACAACCTTTTTAGCAGGGAAAATTCAAGCACACTAATACAATCCTGCCATACATACTAAACATTCCACTTCCTTAGGAAAATATGCTGTGACAATGTATGGATGAGCATGCACTGTGATGTATTGGTGATCTTTGCACCATTAGTACCTGACTTACAGTACTGCCAGGGGAGGCCCTAGCACCCTGCAGCCCTGAATTGGATTAATCAAGTGTAAAAATAAATGGATAGATGAATAGATTACTTTAATAGTTATTCTGTCCAGTCAGGATTCAAAGTCAAGACTTTCAAGCTGTGAGGTGGCAGCACTAACAAATTATCCAATGGGCCTAGGGAAATAGTCAGTTTTAAAATTACAATTTACAAAATTAAGAGCCTTTTCATAAGAGCTACATAACACTTAAACATATTAAATATGTATAAATACTATAATATACCCAGTCATTTTTTGGGATTTTTTTTTCTCCATTATAGGGTTGCAGGGAGTCACAGGATATCCTAGGCAGCATCAGGCACATTAGAAACCACTAAACTGCACTTCCATTCCACTTACACCTACTTAATTTAAAGTTGCATATCAACTTAAACTTAACATATTTGGAATGAGAAGGTAACTGGAGAGACTATTACTGCTGAGCTTTTGATTCTACTTATTGTAATGAAAGTGAATTAATATTAGTGATCAGGAGATAGCATGACTCCACTCATATGAGCGCCATGCAGACAGCCTCAGTTGATGAACACTTAATAGTAGAAACATAGTGCTCCATACTTTTTATATTTATCCTCATGGAATTATATTTCATCTGTTTTTCCACCACATAAGTATATTAAATTTCATGATCCATACTGTGAAGGTATGTGTTGATCCACTTACCAAATCATTCTCACATAATAAATTTAAAATAATACAAGCACCTTTTCCAATCAAACATTTGTTTCAGTCAAAGTACTTTTAAGAATAAGAAAGATACAACCTTGCAGAAGCATTTTTTATACATTTTCCTCCTTCTGTTCAACATTGTTTGTTACAGCTTAAAATATTTACTTGATGTTATCTTCTATGTGCGTTTTAGAATTTTTTTTCCTAGATTCCAGACTCATACACCAGGCATATGTTAATCTATTTCTGAAGTACCTTAATATGGACACATAATTGTCACATATGTGTTTCTATTGATTCTGAATCCCTTGATGCTGGGTACATTCAGTAATGTATATTACTTTATACAGTATGTAGATTGTGCCCCATCCTGGGTTACAGCTGCTGCTCTTGGGATAAGCCTGGAGCTGCATAGCACTGTACTTGAAAAATTGGGTTTGGAAAGTGGACAGATGCATGAATGAATGTAAAGATGTTTCACACTTAACTCCAAAACAAGTACTGTATAACATGTAGAAACTGTGATAATGAGCCACATATACTTTTGGAACAACCAAATTAGTCATTGATTTCCTGATTTAGTGCTTAAAAATCCTACTGTAGAGTCAAAATGTGAGTACTACAAACCCTAACATAACAGCTATTTCACTCACTTTTTCAGCTGGTAATAGAAAATTAAACAATGAGGTTCCTAACTTTATTTTCAGTTTAACTTTATGCTGTAATACATCTTCCACGGTAATCACAACTTCTTTTTCTACTATATATTAAAGTTAAAAATTGTGTTTAGCACTCATACTAAAATGAGCTTTTACATACAGTAATCTCTATCCAGCAATTGCAAACTTTGACCTTGATTTACAATCTTAATTATTCCCTCTGTGATCAAATAAATTTATAAAATAATAGAACAATGTGCATGAAACACTTCATACATGCAAAATATTGACTTGTATGGATAGATGGTTATGAATGACAAGCAGTGTGGTGTAGTAAGTTGCAAGAGCTCAGACACCATCACTGACTTCTTGCATGCCCTAAGCAAATCTCTTAATCTGTCTGTTCTCCATAAAGCAAGCAAATATACTTTAAATGTTAATCACATTAGGATGCAAAAACACCTACAGTTTGTTATGGCGAGCCAGGAAGATTAAGTTATGAGGAAAATGAATACACAAAAGCATCCAGTATGGAGCATGCATCCAGAAATACACTGCCCAATCAGGAGCCACTACAGGACAGTAACACTGTTTCTTGAGGATAGTCCTTAGGCTTACACAACAAAAAGGCATGTCATTTACTTTGGGATATAACAGTGATATCCAGGTGCAGTAATGTGTACTACTGGAGTTATAGAAGGACACAAAGAATATCTTAATCACCTAGCACTTTGAATACCTTCAGAAAGTGAACTGGTGAATTCAGAGAAGCAAATAAATGTCAGGTTATGTCAGCAAAGACATCTGAGGAAAGGTTTCCTAGTAAAGGAGATTGGTTAGGTTAACTTAGGTTAGGTGTAATTTATTATCCTAGACTTTGTTTGCAGCCTGAATGTATAAATATAAAATATTTCTCCACAGATAAAAGAAAATAAGCCAAAAGACAAGAGACAACATCTATTCGTATAATCAGAACTGCATATGTCATTTCTATAGATGATTGAACTCCAAGAGAACACTGCAGTCAATTAAAGTTCATCAAAGTCCCTAAAGTCACTAGAATTGAAAATGCTCAAAAATCAGATGAAATAAGGGTCAAAGTCACACACAGTGCACTTGGACATTAGGAGAAACACAGGTTAGGAGTATTAGGAATTGTAAAATCAGGGTGCACTGACGTTTTATTGATTTGATAGATATGTGAAGAAACATACAAAGGAACAGGCATCCCAGCCGGGATTGGTCCCAATCCCTTAATTGGCTGGAGGCCAATATGAAGGAACAATGGTGGGAGGCTCAGTTCCAGAAATACATGCCTTCTCAAAGCACAAGATGGCAGCATCTCTGGAGGCAGGTAAACCCATGGACAACTACAGGGCATGCTGGGACTTGTAGTGCCATAAGGCAACCCCCCTGGGTACCGTGAGTGCCACCAGAGGGCACTACTGGGAATTGCGTTCCCTGCTTTAGCAAACTTCCAATTGGCCCGGAATTTCTTATATCAGACTATGCCCTGGAAATGGAAGTACATCCAGGTCCAAGATAAAAGGAGCCACTGGACCTCATATGATCAATTCAGAGTCAAGAGAAAGAGGGCAACACTTGTGGGAGAAAGAGGCTTCTGGAGAGGAGTTTCGAAGAAGAAGAAAGAACAGAGATGATTCAGTGTCCATTGTGTGATTCCTTGCTTATAAAAGGGTATTGAGAAGAATGAATAATCTTTTATTTGAGCACATTAACTGTGTTCATGCAGGTTTTGTCTGGGGTTTGTGGTTCAGTGGCATCCCTGTTGTCCACAATATTAAATATTATCAGTTGTATGTTTAGCAAAATTAGTCACAAATCATTAATGGCTGTGCAATCATCTATTATACCATTTGCATAACAAAAGATGATTGTCTATCCAACCATCTATTCAGTTTCTACTGTACTAATGCTGTTAAGAATGGTCGATAGGATTACTTGCTATCTTCTTTTGTATTTGGTGTACTCCACCAGGAATAATTAGTTAACATCCCCCCATGGATTTACTGTACTATTCTAGACTGAAACATAAAGCCATTAAGATCTTAACTGATCTCTCATGCCCCATACTTTCCATGTTCACTCTCAGTTTGTCTAGTAAATAGCTTAGGTTTATAAAAGCTGTGACATGCATGAGTATAATATTTTGACTGTAGAATATTTATTTCACACTAATGAATACATCTGTGGCTGGAAGGATGTCCTCTCACAGACTCCAAACCTAAAGAACACCAAATATTATATATATATATATATATATATATATATATATATATATATATATATATATATATATATATATATGTATGTAGTGCATCCGGAAAGTATTCACAACGCATCACTTTTTCCACATCTTGTTATGTTACAGCCTGATTCCAAAATGGATTAAATTCATTTTTTTCCTCAGAATTCTACACACAACACCCCATAATGACAACGTGAAAAAAGTTTACTTGAAGTTTTTGCAAATTTATTAAAAATAAAAAAAAATTGAGAAAGCACATGTACATAAGTATTCACAGCCTTTGCCATGAAGCTCAAAATTGAGCTCAGGTGCATCCTGTTTCCCCTGATCATCCTTGAGATGTTTCTGCAGCTTAACTGGAGTCCGCCTGTGGTAAATTCAGTTGATTGGACATGATTTGGAAAGGCACACTCCTGTCTATATAAGGTCCCACAGTTGACAGTTCATGTCAGAGCACAAACCAAGCATGAAGTCAAAGGAATTGTCTGTAGACCTCCGAGACAGGATTGTCTCGAGGCACAAATCTGGGGAAGGTTACAGAAAAATTTCTGCTGCTTTGAAGGTCCCAATGAGCACAGTGGCCTCCATCATCCGTAAGTGGAAGAAGTTCGAAACCACCAGGACTCTTCCTAGACCTGGCCGGCCATCTAAACTGAGCGATCGGGGGAGAAGGGCCTTAGTCAGGGAGGTGACCAAGAATCCGATGGTCACTCTGTCAGAGCTCCAGAGGTCCTCTGTGGAGAGAGGAGAACCTTCCAGAAGGACAACCATCTCTGCAGCAATCCACCAATCAGGCCTGTATGGTAGAGTGGCCAGACGGAAGCCACTCCTTAGTAAAAGGCACATGGCAGCCCGCCTGGAGTTTGCCAAAAGGCACCTGAAGGACTCTCAGACCATGAGAAAGAAAATTCTCTGCTCTGATGAGACAAAGATTGAACTCTTTGGTGTGAATGCCAGGCGTCACATTTGGAGGAAACCTGGCACCATCCCTACAGTGAAGTATGGTGGTGGCAGCATCATGCTGTGGGGATGTTTTTCAGCGGCAGGAACTGGTAGACTAGTCAGGCTAAAGGGAAAGATGACTGTAGCAATGTACAGAGACATCCTGGATGAAAACCTGCTCCAGAGCGCTCTTGACCTTACTTTAACATGGCCTTCTCATAACTTCACTGTAATTTAATCCTGACACTCTGTATATCCAATTCATTATAATAACTATTCATTCAAAATTTGTACTAACCCCTACTCTCTCTTCTGTTTTCTTTTCCGGTGTCCTATTGGTGGTGGCTTGTGCCACCACCATCTACCCAAAGCACCATGATGTTCCAACAATGATGGATGGATTAAAAGCCAGAAGTCTGTATAACCATCAGCATCAAGTGACTCCGTGAGAACCCTAACTACAAAGAGGACTATTTCATTTATGTTAGGTAGAATGCCCAAAGGGGACTGGGCGGTCTCGTGGCCTGGAACCCCTACAGATTTTATTTTTTTCTCCAGCCTTCTGGAGTTTTTTTTTGTTTTTTCTGTCCACCCTGGCCATCGGACCTTACTCCTTTCTATGTTAACTAATGTTGTCTTATTTTAATTTCTTATTTGTCTTTTATTCTTCTTTTCTTCATTATGTAAAGCACTTTGAGCTACTTTTTGTATGAAAATGTGCTATATAAATAAATGTTGTTGTTGTTGTTGACCTCAAACTGGGGCGACGGTTCATCTTTAAGCAGGACAACGATCCTAAGCACACAGCCAAGATATCAAAGGAGTGGCTTCAGGACAACTCTGTGAATGTCCTTGAGTGGCCCAGCCAGAGCCCAGACTTGAATCTGATTGAACATCTCTGGAGAGATCTTAAAATGGCTGTGCACCGACGCTTCCCATCCAACCTGATGGAGCTTGAGAGGTGCTGCAAAGAGGAATGGGTGAAACTGGCCAAGGATAGGTGTGCCAAGCTTGTGGCATCATATTCAACAAGACTTGAGGCTGCAATTGCTGCCAAAGGTGCATCGACAAAGTATTGAGCAAAGGCTGTGAATACTTATGTACATGTGATTTCTCAGTTTTTTTATTTTTAATAAATTTGCAAAAACCTCAAGTAAACTTTTTTCACGTTGTCATTATGGGGTGTTGTGTGCAGAATTCTGAGGAAAAAAATGAATTTAATCCATTTTGGAATAAGGCTGTAACATAACAAAAGGTGGAAAAAGTGATGCGCTGTGAATACAATGCAATACAGTTTATTTTTGTATAGCCCAAAATCACACAGGAAGTGCCGCAATGGGCTTTAACAAGCCCTGCCTCTTGACAGCCCCCCAGCCTTGACTCTCTAAGAAGACAAGGAAAAACTCCCAAAAAAACCTAGTAGGGAAAAATGGAAGAAACCTTGGGAAAGGCAGTTCAAAGAGAGACCCCTTTCCAGGTAGTTTGGGCATGCAGTGGGTGTCAAAAGAAGGGGGTCAATACAATACAATACACAGAACAGAACAAATCCTCAATAAAAAATAAAAAAATAACAATTTTTTAGAAGTACGGAGCAGAATTTAACAGTAGATGATATCACATAATAAGATTTGGATAATTTTA
Source organism: Erpetoichthys calabaricus (assembly GCF_900747795.2). Lineage (NCBI taxonomy): Eukaryota > Metazoa > Chordata > Cladistia > Polypteriformes > Polypteridae > Erpetoichthys > Erpetoichthys calabaricus. The sequence continues at coordinate 169,874,776 of NC_041396.2, read as the reverse complement.
GACTCCTGGAGACCTCATCCATCAAGCTGCCTCCCCCATTTGGCCATTCCACGGCTGAAACAGTGTTGGGCCAGCCAATCTGATGAAAGGACCCCTCTTTCTCATGATTCCTGCAATCCTCCATCAGGGATGACTTTACCTTAGACAGGCAAAACAACTTGGCAGGTGGGCCGTTGCACCAAGTGCCACATTTGAGTACCGAGAAGAGAAACAGAATAGGTGAGAGTTAGTATCCAATTCTAACTATCATGTTACTTATGTTTTAGTGTTAATGACTAACAACAGAGATGCAGTATGTACAGTTAATCAGCAGCTCTAGTCAGGATATGCTAAACTAAAGTAGTGAGTCTTCAGCCGGGATTTAAAAGCTGAGACCAAAGGGGCATCTCTTATAGTAGCAGGCAGACCATTCCACAGTTTAGGGGCCCTGTAACTAAAAGCTCGACGTCCCATTGCTATTTTATTAATCCTTGGAACCATAAGCAGACCAGCATCTTGAGATCTTAATGTGTGCTCTGGTTTGTAAGTCATGATAAGTTCAGACAAGTAAGCCAGACCTCGGCCATTTAATGCTTTATATGTTAAAAGAAGGATTTTGAAAATTGCCCTAAACTTAACCGGGAGTCAGTGTAAGGATTTAAGAACTGGAGTTATGTGTTCATATTTTCTTGTTCTTGTAATAATTCTTGCAGCCGCATTTTGTATTAACTGGAGGCTGTATAAAGAACAGTTTGAACATCCAGTGAACACCGCATTGCAGTAGTCAATCCTACTACAGATAAATGCATGAATTAATTTCTCAGAATCCTGTTTATTTAGAAAGCGCCTTAATTTCCTAACATTTTTAAGATAGAAGAAGCATGTTTTGGACAACTTTGTAATATGCGCTTTAAATGACATGCTAGAGTCAAAGATAACTCCTAGATTGCGGGCTGATTCAGTAAAATTAATTGGGATTCCAACTGAGTTAAATGATGACAAAATATTGTTATGATCAGCGTCATTCCCTCCAACAATTAACATCTCTGTTTTATCTGTATTTAAAGACAAGTAGTTCTCATTCATCCACTCCTTTAATTCGCTAACACAACTAATTAAAGACAACATCGGAGAAACTTCATCTGAGTTACATGAAAGGTATGACTGGGTGTCACCTGCATACGAGTGAAAATTAACATTATGTTTCCTAATGATAGATCCCAGTGGAAGCATGCAAAGTGAAAACAGTAAAGGTCCCAGTACTGAGCCCAGCGGGACACCACATTGAACTTCTGTGTATAATGATGGAGTACTGTCAGCACATTTCTGTACATATTGGAATCGATTTGATAAATAAGAACTAAACCAATGAACTGAATACTTTCTGGATGCACTGTAGTTCCCCTGTCTTCTGAGATCAGTCCAACCTGTCATTAATGTGGACCCCCAAGTACTTGTAGCAGTAGACCACCTCTACATCCACTCTTTGAATAGTGACTGGGCATATAGGCTCATTGGTGCTGTGAAAGTCAACAACCAGTTCCTTGGTTTTGTTGAAGTTAAGATCTCAACAATTCTCTTTGCACCAAGGAACAAAAGACTCCTATTCTCAGTCTCATCCACTTCATCAATACACGCATTTAGCACAGAATTATCTGAGAATTTCTTGAAGTGACAAGACATTACGTTATATTTACTATTATATATATATTACAGGGTGAAGAGAAAAGGAAACAGGACTGTTCCTTGTGGTGTTCCTATGTTGCTCACATCAGTATCAGAAACACAGTCCTTGAGTCTTACAAACTTCAGTCAGTCTGACAGATAGTAAATTGTCCAGGACGCAACAGGATCATCCACCAGCATATCTCTGAGTTTACATCTTAACAGGAATAGTTGGATGGTACCAAAGGCATTGGAAAAATCAAAACACTGCGTTGTCCAGGTGAGAATAAGCCTTGTGGAGCAGACAGATAATTGTATCCTCCACTCCAATCCTTGTCCGATAGGCAAACTGCAATGGGTACATGTGGACTCATATAGTCTAAGAACAGGCTCTCAAAGGTCTTAATGATGTGAGACGTAAATGCCACTGGTCTGTAGTCATTAGGTGAAGAGGCATCTGCCTTCTTTGAAGCAGTAACAATGCAGGATGATTTCCACAACAGTGGCATTTTCTGACACCTTAGGGACAGACTGAACAGATGACACAGGACACCACAAAAATTGGTCAACACAGGCCTTACTTAATAACTCAAGGACTGACTACATCTGGTCCTGCAGGTTTTCCTGTGTGTAGCTTCCTCAGTTGTCTCCTTACTTGGTTTTCAGTTATGGACAGTCCACACTGATGGTCAGAGGTGGGCTTGTAACTAGCCATTCCTGTTAATGTGGTAGGTATTGTTGATGTACAAGGGATAGTGTGGGGAGACTGGTCATTGGAAGAAGGTGGCAGTGAGAGGAAAAATCTATTAAATAATTGTTAGATAGATAGATAGATAGATAGATAGATAGATAGATAGATAGATAGATAGATAGATAGATAGATAGATAGATAGATAGATAGATAGATAGATAGATAGATAGATAGATAGATAGATAGATAGATAGATAGATAGATAGATAGATAGATAGATAGATAGATAGATAGATAGATAGATAGATAGATAGATAGATAGATAGATAGATAGATAGATACTTTATTAATCCCAAGGGGAAATTCACAAATTGAGTTAGGGCATTAGCTTTGTAAGCATCCTTTCCTTCAGTCAGCGTTTTCTTTAGCACACTGTGTCACTGCATTTGAATGCTCTCTTTTCCTCATTCATGATTCCTTTTAGCTCCTTAGTAATCCAGGGCTTGTTGTTTGGAAAGCAACACACTGTCTTTTACAATAATGGTAAGTCCTGCTGGTATTCTTCACTTCTTTAGATTATGAAGTTTTGATTTTGTGTTCTGGTACATTCATGGAATGTCATCATTTCCATTTTATGTAACTGAAAAAAAACACAAGTGGTTTTGGGTGTGGAATGTGAAGCACTACAGGTATTTTTTGGACTTAAAACACTAAAACAAATAAAAAATACTAGCTGAAAAACATTGATTTTACAAAAAAACAACTACTATGAGCACATTTTCAATAATCACTTTAAACCCTCTTTAGAAAATGCCTGGTTTACTGTGTAGGCATTGAGAACAAATTACACACTACAATCCTTACCGTTCGTCATTCAATGCTTACTAACACATTGCTCTTCTTTAGGAGCCTGATGGTTATGCCTGTGGTTTTAATTCGAAAAAAAAAGAACTTTTTCAAAACAATTCTCAAACGCTTAACTATTTTTTCTCCAATATGGGGAGAAAAAAAACCAAATAAAAACCATTCTAAAGGTAAATAAGCTTTACAAATAACTGCACAGCTCCTCATCAGCAATCAGAAAAATATTTAGGAGCAAAATGTGTTTTTAATTAACTCTCACAATTCAGTAACACAAAACACTAAGTAATTTTCTCACTTCCACTAGTAAGGATGACGTCAGCACATCACTACACCTCAGTCTCCAATCTCAGTGCATCCAAAGTTATAAAAGTATTGCAACACAAATATAATCCAGTTATTTTGTTTAACAATTTAGTTTTAAAAATACTACCTAAAAATGTATCTATTTTCTGAGCTCATTTTTTTCTATTACAGGATGAAAGGGATCCATAGCCTATTCTGCAGTACTGTGTGCAAGACAGAATAGAATAAGGGAAATGTGCACATGTATCATTATTTATTAATTTTTGGTTTTGTCTTAACACTAGAATTACCAAAACCTACAAAAGAAATTCATAATTCCGGCCCACCTCAAATCCCTTCACACCTCTCCGTCAGTGTCTTTTGTGTTGTAAATGTGTTGATAAGAGAAAGCAGCAAGCAGCCTGCTATCCTACCCCCCCACCAAAGTTGAAAGGGCAGAAGGTTCTCTCAGCTCAAGTCTGTTTACCTGCGTGCACGTTGCCTGGAGTTGTATAGGGTAAATAATATATCGTTATTTGGAATACATGCATTTCATGTGTGTTCCGTGTCTACAACAATCTATGTAAACACATCATTAAAACTGAAACATTTTTCATGTTTTAGTACTAATTGACAAAATGTAGACATGAAGTGTAAAATGTGTGAAGCCTGAAGTTCAAATAACAAATAAACACTTTTACAAAAGGTACAAGTATAACAAGTGCGCTTTGATTCAAGAATATAACTGCAGAAAAAGAACTTGCGCTAGGGTGCTACAGCGGTAAGAACTGTTGACTGGTAATCAAAAGATCGCCAGTTTGATCCCAAACGCCTCCATTTTGAGAAGTGAGCTGCTCTTATTCTTACTATTATAGAATAAAAACATACATTTGATTTGAGTCTGTAACAGCCAGTGTAAATTTATGGTACTTGTAAAGGTTAGAGTTTTTTTTTTTTTTTTTTCAATCTACATGCTTCCATTAGGTCAGATTATCTCGGGACATAACGTGAGCTACCACAGCTATGCTGATGACACACAGCTGTATTTATCAATAGCACCTGATGACCCCAAATCTCTTGATTCGCTAACACAATGTCTAACCTGTATCTCAGAATGGATGAATAGTAACTTTCTCAAATTAAATAAAGAAAAAACCGAAATCTTAGTGATTGGCAATAATGGATACAATGAGGCTATTAGAAATAAACTGGATGCATTAGGATTAAAAGTCAAATCGGAGGTAAAAAGCTTAGGGGTAACCGTTGATTGTAATCTGAATTTTAAATCGCATATTAATAAAATCACTAGGACAGCATTTTTTCACCTAAGGAACATAGCAAAAGTTAGACCTCTTATATCATCGAAAGATGCAGAGAAATTAGTTCATGCGTTTGTCTTTAGTCGGCTAGATTACTGTAATGCACTCCTCTCAGGACTACCCAAAAAAGACATCAATCGTTTGCAGTTAGTGCAGAATGCAGCTGCTAGAATCCTTACCAGGAAAAGAAAATCCGAACACATTTCTCCAGTTTTGATGTCACTACACTGGTTACCTGTGTCATTCAGAATTGACTTTAAAATTCTGCTTATGGTTTATAAAGCTTTAAATAATCTCGCCCCGTCTTATATATCGGAATGTCTGACACCTTATATTCCAAATCGCAACCTCAGATCCTCAACTGAGTGTCTCCTTAGAATTCCAAGAGCAAAACTTAAAAGAAGTGGTGAGGCGGCCTTCTGCTGTTATGCACCTAAAATCTGGAATAGCCTGCCAGTAGGAATTCGCCAGGCTAATACAGTGGAGCACTTTAAAAAACTACTGAAAACACATTACTTTAACATGGCCTTCTCATAACTTCACTGTAATTTAATCCTGACACTCTGTATATCCAATTCATTATAATAACTATTCATTCAAAATTTGTACTAACCCCTACTCTCTCTTCTGTTTTCTTTTCCGGTGTCCTATTGGTGGTGGCTTGTGCCACCACCATCTACCCAAAGCACCATGATGTTCCAACAATGATGGATGGATTAAAAGCCAGAAGTCTGTATAACCATCAGCATCAAGTGACTCCGTGAGAACCCTAACTACAAAGAGGACTATTTCATTTATGTTAGGTAGAATGCCCAAAGGGGACTGGGCGGTCTCGTGGCCTGGAACCCCTACAGATTTTATTTTTTTCTCCAGCCTTCTGGAGTTTTTTTTTGTTTTTTCTGTCCACCCTGGCCATCGGACCTTACTCCTTTCTATGTTAACTAATGTTGTCTTATTTTAATTTCTTATTTGTCTTTTTTTCTTCTTTTCTTCATTATGTAAAGCACTTTGAGCTACTTTTTGTATGAAAATGTGCTATATAAATAAATGTTGTTGTTGTTGTTGTTGTTTTTATTCAGTTTTATTCTCTGTTGCGTTCACGCTCCCCCCGATCTGACACTGCTGTTTTCACATAAAGACGTGCTATAAAAGAGGTGAACTCAGATGAGGATGAGGGTTCTACATCTACAAATACAGGTCATGCACGCCTGTAATGTGACTTGCAAAACTTGCTATGTTTACTTAATAAGCTTATTTTAAGAGTTTAATACAATTATCAGACCATACACATAAACATCCATCCATCCATTATCCAACCCGCTATATCCTAACTACAGGGTCACGGGGGTCTGCTGGAGCCAATCCCAGCCAACACAGGGCGCAAGGCAGGAAACAAACCCCGGGCAGTGCACCAGCCAACCGCAGTGCGCACACACCCACATGGGACAATTTAGGATCACCAATCCACCTAAACTGCATGACTTTGGGAGGAAACCGGAGCGCCCGGAGGAAACCCACACAGACACGGGGAGAACATGCAAACTCCACGCAGGGAGGACCCGGGAAGCAAACCCGGGTCTCCTAACTGCGAGGCAGCAGCGCTACCCACTGCGCCACCGTGCCGCCTTACACATAAACAGTTATACTTAAATAAAACTGTTATAAATGAAGCCTATAAACATCCCGAAATGTTTTGTGTGGCAAAAATAACATTTTTAACCCCAAGTAGTTCAAATCCGGGTCAAAGGGGGGGCTTGAGGCTTTCCAGGAAAAACTTGACGGCAGTTAGTCAAAGGTCTACTCATACATATAGTACCTACAGACACACTCGCACAGGGCGACTTAGTCGCCAGCTCACATAAGATACATCTTTAGGGATGTCTAAAGAAAACCAGTGTACCTGGAGTAAAACACATTGAGAAGGTACAAACTCCATACAAACAAACACCAGCAGATGGATTTGTGCTTGTGATCTATGAGGCATTAGCTCTAGCCACTGTGCCATCAGAATTAAATATTAAGCAGACTTCTTTGAATTTAAGAAATAAAATCCTGTGGTAGTAGTTTATAGGAATGTTGAGATTCTCCTAGGCAGTGAAAGTTGGTGAGTCTTAAACAGCAAGTTCTGTTGTCACTATGTACATAAAAATGAACTTTTAAGGATTTTACTGAGGAAAGGAATCGCTGTAAGTACTTGATGAAGAGTGGAAATTATTACAGCAAGTATTTGAAAATAATGATGGTCAAATAATTTGAACAATTAAACTGACTGCAACAATACAACTAAGAGAAAACCCTAGGAACCAAAGATGCTAATTCTAAAACTTTTCACATTCTTATTTTCCCTGGTTTAGAACATCTTAGCATAGCAAAGATTATACATATCCAATATGTTTCTCTGTATAATACAATTTCTCCCTTCAGTCCACAAAACTAATGTTTATAGTCTAAAGTAAACTGTATTATACAGTATGATTCTCAATGTATAAAGACAGTAAGACATCTGAAATTGAAAGGTTTACTCACTGACAAAATTACAATGTAAAGATTTACAGCCTTTTCATTTGTTTACAATTTCTGAAAAAAAAATCTTGCCTTGATAATTTTAAATGAGCCACTGTCTCTGATGAACTATTTAACTTAATCTTACATTACATACAGACAGATCTTTTTCATTCTAGTTCGGAAAGTCTTTACCTCTCTAACTCTATTAACTGTATGTGAAATACTGGTTATGTATATTAACAAGACATGCAAATGTGGCAAAATCACAAAGTACTAATTTCAAAACAGAAATATACACAAAGTATATATAAATGTTTAAATTTATTTATTTATCAGCATAAAAAACAGTGTGGTGAGTACATACACACTGTGAGACTTGCCCGGACACCACCAGTCGGAAACCACATCTTTATAAAAGTCACACATTTATTTTCCATAAATAAACACAGGCTTTACAGTCCTGAACACCACACACAATGCACACTGCTAATATCACCACAATGAATTATTATTATTATTATTATTAATAAGGGCTTCTCTCTCTCAGTCCTTGGCCGCCTGTCTCCTCCTGGGAGCTTTGTTCTGCTCCCTCTCCTGACTCAAGCTCCTCGACTGTATGAAGGCGGCCCCTTTTATTCCCACCCGGATGTGCTCCAGGTGGCTGATTACATCCTTCCGGCAGCATTTCCTGGTGTGGCGGAAGTGCTGCCCTTTGCACTGGAAGCACTCGGGGCGTCCCTGGCAGGTTCCTCCGCCATCTTGCCAGGTGTGGCAGAAGTAACTATTTCCGGGTTCGTTGAGGTTTTATGGCGCCCCCTGGCGGTGGCCAAGGGTCCCAACAGGTTAACCACTTTTCCCTCTTCTCCCGTGGTCCTCTCTTAATCCAGGGCGGTTGCCCTTTCGTGGCCCGAAAGCTATACATACCCTCTTCCGGTCCTTCCAGGCATCCCGGCCAGGTAAGGACCCCAGCAATCTGCCACACTGCCCCATCGCCAGCGAAGAATCGTCCTTTGTAGCAGCTAGTCCCGCGAGGGTATACTTTAGCCAAAGCGGGCGTAATTGGTTGTCTCCCAGGGCCTGGTCCTATAAAAAAATAAAATAGACATGGGGCGGAGTCATTCTGCAGAGGGCGGCCTGTTACTCTACGTGAGCTCACAGGCTCACGTCTCCTTTTGTAGGAAGAACCGGCTTTCCTCCTTCGATTCTTCCTTTTCCTCTGGGGCATTCTGATGGTTTATGTCTCCCTATGGGAAAGGAAAAGACCCCTCGCCATCTGCGCCCCTGTGGAACGACGCGAGACTGATGCTGGCTCCGGAAGTAGGGCGCTAGGACCCACGGCACTCGTCAGCCGGCGTCTTGGTTCCATCCCGTCCAGGCGATCAGCTCTTCATGTTGCTACCACTGTCAAAGACGTGGCTACTCATTCACCAGAACTGCACAATACCGGGAAACATTTGCACGCTTCTCCTTTTCTCTTTACGGTACCGGTTTTACTCACCTGTACCGCCACAATCCTCCGGCTAAAGAATCCAGCGTTGTGCCTCTCTGCCTCGTGACATAACGTCTGACGTGGCTTGACCGCCTTCCCTTTCAGCTCGTCCGCACAGACACGAAGGTCATGTTCTACCTGCTTGACCATCTGCATTAATCGAAGCATCCTCCCTGACTGGTCTTGGTCTGCACGCAGAAATACAGTGTCAGCCAGTGGAGGACTTACCTTAAAATCGGTCCTACTCACCGGCTGTGCATTCTGGAGCTTCCTTCCGGGATTCGCCAGACCCTCCCCTTGCTCAAGATGGATGTTCGCCAGTCCCGTCGCCAACCAATCACCAACGGGAACACGGCACACACCGTCCAATCCCTTGCCTGTAATGGGGAGGGACTTCCGGTTTTTCGCCGTCTCCTCCATACTCCCGAGGAGTCTGTGAGATTTGCTGTCAACATTCTGCCTCAGCTTTGGAAGACGTGGCGGATTCTCCATCTCTTCAAGCGACGCCATCCCGGCTTCGCAGTCAGGAAAGGCATACCCCAGCCAGTGACGCGGTTCCAGGTAGGCTCTTCGACGACGAACGCTGGAGAACCCGCTTCTCTTCTGCCTTGGCTGGCAATCCTCAACTCCCTCGGGTGGAAGACGGCATTCTGGAGAATCTCCAATGGCCTTATGGCGATCCGCGGAACATGCACAATGCGTGTGCGGACCGCCTCCCTGCGCTATGTGCGTGTGGCCAACTGAGGTCCCGGGCAGCTCACAAAAATTTTATTTGTAGGGTCCTCCGCTTTGTAACAGGCGGAAGGCCCCATGTTGGGCGCCATTGTGAGACTTGCCCGGACACCACCATTCAGAAACCACATCTTTATAAAAGTCACACATTTATTTTCCATAAATAAACACAGGTTTTACAGTCCTGAACACCACACACAATGCACACAGCTAATATCACCACAGTAAGGGCTTCTCTCTCTTAGTCCTTGGCCGCCTGTCTCCTCCTGGGAGCTTTGTCCTGCTCCCACTCCCGACTCAAGCTCCTCGACTGTATGAAGGCGGCCCCTTTTATTCCCGCCCGGATGTGCTCCAGGTGGCTGATTACATCCTTCCGGCAGCATTTCCTGGTGTGGCAGAAGTGCTGCCCTTTGCATCGGAAGCACTCGGGGCATCCCTGGCAGGTTCCTCCGCCATCTTGCCAGGTGTGGCGGAAGTAACTATTTCCGGATTCCTTGAGGTTTAAGGCGCCTCCTGGCGGTGGCCACGGGTCCCTACGGGTTAACCACTTTTCCCTCTTCTCTCGTGGTCCTGTCTTAATCCAGGGCGGTTGCCCTCTCGTGGCCCGGAAGCTATACATGCCCTCTTCTGGTCCTTCCAGGCATCCCGGCCAGATAAGGACCCCAGCAATCTGCCACAACACATATAGTATATATATTTTGCTATATCACACATACATATACAGTATATACACAGTATATATATTTTGCTATATAACACTGTGTAACAACAACAATAATAAATTGTACTTTATTTTAACAAAGTATATACTTGTTTAAATTTATTTATCTGCATAAAACATTGTGGTAAGTACATACACACATATATATAGTATATATATTTTGCTATATCACACATACACATACAGTATATACACAGTATATATATTTTGCTATATAACACATTGTGTAAAAACAACAATAATAAATTGTACTGCATAACAGATCATAATTTATGACAGGTTGTTGGGATTAAGGGAAAAAAATTACAACTATTCCTTATGGAAGTATTCTTTAGCACATTTTGAGCCTGCAATTTAGATGATGTGAAAATTACATCTGCAGTGCACTGTGTGACACAAATACCACTATAATTACACCAGAAAGAAAATGTCAACCAAAGACCTAAATCCGCTACACCCCTCACTTTAGCCTCTCACAATAAAAATGAGCATAGGAATAAAGGGCAGAAGATCTCATCAAGCTGTTTCTCTCCCTCATTTATAGTAGCTCAATTATATATATATCAAAAATTTCCACTAATGAAGAAGAGGAAATATTGAAAATAAATTAAGCAACTTCAGACTGGGCATATGAAACAAGAGTAATCTGCAATTTATTTTCATGGTGCTTTATACTAATATGGTGATATTATTTTAATTGAAAGTTATTATTTGCTAAAACTCTTAGTTATTTTGTTAATTTTTATCTAAAATTTAACTATAACTGTTGCTATTAACATTTTCAGATAATTACACAATACAATAATCTGTTTTTCTACATGGGATGTTTGACTTGAGTAATTTATTGGTCATGAACAAGGCATGCAACATGTTTTAGAAGAGTAGTCACCTCAGTTCAAGTGTATGCAATATTACATATGCAGGCAATAAAGTGAAATTATTACATGCACATCTCAAAGAGAATAGTGACAGTAATTTTATACCAACAATTTGGATAAATGGATAAAAACTAAAATTAAATCACTGAATCTGCTGGTATAAGTGCTAATAGTCCTGTACTGTCTGCCAGAGTAAAAGAGGAAGAAAAAGTAATTTTGCCTAATAGCTGAGATCTAAAAAATACAAAAGCAGATTATGTTACACATGTTTTGAAGAAAAGAGTGTTGTATACCAGTAATATTCTGGGCCAACCTCACCATCTTCTGTAGTGCTTTGTGGTTCTGAGCTGTGCACTGTTATAACATAATCAGCTCAGATGGAGAAATGACTGTAGCAAAGATTTGTTGTGCCCATTTTGTCAGTGATAATGATCCCAAGAAATGTGACTTGGTTGGCTATCACCACAGCATCCCTCCAATAATGGAAACATGGTCTGCCTTCTGCTTCCTTAAGTCTATGATCAGCTCCTTGGTTTCCAGAGATTAAGGAAGATATTGCTGTCCTAACACTGCTGTGTCAGAAGGCAAGCTTCCTTTCAGTATTTTCCTTCTCATTATAACCTACTATGGTAGTGTCATTAGCAGATTCACTGATGGATTTGGCGCTGTGTTTGGCCACTCAATTATAGGTAAACAAACTGCACACTACCTGTATACTACCTTGTGAAAGCCCAATGTCATGAATGAAAGTTTCTCCTAGAGCAAAATAGGGGTGAGGCCTCCAAAATAAGCTAGAAGGAAGACCAGTAATGTACTTGGTCTACCCAGCTGAGGCAACTTCAACATAAGCCAGGCCCCAAGACAGCTTGCTGGGTTCAGCTATAGCAGATCCAAAAGTGAGGAGCTGGCAAAGCAACTATCACAATTTCAAATCTGTAACAAAAACCATATATTGAGAAGGATAACCATCAACCCTTAATTACTTAAATAAAGAATCTTTATAAAAATATGATTTATTAACAAAACTTCAAAAATACAAAGAACATCTCAAAAACAGCAAAAGAAGTACAAGGAGCTGTCTAAAAGGCAATCCTAAGCAAACAAATCCCAGTATAAATCCCAAACAAAGTCCAGAATTCACCTGTAAAAAGCAATACTCACAAATGACTGCAAAAATTACCTGATCCCAAAGTGTGTCTTTCAGTAAAAATTGTCTAAGGAAGGGCTCAGGAGCAGTGATACCAGGGTGGCCCCATGCCCCAGACAAACAACACTGAACAGCAGACCACTCAAAAAGAGATTATTAATAATAATACATTATAATAAACAATTACAACAGACAAGAAAAGCAACAACCAAAAACAACACTAAAACACAAAATATACACAATTTCAACCCAATACGTGACACGTGGTTTGATGATCAACTTGGAATAATGTTAGGTTTGTAACTGAGTTAAGCAGCAGAAATAAGTTATTAGTAAATGACAAGAAACATATCAGTTCATTTTATTAATGTTCAGATGCTTGGTTATATGCACTGCCATCTTCTATAGGGGAAGTGGCCCCAGGGTTATAAACCATCAGTAACCTGTAATTATCAAGTGTCATTGCAAAAATAACATGGTGGCACTTTGGCAAAACAACATGCACTAGCAACTCTCACAGAAAAAAAGACTAAGAATAAGGTTAAAACAAATCAAGTGTAATATTTTACACAAAAAATAATTCCAACAGAAACAAATATGACTAAGACATTACAAGCAAAATCTAGTTATAGAGGCAAACACTCACAACTTGAGGAGTTTTGTGATCTGCTTTGATGGTACAACAGTTGTTAAATGGCGAGTTATGTAGCCTATAGACAGGACTCTAGCAAAACAGTTGTGCCAGAAAAGTATGAAGTTCTAGAGAAAATGCACATAGCTAAAGAAGAAGAAGAATGTGGACCAGCTGTGATGTAATGTAAACTGGAAGAGGTCTAAACTACCTGGAATATCACTCATTTTATTGTATTCTAGCTCTAGCCTCACAAAGGGAGCGAATGTAGCCATTAGATGTGGTCATTACCAAATGCGAACTCCTGCCATAGGCTTCCACTGCAAAAATACCAAACCATACGTTTGGGGAATGGAACAGTGTAACATCACAGTCAGCACCATATTTGAAGCGGTGAACTGAATGGGCAGGAGACATTAAAGGAACTTTGGAAAGCAGTTAACATTTCATTTCAATCTATTATCCAATAAGGAGCAAAATCAAAAATAATGCAATCAAAAACACTGAAGGGGCAGACAAAAAACATGAATTTTAAAAAGAAAAAGCAAATGCAGAATCTGAAAACACTCTAAACATTAGACTTAAAGAGAAATAGTCAACAAGAAAATATACTAAGCAAAATACTAGAATGAAGAGCTCTAACTAAGCTCTCTTTTAATATTCCTTGACACCTTAGCAGATGACAGTACTAAAACTGGAATGGGCAGAGCAGCAAATACACATGAAATGAGTGGCAAGAGACAGAGCCATTTGATAGTCTTGTTTTACACTCCCGTAACACAGCTATAATTACCAAGAGCCATATGTAGCAATTCAGGCAAAAACCCCAACTCAGTTGTAGCTGAGACAAGTGGAACAGGTGAGCTTAATGAGTAAACACAATACCACAAAATAACTTCCAAATATACTCGATTTTCAATAATTAATAATATTAAAATACTTACTTTAGCCGCAACAGAGATTATAAAGAATTAAATAAGGCTATGACAAGCACAATTTCCTCTGATTTTTCTTAAAGCTTTTGAAACAAGCAGATCTTGAAAAAGAACACAGATAAGTGCACTGAAGCTGCCAAGAATTCATATCATCCATTAAACCTCAGGAAGCAGGAATAATATTTAAAGACTGTGTACATTTCTCTCATGTAGTTTTCAACCAAGTTATTCCCCTTCTTCCTCCTGGGTCACCAACCAACCTAAATGTGTTGTGAATTTTACACCCAAAATTGGTCTCTAGACCAATAAAATCTAATGGACTAAACAATTTCACCTCAAACTTGACTCATTCTTTTTTACAAAAAGGGTAAAAATGTGTATATATTCCATCCTTATCTTTCAGTAACTGCTTTCTGCTTATTGAGGAGGTAAATCTGTTTGACAGAAAACTGACTTATTCCCATCTATATTTCAAAATAAAGTAAAATGCAACAAGTTTCTTTTCATAAGCCTCTTTTCAATGACATTGAGTGGGAAATTCAACAAGCATCTTCACTAGTTGAGTTGTTTACATGATTGTATGCACACGCGATACTGCACCAGCATACAATTACAGAGTTTCTTTCTAAATAATGCCTAAATGCAGATTGCACATTCCTGCATGTTGCACATATGGGACAGAGACCAGAAAACCAGCATAACTGTGTACACAAAATTTTTACACAGTATAATTAATTTCTTACAGTGCTGGGCATGCATTGCTGAACTTCCCTAGAGTGGCTAACCACTTGCTCTAGTTCCTCATGACACCACTTTCTACCTTTCTGACCTCAAATGCATTTCAGTAAGTGATAGCCATTTTTTATGAAACAGGGTAGCTGAACCCTCTATGAAATTTGAAGCTGAAATTTAAAACCAGTCACGTTCAGAGTTGGCTTCAGTAAAGAGGTCAACACCACAAATTCAGAAGTTGTCTGATTTCACTTTTGCCAAAAACTATAACAACAACATTTATTTATATAGCACATTTTCATACAAACAATATAACTACAAATGCTTTACAAGACGTCAAAGAGAAAGTTACAAGAAAAGAAAAACAAATAAGATTAGGCAATAATATTAAAGAATAATAACAAAGAAAGAGTAATAAAAATTAATCCAAACGATCTAAAAAACAGATAAATATCAAGTAGAAGCATAGCATCCTAATATACTACTCATCTAAGGATGAGTCTGGTGATAAGATCAGATGGCCAGGAGGCCAGACAAAAAAAAAAAACAAAAAAAAAATTCAACTGAGGCTAGAGAAAAAAGAAACACAATTGTATACTGTGTTCTCTCTGAAAGTGAGGTTTGGCAGTAAAAAAATACTTGGGAAAATAGAATTATGAAGTAAGCTGAAAACAATTTTATCTTTAAAAAAATATCCATCCACCTTAATAAAAGGGGATGTGTGTGTCTGTGTGTCCCCATTTGGGGAAGAAAAATTTTAAAATAGGAAAAAAAATGTAGAAATATGCAAAAAAAATCAAAAATATTAAAAATAACAAGTGTCTAAAAATAAGAACATTGGTCTTACTGGCCTATTCTGTTGGCTAGTGTGGTAGGGACCTTCCTCTTGAACAAGTCTTATAGCTGTAATGGTAATGACTGATAACTTTACATGGTGGACAATGGATAAATGAAAATAACGCTAAATATACACACACATAAGGAAACTTCAACATGACTAGGCTAGAGTTGCTAAACCAGGCCAATGTGGTAGTGTCCAGTTCCCAGAAAAACAACAAAACATCTCGACTGCAATATTGGTCAGTTAGACAAGGAAGTGGTAAAAACGACTGACTCTATCCAAAAGTGAAAAAAACGCTGCATGGAAAGGGATAACTTGCTTCTTATTACACCAGACCAAACACAACAAACGTATAAAAAAAAGTGGGTTCAATGTTAGTTACTTAGATTTCAACCTGTCATAGACTGGTAGCACAGCTAATACAGTATATATTACACTTTCTGTGTTCCAGGTTGGGTGGTGAATGGGAAGGAAGTATGATAAGGTATAGAACTGTCCTTTGGCTGTGTTTGTAGTTCTGTTCTTCATCTAAGGTGAATGTGAGGACTGAAAATCAGCTAACAAATATGGGATGTTCACTTGTTTAAGTGGTACATTTAGTGGTGGATTTTAAAATAATTATACATTTGAAAAGTAAGAATCACAAAATCTGTGAGAAACTGGGCATGTATATTTAAGGAAGGTACATTTTTGGTCATCCACTTTTTTTAAAGCTGTATTTTAAGATGTTCAATTGTCTTCCATTTCTTGAAAATTTAGCACCCATTTGTGATAGACTTCCCATCAATAAGAACTCTTCAATGCAGGTGATTTGAGTTGTGTACATTGGATTTTATATATGTTCAGTAGTATCTTTTTCTGGTCCTTGTAATACTATTTCTCATACCCAGAAGCTTAAATTCCTTAAAGTAAATGGCCATACAGAATTTTACAAGGCAGGTGATTAGCATTTTAATGATTTGAGCAATTTAGGGAAATGTGTGGTATAACACATTACCTATAATGTGCTACAGTACATATGGCAGTTCTCTTTATATATGATCATAATACTTATATTACACTAATGGTGTGGAATGGATTCATACTCCAAAATATCAGTGATAAACATCTGCAGTTCTCTAGTAAAATGGTATTAAAAGTGACTTAGGATTCCTCGAAAAAGGCCTTCATGTTTCTGAATGACCTGGCTATACACAGGACACAAGAAGAAATTGGAGACAGGTCAGCCTTTTGAATCCAACACACAGTATTATGCCCAGAAAAAAAAAATAAACAAGGGCTAGCCTAAAAGGATTTTAAAGTATGATAAAAATCAGGGCCTATGAAAAAGAAAAATTATAAATAAAGCAAAAGATGTTAACAGGAAACTGAAACACCTAGTGAAAGTACTCAAAACGGAAGCTGTACTCTCAAAAAGCAAAAGCAAAACATTCCAAAATTATACAGAAAGCACCACCAGAATGACTCATTTTTAAATAGTGCTGAAAGCCCACTATGTAATTTATTATTTTGCCATTTATTTGCAAAGTACTGTACAATGTTAGAATGTTCTAATGTTTAGAATTAGAAGGCTTTGAGGTGAAACAGGACAAGCCACATTAACATGGAAAAAATGCGCAGAATACACACACTATGTGATTCTAACAGCACACTGTATGTCCGGTAGCAGTGCTAAACACTGTGGCAAAGTGAAAAAATGATTTTCTGTGTCCATATCCTTCCGCATTTCTTTGGAACAGAAGCATCATATTGTTGATGTCCTTGATGTTTTTATTTTAATTTTGCTTGGTCCTCCTCGGTGGTGGGTGAAAATTCAAAGGAAGCATGTCTTTTTTCTTTCAAATTACTGTGGCAACTTTTAAAAAAGCAAATGGTTCTGAAGTTTTCATACTACCTTGCTGACAAGTGTTACGTTGCTTTAACCATGCAAAAAAAACAATAACAACATGCCAGTCCTCATTATAATATGAATAACATTCAAGCCTCCCATCACTAAACTGGAAAACTCAGGTTGCACAAGCACACACACACACCCACCCCTAAGGATATAAAAACACTTCAAGGCCAATTGGTCCACCTCTTTAGTTGGAATCAGGCTTGCAAACAATTTCACATTCTACAGGAAGAAATATTTTCCTAGATAATTATACTGAGTATATGATAGACATTTGCAAAAATAATGCCTAAAACACAAAGCTGAGGGTTGTAAATGAAATTACTGAGGGAAGCTTAAGTATGGGGGTTAGGGGTGCAGGACCTCCAAGGACATGAAAATCTATGAATACGTTTTGACCCATGCTTCCTCTATATTCTAAGTTTATTGCACTAAACAAAATACAAAAAGATGTGAGAAATATGAGATAAAATGATAACTGCACAAGCAAACCACCTGTCTAAGTCTGACTGCCGAGACAAAAATGCATGGCATCCTTGAGAGAGAAAGTGGGTAGTGTAGCAGTTCTTTAGTGTACTGTAACTTTTTGTAAAGTTTAAATTATAATAAATTTGGGTGAACATTTATGACAGTAAACAACAAAAATGATTAATATTACAGATACAAAAAATATCCAGAAACTAAGCACAAAACGATAAACACTCACGACACTGTCCAGTTTTACAGATGCAGATGCTAGTGGTGTAGTGAATGAAATCCCCTGTGTACAGCCTCATGAAATGTAGTTAAAATTTTGTCCTAACATGATGCAGATGTATGTGAAGATTTATAAAAGTTGGGAGTGCTCCCATACAGACATTTTCTAGCCCAGATGAATTCACACAATGAAGCAGCCACAGGACAGGAACATAAATCCCGAGAAAACTGTAAAACAATGGGTGTAATTGTAATCCAATCGTGCGGTGAAGTGTTGAAACTAGAAGACACCACCGGCTGCTATCTTTCCAGCTTGCTATGGCTCACTTTTAAAGTTAGCACCTTAATCTTTCACCCAGCAGCCGTCATGGCAATCACCATAGCCGTACAATGATGCAGTACTCCTGGGGTTGCTGGGAGCTACAGTCCATTTAGGAAGCAGGGTTACAGCATTATCAGTGGTTTTCCGCTATAGCTTGTAAAATTCGTAAAATAATTTCCATTTTATTATTGATAACAAACCTGTGAATCGTGAACAGGCAAATCACAAATGTAGACCTGTACACATTTTGCACAACATCTAGCAGGACTGTGGTCCTTAATGCAGAAACGGCACTGATACCATGAGACTTCATATCTGGCAGCGTTTACTCTGTGTGTTTACTGATTGCTCACAGTACGCTATTAGTGCTTGTTTGCTGGCTTTTTCCAGAGTGATTATATGAATTAGACCTTCTTTGAGGCTTGTGTGTGCAATCTGTGAGAATTCACACAGATGCCCCCTAGTGCTCCATGTATGATGTTGCAGAAGAATTTAAAGGGAACAGATGCACAGCCAGTTGTTGTCACCTTTTCCCTGATATTTTTGAAACTGCTAGATGCAGTCTTCATGATGTGCTTTGCTGCGTTTTTCCCACAGGTATACTGGCTTCTTGTTTTTTGTACCTTATTCTTTTCTTTATCCTTCAATTTTTTGTATTGATTTTTTTTATACATGGTGTTTGTCTGCTAATTAAGTTAATGTAAGGTGTCAGCTTAAGCTTTGCAGTGCTAGGAGGGATTAAAAGGGTCACTCCAAGACAGGGCTTCCTAGAGACACATCACATGCAGTTTTTAGTCTTCCTGTCACTATAAGCAAATAAGACGCAGTAGCTTAGCTTTTCTTTTTATTTCTTTTTAAATCAGATACATATTGATAAACTTCTACATTCAACAGTAATTTCAGTTTGCACACTTGGAACAATAAACCATTAAAATGTATCTTTTTGTAAATATAAAAGTAAACTCTGCTAAGAGAAATGCCAGGTTATCTGCGTAACAAAAACTATTTAATTTTTATTCCCTTTTTGTCATCATGATCAAAATGCAATTTGTCAGCTATACAATTTTCCATTAGTTAAACCTGAATGAAGGATGAAACTGCCATGTTTAGCTTTTTTAGGACAAAAGTACTATTGAAAATGTCAACCAATTAGATAGCTACACTGAAGTTTGGTCCAAAATTAATAAAATAAGTTTCAGGTGGGCTCTTTTTGAAAAAAGACCAAAACCTCAATGGATATTTTTATAATCCATTCAATTTTTTAATTTAACGGATTATAAAAAAGTTCTGTGGCCATCATAAAATTAGCCTAAACTGTTCCCTAATATACAGGTATCCATATATAGCAGGCTTTCCCCTTATCTATCAATCTATCTATCTATCTATTTAATCAGAAAGTGTGTATTCTTTGTCTATGTGCAGTCCTGAAACATGCATTTCTGTACATTCCAGCTAGCTACAAAGATTTTCCAGGGCTTTCAGAGTTCTTGCTGCTACAGCAGCAATAAGGTGTCACCATGTCCCACTGTCTGCATATTCACCCATATTGTGAATGGATGGATAACAGTAAAGATAAAAGGATATACTGCAGGGCGTGCATTGCATACCTTTCTTTGGGTTGGGGGAGGGTTGTTGAAGGTAAGTACAATTATACTCATCATTTATATCTTCATTCAGTCTAGCATGTCTTTCCAATATCATTATTTCTACAACAACTCATGATGTACATAAATTTACACTTTTTTAACTACAGTGGCCTTTTCTATACGAGAAGGAATGTAATAGATGCAGGATCACCATTCATTATTCAATGCTGTCTGCATATGGCTCCAGCTTGTGCAACATACAGCCATGACAGAGAATTACAAGTTTGTTTAGGTCAAACTGAAAAAGGGAATTAGATACAATGGAAAGGAAACATTTTCTTTCTTTCATTGTTTGTATGTATGCCATACAAGAATCTCTAAAGTTATTGAATCTGTGTATAAAGGAGACAAAACATTACAGCCTTCCTTGCTACAGACAAACTCATCTCACCATATTATCTTAATTTTGGAGATCTGAAAGAAAAATAATTAAATCAAAAATATCAATAACAAATTGATATTGAAGGGCAGAACTGCAGTGCACAGGATTGCACTGCTAGGATCAACCCTTTGTCTTTATGGAATCTGCATATTCTCCTTTTCTATATTGGTTTCCTCATGGTATTCCCACTTATTTATAAAACAATGTGTCAATTGGATTAACTTGCTTCTTTAAATTGACGTGGTCTACGTAGGTATGGATGCATTTGAGTGTGCCCTGTGATGATAAGATGATGACCTATCTGAAATTGACTCCTACCTTAGCCCTTAATGGGGTAAAAATAAACAGATGAAGGGCTGGAAGGGTATTTACATTGTAACCACCACTTTTAATATCAGGGTTAAGCATACAATGCATCCAGAAAGTATTCACAGCGCATCACTTTTTTCACCTTTTGTTATGTTACAGCCTTATTCCAAAATGGATTAAATTCATTTTTTTCCTCAGAATTCTTTACACAACACCCCATAATGACAACGTGAAAAAAGTTTACTTGAGGTTTTTGCAAATTTATTAAAAATAAAAAAACTGAGAAATCACATGTACATAAGTATTCACAGCCTTTGCTCAATACTTTGTCGATGCACCTTTGGCAGCAATTACAGCCTCAAGTCTTGTTGAATATGATGCCACAAGCTTGGCACACCTATCCTTGGCCAGTTTCGCCCATTCCTCTTTGCAACACCTCTCAAGCTCCATCAGGTTGGATGGGAAGCGTCGGTGCACAGCCATTTTAAGATCTCTCCAGAGATGTTCAATCGGATTCAAGTCTGGGCTCTGGCTGGGCCACTCAAGGACATTCATAGAGTTGTCCTGAAGCCACTCCTTTGATATTTTGGCTGTGTTGTCCTGTTGAAAGATGAACCGTCGCCCCAGTCTAAGGTCAACAGCACTCTGGAGCAGGTTTTCATCCAGGATATCTCTGTACATTGCTGCAATCATCTTTCCCTTTATCCTGACTAGTCTCCCAGTTCCTGCCGCTGAAAAATATCCCCACAGAATGATGCTGCCACCACCATGCTTCACTGTAGGGATTGTGCCTGGTTTCCTCCAAACGTGACACCTGGCATTCATACCAAAGAGTTCAATCTTTGTCTCATCAGACCAGATAATTTTCTTTCTCATGGTCTGAGAGTCCTTCAGGTGCCTTTTGGCAAACTCCAGGCGGGCTGCCATGTGCCTTTTACTAAGGAGTGGCTTCCGTCTGGCCACTCTATCATACAGGCCTGATTGGTGGATTGCTGCAGAGATGGTTGTCCTTCTGGAAGGTTCTTCTCTCTCCACAGAGGACCTCTGGAGCTCTGACAGAGTGACCATAGGGTTCTTGGTCACCTCCCTGACTAAGGCCCTTCTCCCACGATCGCCCAGTTTAGATGGCCGGCCAGCTCTAGGAAGAGTCCTGGTGGTTTCGAACTTCTTCCACTTACGGATGATGGAGGCCACTGTGCTCATTGGGACCTTCAAAGCAGCAGAAATTTTTCTGTAACCTTCCCCAGATATGTGCCTCGAGACAATCCTGTCTTGGAGGTCTACAGACAATTCCTTTGACTTCATGCTTGGTTTGTGCTCTGACATGAACTGTCAACTGTGGGACCTTATATAGACAGGTGTGTGCCTTTCCAAATCATGTCCAGTCAGCTGAAATTACCACAGGTGGACTCCAATGAAGCTGCAGAAACATCTCAAGGATGATCAGGGGAAACAGGATGCACCTGAACTCAATTTCGAGCTTCAAGGCAAAAGCTGTGAATACTTATGTACATGTGCTTTCTCAGTTTTTTTATTTTTAATAAATTTGCAAAAACCTCAAGTAAACTTTTTTCACGTTGTCATTATGTGGTGTTGTGTATAGAATTCTGAGGAAAAAAATGAATTTAATCCATTTTGGAATCAGGCTGTAACATAACAAAATGTGGAAAAAGTGATGCGCTGTGAATACTTTCCGGATGCACTCTATCTCTATCTTTATTAAAAAGTACTTTCTATTCAGATTTTTAGAATGTCCGTATTTTTTTTCTAAAGCAATGGAAATATTTGGTTGTTTGCTTACTTAAAATATATTGTTCACCTTTTTCTGGTCATTCTTCACAGAATTAGTTTCAGAGTTATTTTGCTTCTTGCAGATGTGAAAAGCCTGTAATTGAGTTTGCTTCCAAGTTCACTGTTTTGCTCTTATTGCTGTTTTTTTAGATTTTACCTTTGTTCTTTTTTTACTTATCACTGCTTTATTGACCTTTCTGTTTTGTCCTTGTGTCTCTTTTGGATGACAGCCTTTTGTAATATGAGCTTTAGATAAACATATTTATTTTGTTTTACTAAATACTTTCACTTGCCATTTCCTTTTTCCTTTATCCTCACCATTGTACTGGCTAGTAATTATTAGGTCTCCAATCTTGTGGCTTTGCATCCTTTCCACAGAAGCTGATGTTAGGAGATCATGCTAACAGGGCAACTACCACTGAAGACACGGTTGAGCAGTGTACTGATGACACCACCAAGCTCATCTTCTGAATCTAGACTCAATTGTCAATTAGCAGCAACTGCCCTTTACTATCTACACAAGGCTTACTTTCAGGGGTCAACAAATCCCTGAGTATGTTCTACCCAGAACTTCCACCAACATCTCCAGTGTACCTGTACCCCCGATTCCCAAATAGCTTAGACATCCTTTGCAGCTCCCAGCCCACTTACATTCTGAATAATATGAAGTTGAGTCTCACCTATTATAGGTGGAACCTCCTTGATTCCACCTACTGGAAAGGTAGATTTCTTCTGTCTTTCTACAAGTCCTCCATGCCATCACTTACACTGGGGAGAGGAGCCTCAATCTTTAATATGGCATATATCAACCCTTACAAATGGTGCTTTTCCTTTTACACTGATATAATAGCATGCATTGCCAGTGCCAATCCCCTACCACCCAAAGGGCTCTGCTGGGCTATATTTTTATTAAGTATTGAGAAGATTAAACATTTTTGACTAAGTATACCAATCACTAACAGATACATTGCAAATGAACTCCTAGATATATAAAGATATTTGTAGACTATGTTTATTATATTATGTTCAGTTGTTTGTGAAAAATATTTTGCTTGGAGCACAATGGGATAATTGTATCATTTAATATTAATCTTCTGACTGTAAGTCTACGTTTAGGACACCATTATAAATTTTGATTAGCTATATCAAACAGATTCTATTATGTCAACTAAAGTCCCTGTCACATTAAGAGACTTTTCATGGATTTTCATTTGTAGATTTCACTTACATAATGTGAGTGAGTCAAGAGCAATTAAAGCATGATCCCAGGACTTTCAGTTGTGTAGTCGGACTTCCCCAGTGACTCAGTCAAACAATCTGCAACCCATCCCAACAAAATCAAACAGGTTTGATTTGTGGGTGCTGACAACCAGCTTCACCCGGAAGTGCAATACCTATAATGCAGCAATGTAGAATAAGTAATACAGGTGTTTTGGACCTCACAAACAGAAGAGAGGCTCAGCTATCTGAGGTCTCTTGATTTGTGTAAAAGGACAGAATTGAAAAAAGGGCCAAGATTGTGGCTGAACTCACTGTACCTGGAAAGCATTCGTACAGCACAGGCTCTCTGAGGCAACATTTTATTGGCTATCATAAAAAGGGAGTAGCTTGCGATACTTTGTAGATATGAAACTGTGCTGGAAAGACATAATGGAATTATGTGATTTGTCACACCCTGCAAAATCTTGTCATGTAATCAGACATACTCTGGCAATGGGTTTAGCAACTTGGTCGTCAACTTTGACATCCCTTCTGACTTGCACTTTTGTAATGTGCCCCTCGCTTAAATCTACTGTCAAGAATGATGTTGAAATGCAAAGACAAACAATGAATTAGAAATGAAAAGAAGCAAATGGAAAAAAGTTTTATAAACCATTAAATATAAAATAATACAGTTATTAGGCAGTAAGAATTTCTTCACATGCATATTATATTAGTTTCATCTGCTCTTTAACTGGTTTCATACAATATATCTGCAGTAACACCAATGCTGACTTACAACTGTTATTCACAGTCAGACAAACATTATTTAATGCACTGAAAATCCTAAATGTAAGAACATTATGATTCAGTTCAGCAAGCACAGCATGTACTTAGGCCATTCGAAGATGTGAAATCAAAAGGGTCCATAAGCCATACTTTTAAGTCTGCATCACCTTTCAAATATTTGGAACATTTATTTGTTTTTGTTTATATACTGCAAGCCTAATTTACATGCACAGCAATTAAGCAAAATAAATGTTTATGCGTGATTGACTATATTAATAATAAACAGCAAAGATGAATAATTAAATAAGGTAAAAAGTGTCAAGTTTATGTGAATTACCAGTATGTGAAAAAGTAAAGATTTTGGTCATGGCCTGTTTATTCCTTTACTCTGATACTCCTTTTGTAAAAATAATTAGAATGAGTTTGATAATGCATATAAAATTCAGCTGCTTGTTTCACCTCTTACAATATACAACCAAAAGAAGAGTAGGTAAACATTCTCTTCCTTGCACACACAGAATCCAGGCAAAGTGATCATTTCAAATATATGTAATAATCCGTACCATCATTTATTATTTCACCATAGCCCAGGAGAATGCGTTTAATATAAAAATAGTTTGGTCCATCATCCTTTATTAGATTTGAGATGAACAAGATTACATAAAAGTGTAGTCTCTTACATCGGTAATTATTGTAATGGAAATCATAGCTGATGTACCGATATGAAGTGGGACTGAAATTAGTGCCACCACATTAACCCATTTTAATAGGATTTGAGATAGATAATACAACAAATTAATGTTTTCTTCTCAAGTCAGCTTTTACTAAATGGAAACACTACAGAATGAATCCCAATTCATTCCTTTTTTCCCCACCGATGAACTGATATCTGTGGGTAAAGATTCTTAGTACTTGCCTTATCATCATGCAGTTAAAGAAATTCATTTTCACAGAGCAACAAGCACAACCAAAAAGTCCTTTTGCACATTTGCATAGATGCAGACCATTTGGGATATTTAAAAGACTAAATTTGCACAGTACTAGTGGAGTTTCTCTGGACTGAGCACTTGGTAGTGAGTGATAAATTAACAATTTACAATGGACAAAGGCTGGCAGTAAAAACTCATTTGTCACTGATTACAATTTTATAGGACTTCTGTGAAATGGTAAAACACGCTGCTCAGTGCAGCTCCAAAGAGCTGTGATCTGCACTGCTTACATGCACCATTAAGCCTTTTAAACTGAGCTCCACCCGCCATGAACTGAAAACAACGTGGCTTTTCGGCAATCAATAGGCACCACTTAAATTAAACAATGGGCCCCCCAAGCCCCACTAGTTTTCTCATCAATGAAAATAAGACCTGAATGAAGATGACTGACAGCACTATTTTACTTTAATACCAACAAAACCCAGGACATTATCAAAGGCTTGACTGTTCCTGAGACAGGTGCACCCAACTTCCTGCATGCATTTGAATCAGAAACAATTGAACTCCTCCCTCCTGGCTGTGTACTGCTAAACTGTAAGGCCTTAATATTATAAATCATTCAGTAAACATAAGCATTGCAATCTAAAATGAATAAGTCATTTTTGTAGTGCAAGTGAAAGCTACGAAATGTTTTCAAATAAAATACAAATGCATTACAGCTTAATTATTATTTGAGAAATGTGGAACCAGTGAACACATTACAATACAATTTTCATAACAGTCATTTGCTAACATGATATTTGACATTTGTTCTGTGGTTACTTTTTATTATGCTTAATACTGCAGACACTATTCCTTTGCTTCTTAAACACTCATATTGACACAATAGTCAGTAAAATATCTAACTTAACTTGTTATCTCTGTGCTGTTTCTTATGTAGCTTCCTAATCATCCCAGGTTGTTATTATTTCCACTTACTGCTAAAAAAAAGATTTTCATTTGGTTTTTTAAATTGTATACATTTTTAGCCTTTTAGCACAATATACCTAATTCTGTGACAAGCGTTTTCTAAAATAACATTGTTCAAGGTGGAAAGAGGTCAATGAACCAAGAAATATAAGCTCAGTTTTTAAAAGCCTTTCAAATGAAACCTTTTAGTGTCAAGTGATATACTTAGTAGCCCATAAAGTGTATTTAGCTTTTATAAGCTGCTAAATTGTATATCTGTGTCATATGGTTCGTCTCACCACAGAAGGGACAAAATACAAGGAAAATCCAGAAGGAAAATAACCAAATTAACACCTTGTTTCTATACTAGGCTGTCAAACTCAGTTCTTGGAGAGCCACAGAGGCTGCAGTTTTTTCACTCCAACCATTTTTTTAATTAGAAGCCAATCCTTGATGCTAATGAAACATGTCTTTTAATTATGCAGTCTCCATCTGCCATGTCGAAAATTTCTAATTTTTAAATTTCTCTTTTTCTAATGTTTTGTGGATCACAGCAGATAGATAGATAGATAGATAGATAGATAGATAGATAGATAGATAGATAGATAGATAGATAGATAGATAGATAGATAGATAGATAGATAGATAGATAGATAGATAGATAGATAGATAGATAGATAGATAGATAGATAGATAGATAGATAGATACTTTATTAATCCCAAGGGGAAATTCATTAATACAACTAAGTCCTCACTCTTATTTTCTTTTTTGTTTATTCCTTTCAAATATTTCACTGAAACAGAAATGTTAATATGAACACACGGGTGCAAATTGCTCCCGATTAGCCATTTTGATGTTACCTTGCTAAACTAACAGTAAGAAAAAAGAAAGCACCTAAATGTTCTGAATTGTAATAAGCAAGCAAACTAAAATTAAGCTAGAAAAAAATCTTCAATAACAACAATAATTCACTTTTGATCAAGAAATTTCCTGGACTGAAGACTCGCTGCCACCCCGTGTTAAACCATGTCTTTGACCTACTGTATCAAATCAACATGGGAGACCTGCATTATTTTTGTTAAACCAATGAGAACAAAATTGACTGAACTACTTCCTTTTTACTTGGTTTCCCCATTTTCCACAAGACACAAAATAGTATTCAATAATTATACTTAAATATGAATTTCTCAAACCAATGACAACACATTAGTGTATAACAAAGAATAAATATACCAGTCATTTAAAAAATGGCATACTATGGAAACAATTAAGGAAAATATATAAGTTTAAAATAAAATACCACCTATATAAACTCATACATGAGAACAAAACTTGATTAAGTGACTATAATGTTGTTGTAGATGACATTAAAGAAAGCAGAACACTAAATCTAGCAATGGAAATCCAAATATCATTAAGAACATCAGTGTATTTGCTCCTGTTTGGTTCTAAGGTTTAAATGGTCAAAAAGAAACAAAACAACTCCAGCAAGAGATGCTGATGTGCTTAGAGAGGCAGACACTAAGCAGAATTTATCATTATTTTTTATGTTCGTGTAATTCATACAATGAATTTCTGTTTGAGGGTCAATAAATTACTATCTACCTTTGAGAAGCTCAGGCAACTTGAAACCTATCATATTGGCACTAAAGAAAAGGTTACTGCTGCAGCCAGAAGAAGCAATGTTGAATGGGTGGGACTACAATGTTGAGTGGGAGGGGTTTATGGCCTGTTAACATCTGATTGGTCAGTGAATAGGAGACCTCTTGTCATTATGCATGCTGCCTGATGCACAGAACTGAACTGCTGGTTTGAAATTCCAGTTCAGGATTCACCTGTGTAAAGAGTATCCTAAAATAAATAAACACTTTTTTTTGTCTTTATTCTTGTATGATCTAGTGATTCAAATGTAAAAAGTACAATAATACACCAAATGTTTTGCCCACCAGGCAGCTCAGGCTGATGGTGCGAATCATTCAAGTAATTGAAACGCTGTTCCCCTTTAATGGGAAGGATGGCCTACATTTCAACTGTCAGCTTATGTATCCAAAGAACTGTTTGCTAAGTGTATTGCATCTTCAAGCTGAAAACCAAAGCAGTAGTTTACTCGGATGTTGCTTACTCGCATTTATCAGGACTACTCAATATTCCAATAACATGATATATTGGAGACATAAACAATACTATTAACAGGTACATGAGGTAAGCCAAACAGCAAGCAATAGGAATAGAAAGGCGAATGTCACTGCATTCTTTTTAGATGATATCGGTGACAGCCTGAAATGAAGATTAAAAACGACAAGAGTGAAATGAAGAATAGAAAATGAGCAGGTAAAATTAAGAGAAAGTGAAGACATGAAATGAACACTAAAAGTTGAGAGAGTGAAATGAGGAAAATGTGACAGCCGTAAATGCCGTAAAGTGACATTTAAAATGCAGAATGTTAAGTGAAGAATTCACATTAAAAATTCAGAATGTGAAATGAAAACTGATGGACTGGGAAGCAAACCCAGTGCTCTTGAATGGCAGGCAGCTGCAATCACTGTGTGCCAGGTAGCCACTGTTAGGGGTTGTGACGGCATGAATTTAAGAATAAAATCTGGGTGTGTGAACTTGACACTAGAAAGTGCACTTGAAATCATCATTAAACGTTGACTGCTGCATGCAATGGTGATTAAAAATCTCTCAGCCTGAAAAGAAGTTTAAAAAATAACAGCTTGAAATCAACATGCCTTTAGGCTGGCTGTTTTTGGTCTAGGTCTGTGTTTTGGGAACATGTCCTAACTCTTCTTACAGTGTATTCGGTCAAATCTGTTTAAATTGTACTTTTAAATTGTGTATTTTCCCTATTACATGTAGCAAAAGCTGTGAAAACTTCAGCATATTCATGACACTCTCTTATGTTGACAATTTAATGAATGACATACTTTTATTTTGAAAACTTCATCCTACCCATCAAGTATATCTCCTCCCATTCGACATTGGCCCTCCTAGTCATCTTTGCCCCTCCTACAAATGGCATCAGTAGCAAGGAACCAACAACAAAAGGTGCTGTAGTATAAATCAGTTACTGTCTTAACACTTTTAAGTAATCTTTTGCAATATTTAAAATGTTTCTTTGGTGGAAATTTATTGATGCTTTAATAATCTAGCCATCCCTCTATTTTCTAACCCACCCCGTGGATTCAGTGTTGCATAGACATGTCACCAATCACAGCAGCACTGGGCAAAAGGTTTGGTGGCCTTCCATTGCATGGCACACTCATGCCAATATCCATACTTTCATACTAGACTCTTGTAGAGTTGCCAGTCAACCTAAAATGCATGTCTATACAACAGGACGTAACAGGATAACTAAAGTACCCACACTGACACTGGAAGAATGTGCAAAGTGACTAGGCTAGGATTTGAACACAGAACTCTAAAGCACTAAACGATGTGCCACCTTAACATCTTTACATCAATACTATAACTTGAAATATTCCTAATTTTACTTTAAATACACCATTATGTGTTTTTAATGAGGCTATGGAATTTCAGTAATATTTTTCAGACAGCAGATAAATGCAAACCATTACAAACATGTGATAAGAACTACAGACACCTCTGTAAACATTTGCTATCAAGACTGCCACCACTATCCTAAATAATCCTATATAAGTACTGCCAATTCTTTCAGTCAAATGTGCAACTTTCTAAATATTACCACAAAAAAATGCAATAACAGATCAAGTAAACGCTAAATGATTTAGTCTTTGAAATTAAGGTTTATTTTCATATTACCTTACATTTTATTTCATTTGTGTTCATGAATTTGTAGGAAAAAGGTTCAGCTTTTACAACAACAATAATGGGGTGTGGTTGCCAAACTGTCTACAACTAAAACAAATCCAAGTTTACAAAGCCATCCCATCCCATACTTCAAAGCTTTCTGAAACTTAGAATAATTTTTGGAGGATTTGCCTAAAATGAAAAAATGGTTATCCACATTCACTTCAAATGCTACAGATAAAAAGTGTAATACTAATTTTTTCTTTACTCATGTTTGGAATTGCAGGTAGCAAAGTTTTTCCCGGCACCAAGAAAAAACAATTGTAACAATTATAGGTAGCACAGGAATCATGAAGATACCTTACCCGGATGGGAGGCCCTGAGTGGACAGAAAGGCATCCCGGCCAAGAGAGGTTAAGGATGTCACACCCGGACAAGGCTTTCCTAATGAATGGACAGACATGTGTAACACCTTCCCTGGCCATGATAAAAGAGGAGAACAAGGAAGTACTGTCTCTGGGGGGAATGGTGATTGAAAGAGAGATAGCTTGTGCTTTGGTACTTTTTGGAGGCATTTGTGCAATAAACACCTGTTTGTTTGAACCTGGGACCGTCTTGGTGTATTTTTGTTTGTGGTTTGGGGCTCTCTGGTGCCCCCATCCTTCACAAATGTTAAGACATTTTTAAAAGCCCAACAGAAATGTACAAATGGGAACTAGCAAAATGTGTATGATAAAGTTGTTGTGGAAAAAAAAATGAATTGTGCAATTTAAACCTAATTAAGCCAATACAGGTTTATTGAAGGCTGGGCCTTATTACAGAACTAGTAGCTAACCCTGGACAATGCACCACACTCCATTGAGCACAGTCTCACACCCACACCTACATTCATTCATACACAGCCAGTTTAGAGTCACTGTTTCAAATAATCTGCATGTCTTTGGGATGAGGAAGGGAAATAAGAGTAATGGGAGAAAAATTCTTAACAGTTACAGAGAGAACATTCTAAAGTCAACATAGAAAGTGACCAGGTTGGGATTCAAACCCAGTTCACCACAAAAGTCACTGAAATAAAAAACAGGACATTTGCAATAATTTATTTTTAAAATACTGTACAGTCAATTTAAACACATTCATCAGTGGGCTCTGCCTTGCACCTGATTTTTCCAAGACAGGCTTTGGCTCCCAGTAACCCTGCAATGGAAAGAGTAGTTTTAGAAGATATATGAATAAATAATGTACTACTGCAACTGCATGTCACATAATAACTATAATAAAAGAAAGAAGTGGCATGATTGCCTATGTTCTTTAATATTCTTTAATTAGTCTCAAAGTCCCATCAGCTAATACATTTTCAAACCAGGATCTCCTGTTTATTGGAATTTTTTTCCATTTACCTAATGAGAGTTCCTACCATCAAACATTTTTCTGCGATTTGTACACATAGTCTTACAAACATGGATTATGTCTTCTAATAATACAGTATTTAATAAAAAAGAACCATGTTTTCATTTACCTATTTTTATCAGTTAATTTTCTATCTAATTTAGTTTACTTACTGAAAAGGATGGAAAGACTTTGGACATTAAAGTGAGTATATGCGGTATATACAGTTTTTGGTTCAATTCATTTTTGAGATCTCTGATAATGTTATAATGTTATCTCCACATCAGATATACTGTAGTAGATATTTACTCAGAATGTTTTGCATTTTCTTATAGTTCTCATGTTTTCTTTATAATATGCTGATGCCTATCAAGCATTCCTCTTTTTCCTCTAAAAAAAGTTGTGTGATAAGGATAAATTAGGGTTCTCTGACAACTACTAAAGCTTCTTGGTTAATGTTAGATATTCAAAAGAAAAAAAGAATATGTATCTTAATGTTATATTTTATATTAAAAATATGTTATTAGGGAAAATATACAAAATATTTTACCCAGGCAAATTTTGACTAAGTAATGCAGCCTAAAACAGCTAACAAAATCATGTGTTTTACAGATATATATAGGTATCCCCTGATTACCCTGCTCAACATCAACGTCAACAGGGTTGTAATTTACAGGAGGGATGTGTGCATACTGTAAGTGCATGAGAAGAAAGAGCACAAAGCAATAAAATTCAATAATGAAAGAGAAATGCTGAATTTAGCAAATTCATATTATACAACCTGACATTAGTTACTTTGTTCTGGCAAGATTTAAGTGCCTGAATCTGTAATATGGGAAATACTACTTTAAATAGAAGCCAATTCACTCACAAATATGTATTGTGCAGGCTGAACAGTTTCTCCATCAAATTCACTGCATCAAGTGTTAACCCTTGCTTATATTATCCACTATACACTTCTGTGCATACAAACTTGCTTAAGAGTGTTTATTTATTTACTTGGATTATTTCCTTAGTATTATTCAACTTCTTGGCTCATAAATGAACATAACCCTACTGGGTATATTTATATGTTATACTGACAAAACCATGGAGAAATAGAACAAAATTGTTTGAGGGACTTAAAAAAAAAACACACCAGTCATTTCCCCTTCCAATTCAAAGACCACAACTAGACAGCTTACACTGTCAGTTCTCAGTGCAGAGAAAACTCGGCACAGCTTCAAAGATCTTTTCAAAGCCATAATCCTAATAGGTCGTGGTTTGTTCCAACACATCAAAAAAGAGAGAAAAGAGGTGCAGAAAAATAATGCATGAACTGGCAGAGATGCTTAAGGGAAGATTGGCAGAGGATTTACTGTACAGGGGGTAAAAATCAGAAAGATTGGTCTGAGGATGTGGGTTACAAAGGATATGAAACAGGTCTGCTTGACATCATGATACACAAACCTTTTCAGAAGTTTGTCATGTGTTTTTTTCATTTTTTATTTTCTTCTATTCTGCTTTAAAGGTCCACTTTCTATCATTAGCGACACATACGCTGGATTTTATTTACATATTATCTAGAAAATGAAATTTAAAAAGTACTAAATACTTAGGGAATGGTAATTTTTTAAAATAGAAAAATCTCTTGTACTATATGATGAAAAATGAAAATCAGAGTTTTTAATCTTCTCCACAAGTTTTAAGTTTACCTTAGTTCATTTTCTGTTATACATTTCACTGACAAAATCAACAACAGATACAAATGTCCTCACTGGAGAATAAGCTTATTAATTAGTCACCCATGGGAACAGAGCCATTGATTTACTGTCAGCAGTACAACAAAACACAGACCACAGACTGTTTTTCCTACTTATGCTGGGGAAACAATTAATTATCTTGAGAAAAACATTTTTGTTATGTATGCTGTATTGACAAAAAAAAATCAATTCAGGCTGCATACCTTGGGGGGGGGGATTGGTGCGGGTGATAATATATTCTCATGGAGGTGGAAAAATGGGCTGTTAGGGACAAGAAGATGACTAATGAGAAGCCCAGGTCTTCAGGCTCACGGGTAACAGTCATCACCACATAAGACCATGAAAGACTTCTGTTGGAGGATAACATTGGGGAATCAGATAAGCCATTGGGGCAGCTTTTGTAGATTAACAAATAATGACCTTGGTTGTCTTGCTTTAATTAATCTAAAAGGAAAGTCTGTAAAAAGAGTAACAATTTTATTTCTGAGATAAAATTACTTGTTAATAAAGAACACCTACTGTCATGCCAAAAAAGTATTTTAACTGTAGCCTTCAAAGTGGGTTTATTTTTGTGTGCAGTATTCTGTCACTGCTAGGTTTTCTGGTCCTGAATGTCATTTGTGTCAAAGAACAAAAAAACATATCTGTGCCTGTTATCTTTGTAATGAGGCTGGCCACAGATTATGAAGGAAAAGGATGATCCCAGTACAACATGGCATGTATTTTGTTTTAATCTCAGAGAAAAATAAATGTGCACAATAGCTGCTCCATCACATAGCAAAGCAAAATGGTTATGGAAATTAGGCATTAGGCAAGCCTCCCTGCTGCTCAAAGCGCTTGCATCCTCTCTGTGTTTTCATTCTAGGTTTCATGCCCTTTTTTCTGCTTTCAGATACTGGTTCAAGGGCAACTTGAAGGAAATGTGCTGCCCAGTTATTGAAGTCAGACCTTCCCTATCCCACACATTTTCATTATTCCTTACACTTTTACTGCATGCTTGTGCCAAATGATTCTGCTTTTCCAGTATGTTTTTGTTTTTCATGCTAATTTCTTTTACAGTTTATAAAGGTAGAATCAAAAATGGGTGCACAAGTTTGCAGAGTACTACATATAAAATCTTTTTTTAATACTTTGTTTTAAAAAAACTCTTATGTTAATAGTTCTGATACTAGAAAAGCCTAGAATTCAGGAATGCTAATATAAACAAATTGGGGCTATAGTGAGTAGTTTTTTTTTCTTTAGAGACCACACCTTAAATAATAATACTACAATGATATATCACAAAAAAACATGATACATGACTCGAGAAGAAAAGGACCGTCTCCACTTAACACATCTCACTAATGGTAAATATTATTATGAGTCTGTAATTATTGCATGGTACACCTCTATCCTATATATAATGTGTAGTATTTTTACTCTCTTGTGCATGTGAAATAATGAGTCTCGGTAGTGTCCAGTAATATTGGTAATGATTGGTTGTTGGCCTACAACAATGAGCTAAATAAACAGCAAAGTAGACCCCTTAGTAAATTTAGTGCATTAACTGGTCATTCATTTCAAGTAACTAATGAACAGAAAAAGGTCACCATTAAAACAAAATAATATCTAGTGTCAGAGTAGTGACAACTTTTAAGCATGCTTCATGATGTGATCACCCAAGGTGTAATCCTCCATCTCTGACAGTAATGGGACCCAGAGGCTCTGAATTTATTATTTCTGTACTGGGAATGAAATCTTTCCTGACAAAACAAAAATAGCATACATTTTATTTATTCTGATTCTGAATCTGTGTACAAACAATAAACAGAAATATAAGTGCTTGCTTGACAGAAATACATCTTGCTAATAATATCTATTAAGCGTGGGAGAGCAAAGATGGAAAGGTCATTGCCAAGTGGGCACGTCAGGTCTTCAAATAAGTAATTTGATGACTTTTTCTATTGCTCAAAAATTGTGGAGAATAACAAAATTATTCTGAATCAAATTCTGTGAATGTTCATACTCCTAACTAAGTTCATTTAAACTTTTTCACAAACAAAATTACAGGAAAAAAAAACTCTTTCTGTACCAGACCTGAAACTTGTAAAACCTATGAAAAATGACCTACATGATTTAAATATTTTTCAATTGTCTAAATTGTATCAGATTTTTTTTTCTTGAAAGGTATTTTTGTCAAAAACATAATGTTTAGTATACCAGATGTTTATCTCTCTCTCTTTAATAAACTAGAATCAATTGTAACTTTGTGCATTTGGAATACAAAATGGCCATGCATAAAAAATGTATTTGAGGAGGACATTGTGCTACTTAACTTTCAATGGTACCAGAGGCGTGTTAATATCAGTATTATTAGACTAATCACAAAGACGTTATTCCTCTATGTATGCTTTTTTCCTTTTACACCTAGTGCCAATAATTGCACACAACAAACCGCAATCCAGTGGTTCAACAATTATTAAAATATATGATACTATTGCAGTAGGTATTTGAGGACTGAGACGTGTGGGGAACAGCCCGGACACAAACAGGTAGACATCATTTTGTACCCAACACACATTAATTTACAAGTTCTATTTACAAAGTTCAAGTGTACCACAACCCACAGACTCCCCAAAGTCCAGGCCAACCACTATGCCTCACTCTTCAGGCCGCCTCCATGTCTCCTCCTGAGACCTTGTCCAACTGCTCTCCCGACTCCAGCCTCCTTGTGAAGGGAGGCGGCCCCTTTTATTAGCACCCGGATGTGCTCTAGGTGTGTTCCGGCAATCTCCCACGAACACGCCCCAGTGTGGTGGAAGTACTGGGGTCCAGAAACCTTCAGGCATGGGAGCGCCCCCTGGTGGTGACCACAGGTCCCTACAGGGCTGAGCTTCCAAGCTCTGTACCCGTGGCACCCAAAACAACCAGGGCAGTCGCCCTCCTCCGCTCTTCCTGGGCATCCCGGCTGGGCTTGTTCCCCAGCCGCGTGCCACAGACGTTAACTGTTGACTGCACACTTTCAACACAATCATATATTTCCACTACTCTTAAAATGCACAATATTCATGATACTTACAGATTTTAATGTTTACAGTATATTTGCATCCTTTGGACCACTGAACCCTTAATATGAACTTTAAAAAAAATTAATAAATGCAAGTTTGAGAAATTGCTAAAAAAACACCTAGGTAATATTACTAACCTACATAGAGAAATTATACTTTATAGATGTAATACATGTAAAGGTGGAATCTCGAGACTATATTAGTACATTCACATGAGTGCACCACTACATAGTCTGAGACAACATGGAGAACTGAACTTTCAATTAGATTTTCAAATACTGAATGTGTGTAGAGAGAAAAAGAGAGAGAGACAGAGAAAGGGAAATTCAATTATCATTAGTGAGGAGAAATCATTTTGGTAGTGTTTTTAATTGAGAAAGCCAACCCACCAAATAGGCAGTGATAGGAGATGTACCAGTGAGGAATTTGCACATGTAGCATTTGTTTTGTATAGCCATCACCCCAGTCCCAAAGGTATCACGTCCTAGTGAGCTGAATGACTTCCGGCCTGTTGCTCTGACATCACATGTGATGAAGACCATGGAGAGGCTGCTGCTTCGCCACCTGAGGCCACAGGTTCAACACACCCTCGATCTTCTGCAGTTTGCATATCAGGAGAAGGTGGGAGCGGAGGATGCCATCATCTATATGCTACATCGATCCCTCTCCCACTTGGACAGAGGCAGTGGTGCTGTAAGAATTATGTTTCTAGACTTCTCTAGCGCCTTCATCACAATCCAACCTCTGCTCCTTAGGGACAAGCTGACAGAGATGGGAGTAGATTCATACCTGGTGGCATGGATCGTGGACTATCTTAAAGACAGACCTCAGTATGTGCGTCTTGGGAACTGCACGTCTGACATTGTGGTCAGCAACACAGGAGCGCCACAAGGGACTGTACTTTCTCCGGTCCTGTTCAGCCTATATACATCGGACTTCCAATACAACTCGGAGTCCTGCCACGTGCAAAAGTTCACTGATGACACTGCTATCGTGGGCTGCATCAGGAGTGGGCAGGAGGAGAAGTATAGGGACCTAATCAATGACTTTGTTATATGGTGCGACTCAAACCACCTACACCTGAACACCAACAAAACCAAGGAGCTGGTGGTGGATTTTAGGAGGCCCAGACCCCTCATGGACCCCGTGATCATCAGAGGTGACTGTGTGCAGATGGTGCAGACCTATAAATACCTGGGAGTGCAGCTGGATGATAAATTAGACTGGACTGCCAAGACTGATGCTCTGTGTAAGAAAGGACAGAGCCAGTTATACTTCCTTAGAAGGCTGGCGTCCTTCAACATCTGCAATAAGATGCTGCAGATATTCTATCAGACGGTTGTGGCGAGCGCCCTCTTCTACGCGGTGGTGTGCTGGGGAGGCAGCATTAAGAAGAAAGACGCCTCACGCCTGGACAAACTGGTGAGGAAGGCAGGCTCTATTGTTGGCATGGAGCTGGACAGTTTGACATCTGTGGCAGAGCGACAGGCGCTCAGCAGGCTCCTATCAATTATGGAAAATCCACTGCATCCACTAAACAGTGTCATCTCCAGACAGAAGAGCAGCTTCAGCAACAGACTGCTGTCACTGTCATGCTCCACTGACAGACTGAGGAGATCTTTCCTCCCCCACACTATGCGACTCTTCAATTCCACCCAGGGGTGTAAACATTAACATTATACAAAGTTATTGTCTGTTTTTACCTGCATTATTATCAATCTTTAATTTAATATTGTTTTTTGTATCAGTAAGGTGCTGCTTGAGTATGTGAATTTCCCCTTGGGATTAATAAAGTATCTATCTATCTATCTATCTTTTACTTTAATACATTACTTAATGGTTTTCTTGTTCGGCTCTCCTGTTTGTTTTTATTAGTAAACTCACTATTTTGGAGTTTCTCTGGTTAGGGACCTGGAATCATACAATTATATATTTTACAGTGTTTTGTCAGAGAAAATCACGAAAACCTTTCAAATTTTATTTCAAAAAAGAAAATTAGTATTTTAATGAACAAAACCTTAAAGAAACAGACTGCTGTTAAAGTCTAGATCATAGGTAGGCAGTCCCAGTCCTGAAGGAAAAAATTTGCTACAGGCTTTTATTACAATCAGTTTCATCACTAGAAACCAATTATTTAGTTTGTGGAGTAAGCATTTAGTTCAATACTTCACATCTTATATTTATTATCAATCCACCATGTCAGATATTCCTTCCAAGCTAAATTTTACTATTCTGGAAAAATTAACACAATCGACTAGGAAAGACTGAATCCTCTTAATTTCTCAAGATTTAATTGTTTTTCTCAAAGCATATTATTAAAGAGCCATCTAATGATGAACACACATATGGTTCGTTCACAAATGGTACAAATATCAAATCATGGTGATAGGAGGTATCTTTTTAAATTCAAATTAAAGCTATATTATTATTAATTTATGAAACTGTAGAAAAATGGCTACAGCAAGGAATTTGATTTAAATATTGTGATTAAAAATGAGGTTGTAATTACATTACAATATAGGATCAGTCAAACGTCTGCAGCCACAGTGGCCTTTAAGGAAATGATTCTGAGACCTCTACTTTAAAATGTGCTCTTCAGAAAAGGCATAGGGGCACAGTTAGGGCTGGATGACATGGAAACAGATCTTATCACAATAATTTTTTTATATCAGTCTATTGATATATAACACGATATATATATCAAATCACTATTTCAGTCAGGCTTAAAGGTTCCTTTTTATTCTTAAGTGAGATGTGAAGATATTATAATATTAATTTTGGTTTAAATATTATTTAATTTCTGTCAGAAGTTGAACATGACAAATGTACTGTAGAACATTATATAACTGTATTTCAAATAAATAATATATGTATATAATGAACTAAAATCTTAATTCTGACTAGTCAAAAGCTCAAGTGTTACAGAAGAACACAAACAAAATGCTCAATAAAGGCTAAGTTCTAGGTTAAATTCTTTGGTAAATTCCAAATAAATAGTAGGTTATACAAAATAAAAAAATCTCAGTACTAACCAGTCAAAAGCTTTCAAGTTTTACAGGAGAACACACTAATTTGTTGGTCAACTCCAATTAAAAATAAAATTTTAATTCTAAAATTCTAAAATCTTAAATCTAAAACTAAAATCTTAATATTTTCAAGTTTTACAGGATAACACAAAGTAAATTCTTTGGTCAGTCCAAATAAATAAAGTAGGTATTAATACAAAATAAAATCTCAAAAAAACTACCTCTATACTGTATCCTTTCCTTTGAAAAGATTTAAACTGTTTAAAATGGTTGGAAAATAAACCCACAAATAGGCAAAAAACATTCTGAATATATCCTCAGTATAAATTCAAGCAGCTTTCAAATGTAAACGAAGGAGAACATAAACAAATTTGACATATTCACTTAATTGTGGTCCTCTTATGCTCCAATGCAAAAAAAAGTGTCTGAGAAAGACACAAGAAACCCCATTAGTGTAACACTTGCTTGGGTCTGGTACTGTAAAGTCTTGCATTGTGCATGCTCTAAAGGATGGCACTGTTTCAGATGGTACAAAAGAATAGTGGTATTAACTCCTTTTGTGTGAACATGCTTTCAACACAATTTGCACTGCACACTACTCTGCTTCTTGTCGGAGTTTAAATAGCCAAAATATCTTCATACTACCGAATTCCTTAGACCATCCTTCTCAACAATGTCTTCATCTTTTGAGCCTTGGTCTTTGTCTGTTGGGGCGTCTTCTTTGGTAACGGTGATTTTTTTTTGAGTTTTCGTTAATATTTTCTGTTGTCATTTTCTCTTTTATCTCACTCCCACTCCTGGCGTACTGGCATGCACGGCTGCTGCAATACAAACACTGGCACATGTGCTGCTGCCAGCTGTTACACTCCAAGCTGTCTGCATCATCCTAACCTGATGTGGCTGTAACTCTTTTCAAGCGACATGAGTGGTTCGGCACACAGCTATTCTTATTATCATTGACTTTTCATGTTGTCTTTCAAAACATGGATGGAATGAGTTCTATCGACTTTCAAGTGATCATATCTTATGTTTCTATTGAGGAAAATTTATTGAGATAATTATCTTCATTTTATCTCCAAGCCCTAGGCACAGATATAAGTTTGTAAACTGTAAATTTTAGACAATTGTTACCAGTTTTCTGTATGCACAAGGATTTGCAGATACATGGAAAAACTACTTTGCGGTGTACCTGAACATAAACATATGAGGCATCTTCATATCCTGACCTGACATTTTCTTAGGCACATTAGATGAACTGTTAAATAGCAATTTACAAATTTAGTTGCTGTGAATGGCCTTTTCTTGACAAAGAAAATGTCAGAAAGTGGGAGAGAGATGTGCCTGTTGTCACATATTCAGTATACCAGTTTAGACTGTTGTATTTCTAATTAAGCAATATTTAAGAAAAACTGGAAACATCTCAGAATGTACATAAAGTGTCAGACACAACAAAACAATTCTTCATTGACATTCAGAACAAAAAATTTTAATTCTTCAAACATTATAAAATCTACATGAAATTGAGGATAAATGTTCATTCACACCATAATAAACAGAGGTGATGGACAACGATGGGCTGGTTTCAATCTAAAATGAGCAAAAGAGGTGATCCCTAAAAAAAATTACTAAATGCAGTATATCTGAAAATAACACCAGCTGGTATTTTTGCTACCCCTCTTTTCAATCAAAAACTTATAAGCTGTTTCATAAGCACAAGATGTCACATATGTACCAGTTCACGTGTTTGTAGTTTCTCTGAGCCTCAAGTAGTTACGTTAGGAATTTATTGTTGCTAGTCCTAAACACAAGTATTTTCTAATCATATATATACTGTTCATTGACATGGTCTGCAAAAGAGGTTTTCTAGATGCATGGTTTAATTAAATATTATTATATGCAAATATAATCTGCCAGTGTATACTGATTGTGTTTCTGTATGTACAAATTTTATTCAAGAGTAGCTGTTTACTGTTCCTACCTTTTCTGGATAACAAAGCATCATATTATAGTAGAAAGCTGAACCCTAACTCAGTCTTGTCAACAGAAAAAACTATCTGCAAAGTTAAGATGAAGCCGCAAACTCTTACACAATTGACCCAAAGAAGTACTCATTTAAGTACAGTATTGTGATTCAAGCGTTTTCCCTTTTTAAATTAGAATAATCTTCATGTTGCATTAGTTGATCTTTGGAAAATCAAGGCCAGAGTCTGAATGATGTGGGTTTAAATCTGAGAGTTCTCCACTGCGATTGTATAATAATGTGTACATTATCTGAATGAATTCATTATTTCAGACCTTTACAAATTCAGAAATCCTTCTGTGGTTGTCTAAAAGATGCAAGATTTCCCATTGAAAAGGTAATTTTCAATTTAAGTGAACATAATTAAAGTGTAAGAATTTCAATTAAATATCTCTGTGCCTGACAGTACAGAGTCAGGAGACAAGTTAAATTTGAATCAGATTAAGAAGCTAAGAATACCAAAGAACTATTTATGCCACAGTATATATTGCATATTTAAGATATAGACCCCTGCTATGAATACAGTTTAAAATGCCTTTATATAAAAACTTAATGATTTAATTTTCTTTCCTTTATTCATTTTTTGCAGATGCATTGAAGAGATATCGCATTAGATAGAAAAGCATGTTTAATTAAATATTTGTGCTGTTTTTCCAACAGCATGTTGCTTCTTCTTTTTTGTATTAATGTATTACAATAGTGAACCGTATTATTTTAAATATCAAGTATTTATACCAGTGTCTTATAGTTTAAGAGTGGTTGTAGCTAAGTTCAGCCAGGGAAAGTGGAAATTATTTCATTTAAAATATACTGATCACTTTTAGTTCATCTATTAAACTAGGGGTGGCAGTCCTCATGGGCTTCAGTGAAGGCTATTTTTCTGAATGAACCTCTCAATTACTGAATTCCTTGAATTAATTCTTCATTTAGACATATTTAATAGCACCCCTCTGCAGTTTTTCATAGGTCAAGATTTTAAAAGTGTTGCTGACTACAATTAGCCTGTCTATAAAATACGGGAGGTTCAGATGCTAAATGTCTGTCTCATGGAACAAAATAATTACAAGTAACCAGATGATTATCTAGAATGAAAGCCAGCAGACATCTGGAAATGATTTTAATATATGTACACTAAATATATGAGTTATTTTTGACTGGTCCAAAAATGTAATATTAATGGGTTCATCTGCAGAATGCTTGGTGATTTAGTATTTTTTATTGCTGCCTCACTGCTGATTTTTAATCCTAGCCTGACCACTGTCTGTGTGGAGTTGACACATTCTTCCTATATCTAAGTAGGCTTATAACTTACAAACCACATCTCAAACACCGGCACCACATCCTGGGACACTTCCTACTATGAGCACCATGTTGTTGGAATAGACTCCCCACAACTCTAAAACTTCACTGAGACACTTCAAACATGTCTGGATGGATCAATGTATGGGTTCACTTTAAGACTTATGCAGGTAATAAACATACTCTATTTCAACTCTACCAGTTATCCCCAATATCAATAATGATTGTTTTCCATAAAATAGTTTGTTCAGTTCAGGGTTTTGCCTCTGTTCCACAGCTAACAATAATGACATGTAGCTGTAATATTAAGTTCCTCCCATCCCTGCTTGAAGGTTCCAATGCGGATACCATGGGATCCTCCAGTATTTCTTGTTCTTGAATTATGTATGTGCTCATACTACTGGAGAGTTTAATTTATAAAACTTTTACTTCATATGAGTAGAGGTGGGCGGTATGACCAAAATTTTATGTCACGGTATTTTTCTAAATTCTGTCGGTTTCACGGTATTAGACGGTATTTTTTCCCCATGCATGAGTGGATGTTAACCACATTTTCCACTGCAATTACTGCAGTAGACTGGCTAAGAATAACCTATTAGACTGTTATGAGAATTGTACATCGTACAAAAAGACATTTTAATGTGCACACAAGTATTAATCCAGGTTTGCATGGCCCCATAAAGTGATAGTTTTCAAGGGGGTGGCACTAAAGAGAAGGAATCACATTGCATGACAGATGCAGTCAAAATATAAAACCTTTAATTAAACAAATTTTGCAAAAGCTTAAACTATGATTTTGACAACATATTTTCAACCATCCAAAGAGGCATTTAGACTTAGTAAAATATCCAGAGGTGTTTGTCAAAAGTTGGATTGCACTGAACACGTCTTAGAAAAGGAATAAATAGTAAATATTTTTTGTAAACCAACTACACTTTCTGTTAATGTTAACAATCTCTGTCCACTGACACATTTAAGTGACTTTTTAAACAATTTTACCATCATTAAACTGCATAATATTTAAACTAATAAATAACAACAATAAAATACATAATAGTATTACTGATAGCTACACCATTACTTCAAGGCTTCAAGCCCAGGTGCATTACACAGTATTCACCAAATTAAAATAAAATAAAACAAGTGCAACTTGGTGATGACATCTTACCAACTGTACCATCATTTAGGCAAACTGCATTAATATGGACCTTGCTTCAAGCTAAGCTATATACATAAATAATAAAAACTGAAAAATGCATTTATGATGCTGTTTGTGGTATAGCCCTATGGAAGCGCATTAGGGCCACTGTGAAGAAA
This sequence comes from Erpetoichthys calabaricus, assembly GCF_900747795.2. NCBI lineage: Eukaryota > Metazoa > Chordata > Cladistia > Polypteriformes > Polypteridae > Erpetoichthys > Erpetoichthys calabaricus. The sequence continues at coordinate 169,830,850 of NC_041396.2, read as the reverse complement.
AAAAAATATGGACACGGAAGAAAAAAACAAACTATATGTCGAGAATAAATTCGACATGTTGACTATGTCAAGATTAAAGTCGACATTTCCACTTTATTCTCATAGTTTATTTTATAAATTAAAGTAGAATGTTGTAAACTAAACTTCATCCTAAAATCAATGTTTAATTTACTAGATTTTCTCAAACCCCGTCACAAGTTAATGCAGCACATCAAATACTTTGTGTTAAGTGTTCCCCAACCCAGTCGTTAATCACTACGCTTCTTAAACTGACTTCCTCCGCACTAACAGCAGGCGCCTGCAGCAATCACCGCATAGATAAACATCTTTGTGAAATTAAAACTAGTTATTAACTTAGCCAACGGAGTGTTCAGAACTTTAAAAATATCTTCGTTATACATGTTTAATTATGCCATCCATTCAGAGTTGCGCCAATCTCTGAACGAGTCGCCAGCACATTGCAGGATCAATACAAGCAAAACATACACTAGCAAGTACAAAAACAAGTACAACTTGACTTGCAGTGTTATCCAGTAGTATAGAAACAGCATTTACACATCTGACCTTTTAAAACCAAAGTATCTCCAGGAAACGGACGTGATTCCTTTTTTTTCGGCAAAACTTCTTCTGTGTCATTATGTTCAACTTTATCGTCAGCTTCAGTTTTGGAATGCTCTCTGTCCATTTTCACCGCGCAGCATACCTATGCTACCGCCCACTATTTGGTGGTGTAGCAGTGAAAAAGAGCCCTAGTGCAACAAATCTGTGTTTAGCAGTATAGCAGTGAAAAAGGTCCCCACTTGAACAGTTTCCCGCTGCGCCACATTCCGAACGTCGTTTAGGCAATTTAAACCAGTGTTGCAGTATAAGAAAAATCCATATCATAAAAAAATAAAAAACGGTTTTCGGTATGAACCGGTATACCGCCCAGCACTACATATGAGGTTATAATCATATGCTGTCTATGCCTCACTGCAGTTGATGTATTGTTCACTTACTGTTCACAGCACAACTATATTGGTCACTGCACAACTACAGAACCTAGCACTCTATAAGTCATAAAGGTTCAGTCTGGGCTCCAAGTGCTACTGCAAGAGCATCCTTATTACATGAAAGAATTGGCTCAGTGAATAATGGTACATTATTTAACAATGCTAAGCACAGAAGAAATAAAATACAAAATAAACACTAAAGATGGAGCATTTAAGTTGACATGTTGGCCAGAGGCTCAGTGGAAGACAGGACCACAAAGTCTATCTATTAGCTAAATCTGACTACCTCTTCCTGACTGGGAACCTCACTAATCGTTCAAAATGGTAACAGGTGGCAGTTACAAATACCAGTTACTTACTCAGCATTTTCTTATAAACCATACACAGTGGAACCTCGGTTCACGAACGCCTCGGTACACGTACAACTCGGTTTACGACCAAAAAGTTTACCAAACATTTGCCACGGTTCACGACCACACACTCGGTATACAAACAAGCCAGTTTCCCTTTCGGTTTGTGCACGCGGATGATTTCCGCACGTGTTGCATTGTTCTCGGTCAGACGTGAACTGCTGAACTGCTGCAATGTAAGAGAGAGAGAGAGAGAGAGCAGGCAGGCTCGTGTGCTGATGAGAGAGAGAGAGAGAGAGCAGGCAGGCTCTTGTGCTGATGAGAGAGAGAGAGAGAGAGAGAGAGAGAGAAAGAGAGAGAGAGAGAGAGAGAGAGAGAGAGCAGGCAGGCTCGTGTGCTGATGAGAGAGAGAGAGAGAGAGAGAGCAGGCAGGCTCGTGTGCTGATGAGAGAGAGAGAGAGCAGGTAGGCTCGTGTGCTGATGCGAGAGAGAGAGAGAGAGTAGGTAGGCTCGTGTGCTGATGCGAGAGAGAGAGAGAGAGAGAGAGAGAGAGAGAGAGAGAGAGAGAGCAGGCAGGCTCGCGTGCTAGAGAGAGAGACAGAGAGAGCACGTGCAGCTGAGAGCGAGCCTGTACGTGCAGCTGAGCAGGAAGCCTGGGTGTTTGTCAGTGTTTTTACATTAGTTTACTATTACACTGTGCATTCTATGGTGTAATTAACTATATTTGTGCTTAAAAATATTTTAAAAATATATTTACATACAGTTCGTACGGTCTGGAACGGATTAATTGTATTTACATACAATCCTATGGGGGAAATTGCTTCGGTTCACGACCAATTCGGTTTACGACCAGAGGTTTGGAACGAATTATGGTCGTGAACCGAGGTTCCACTGTATACAGGGATACTCTTGCTGTTGCAGAATAATTAGAATTACCCATTTCAATATAAATTAGTCTTAATAGTTTAAGCGTAAATTTTAGTGAAGAGCAAAGACACAATCATTCAGTGTAACATATGTGTAGTCTGTGCATGTAAGGACATCCAAGAATTTGGCTGCAATGGCTCAGGGTCAAACCACTATTAAACATGCATAAAATATTACATTTCAATAAAATAATTAAGCTAAGTTTATCATTTCTTACACAATATTCTGTTTAAACTAAAAATAATAAAACTAACTTTAAATAATCTGAAAGATTTGTATCCACCAATTTTTCTATTCAAACAAAAATGATTACCCTTGGAATTTACCATTATAGTAGTTTTGTTCTTCTTATTCATCTGTACATTACATTCATAGTTACCACAACAGTAAACCTTCTAGTTTACTTTTTCCAACAGGATACAGTACATCACTATACTATTGTCAAATTTACTAGAGTCATGTTCAAATATACAGCATATTAAGGCTTTCAAATTTAAAAAAATGCAAACAATGTTCTTGTATAAATTGAACAATAATCATGTTCCAAGCAAAATCCAAAAACTGGTATTTGTGGTATCTGTGTATAGCGTCAAAAACAAATTGGAATGGAGCATACAGAGCATGAAGCATTGTATAAATCCCAAGAAATCAAACTGGGCTACTGTTTAGTACAGGAACTGACAATAACTTGCCCTAGTCTTTACAGTGGCTATAGGTTTTCTTTTATACTAGTTTCTAATTCTAAAATTAATCTGAACCCCTGAAGATACCTGAGATTCTAATTTAATTGCTGCAAGTCTGACCTCATCTTACAGTATGCCTACCATGTCCAAAATTTTTTTTTACTGTCAAACTGTTCAGGCACAAATCTTTATTCATTTAGCTTGTTTTCCATTACATTTTAGTTTATTTTCTTCTTAGGATTCTAATTATTAATGGGGGTAGCATTACCCAGCTACTGTAATTTGGAACTAATTATACCCTTGAGTGTTTGTTAAGAAACTGGTTGTTACACTGTTAAAAAAATAAATAAACAGCAGTCACAGTAGCTCACCTGAGCCAGGATTGGTAATCCCCATGTTTACAGCAAGGGACGCTTGTGGCCATAGCAATGGATCATCTTCAGATTGGGAAGGAAGTCTAATCATTTACTCTTGTATATATTTATCTCACTAGAATAAAGTGTAAATAGTATCATATTGTCTTTGTTTTTAACTGACCCACTCATACACACAGCCAATTTAGAGTTGCCATTTAAACCTATCCATTACATCTCTGGGGATGTTTGAGGACAACCAAAGTATCCAGACATGTGGAAAATATAAACCTACCACTTCCACACAGACAATATCTGGATTCTGCATTAATAAAGCAATAGAGCTAAACATTGAGCCACTCTGTGTGGATAGCGCTTTGAGTACTGAGAAAAGCGCTATATAAATGTAATGAATTATTATTATTATTATATCAGCCAGCACCAATAATATCAAAGGTTTTTTTATTGCAATTTACAAAATTCCCTGTGCACATTTTTTCCTGTCTAGAGGCCATTGCAAGCTGTACTTTTGCTTTATAAATGTGCAGTAGAACACAGGACACCCTATGCATTTTCTTTATCTTTTAAGTTCTGTCATACATTACAAATAAGTGCTACATTTAACATTTTGAAAGACTTCTTTTCACTGCCTGTATATCTTTTTTCTACATGTGAGAATACAAAACTGATGACAGACAAACTGGAAACATAATTTGCATTATTGTACTAAATATATGACTGACCTCATAAGAGAATGTGCATCAAAGGTGTAGATACCCTATTGCTTCTGTAACATTTTTTGAATGACTATGTTCAAATTCACCAGTAGGTAGGCAAGCAAAATGACTTTGCTAATTTCTCATTTCATTTTGATAGCTCTCAGTCTGTCTTATCAACAAAACAAAAAAATCATTCTGTTACTATTTCAGAATGCAGGTTTCCTAGGACCACTGATATCTGGATTAAAAAAATGAAAAACTGAGTATTTCATTGCTTATACAATACCTGTATTTCTTGACGTTCCTGTTAATCTGAACAAATCCAAATTATATTATGTATTACTATCTACTATGGAATTCTGCTCTGTGCTTGTAATATTTATATTGCACTATTGTATTAAGGATAACTTGTGTTCTGTTTTGTGTATTTTATTGTATGTATTGCATGCCTAACCTACCTGGAAAGGGGTCTCACTTTGAACTGTGTTTCCCAAATTTTCTTCCATTTTTTTTTCCCTACAAGGGTTTTTTTGGATGGTTTTCCCTTGTCTTCTTAGATAGTCAAGGCTGGGGGGCTGTCAAAAGGCAGGGCATGTTAAAGCCAATTGTGGCACTTCTTGTATGATTTTGGGCTATACAAAAATAAATTGTATTGTATCTAGTGTTTTGAAATTATGCTGCATGTTTTTATTTACTATATTTTACTATATCTGCAACTGCATAGTGTGCTGGGATATTAAATGGAAGTGTGCTTTGTAAAAAACAATATTCTCAAATATGCTTATTGTATTTTACAGTAAAGTGTATTGAACTTAGCGTTTCCTAATCTCATTTTTGCCCTTTTTGGGCAAGACTGGTGTCCATAGTATGCAGCAAAATGCAGTCTTTAGAATATTTGTTACATTTTTCCTGTTTTAATAGTTTATTGAACTGATTCTGTTACACAGAGGTGACTGTGTGCAGAGGGTGCAGACCTATAAATACCTGGGAGTGCAGCTGGATGATAAATTAGACTGGACTGCCAATACTGATGCTCTGTGCAAGAGAGGACAGAGCCAACTATACTTCCTTAGAAGACTGGCATCCTTCAACATCTGCAATAAGATGCTGCAGATGTTCTATCAGACGGTTGTGGTGAGTGCCCTCTTCTATGCATTGGTGTGCTGGGGAGGCAGCATAAAGAAGAAGGACGCCTCACGCTTGGACAAACTGGTGAGGAAGGCAGGCTCTTTTGTAGGCATGGAGCTGGACAGTTTGACATCTGTGGCAGAGCGACGGGCACTGAGCAGGCTCCTGTCACTCATGGAGAATCCACTGCATCCACTAAACAGTGTCATCTCCAGACAGAGGTGAAGCTTCAGTGACAGACTGCTGTCAATTTCCTGCTCCACTGACACACTATGCGACTCTTCAATTCCACCCGGGGGGAGGGGGGGGGGGGGGTTAAACGTTAACATTATACAAAGTTATTGTCTGTTTTACCTGCATTTTTATCACTCTTTAATTTAATATTGTTATTTATCAGTATGCTGCTGCTGGAGTATGTGAGTTTCCCCTTGGGATTAATAAAGTATCTATTTATCTATCTATCTATCTATAGCATCAAGTCAATTAAACCTTTGGGATATTGATCTGGTCAATTAAGTAGCAGAGGGGATTGTTAATCAGTTTCAGCTGCTTTGGTGTTAATGAAATTAACAACAGGTGCACTAGAGGGGTAACAATAAGATGACCCCTAAAACAGTAAAAAATGGTTTAACAGATGGAGGCCACTGACATTTTTCCCTCCTCATCTATATTACTAAACGACAGTTTAATTTATGCACGGACGGCGGACGCACCGCATGCGCACTGCGCCTCAGAGTCAAACCCAGCGGCTTCCCAGAGTCAGTAGGTGGCGCCCAAACAACACAACCTGTGAACTAAACCTGCTCTAATCCACTGTGCCAGCGGTCTGTGTGGCATATTTGAATCACATAACAGAAATTCAGTATTAAAAGTAAGAGTTGTACCTAACAACACAGCCACAGAGAAACAAAAACGAGACTGTGCCGACAACGCGCTTCTGACACAGCAGAGGCAAAGAAGTCACAGCTCCAAATGGAAAGAGACTTGTCTCATCTGCACGGATACTGTCACTAACATAAAACAGTTCAATGTGAGGGCAATATCCACCAAAATGAGGTCCAACACAGAAAAATCAAGGTCATGAAAGCAAGCTGTAAATGCAGCAAGAAAATACACATCTGTTCACTAACTCAATGAGAATGAGCAACAAGTGTTTCCCTTCAAGTTACATAGACCCTGGATAAGCATAACAAACACTTTTCTGATGCAGAGGTATTAAAATAGAGCATTATAGGCATTTTATCAGAGGTTGATAATGATAATGTTACTGAATCTGTAAAACAGTACCTCTGTCAGCTACAAAGGCTGTACATCAAGTACAAGTTTTGCCATAAAATATCGGGTCAGGAAATAGACAATGCCAGTCAAGCTAATCATATATTCCTACCCATTAATGAATCGACAGACAGTAAACTCACAATGCAAATATGCTGTCCAATACTGTGATGGAACAGAATTCTGGGTGGAATCATGGGCACATGTAAGGAGTTTTTTAGGGCGCCTCTGCCCCTTTTGCTCTAAGTGCTGTCTTTAATCCTTGATTGTAAAGTTGAGAAGAAATTCAAACCCTGCTTCTAGGCACTTGCTTGAGGGGCTAAACTGAATAAGTGGTGGGTGTGATTTCATCCAACGTAATGGCAAAAGGGAGATTCGATTGGCTTTTGGGGGATTTTAGCATAGTGTTTACAAAAAATTATGTGATCATCATGGACTACCTTATTTATCATACCATGTATAAGTACTACATTTATTCACTGCCATTTTTTACTAAGTAACTGAATAATAATAAATAACGCTTAAAATAAATGCTAAAAACAAAAATTGAAACATTATAATATCAATGCCCCATAAATTGATGAATACCAAGATTATTCAGGATATTGTCAGTTACACAAACTATGTAAAGTTACTCTTGTAATAACACATTTTTTAAGTCACGTTTGTGACATTTGCTGTTGTGAGATTTTTTCTTGGTGGAAACATTAGCTGAATATTAACACATACTGACAAATAATATTTAAAGGAAAAGTCAAATTAGTTCTAATGCCATGAACTCCTGATGCTTTAATGTTCTATGAAATCAAAGTTATCAAATGAAGATTAATCCATTACTTCAGAACTACTGTAAAACAGCCTTTGTTGTGCTATTTTCAAAGTGCTGCACTGAAGTGATTAAGACTTTGTTATTGTTTAACCTGTGTACTATATATATATATATATATATATATATATATATATATATATGGAATAATCAGCATAAACAGATCATACCCGCAGTAATGAACAAAATGAACAACTATAGATGGAGTCCCATTTTCACCCACACTGATCAAATAGGTTCATCAAGTTTTAGGTGCTGTACTAATAAAGTTACTTTGTCTTCAAAAACTCAAAAAGAAACACAAGTTTAGTGGTTAAAGTATGCTGTTTTAAAAGCCCCTTTAACTACACATTGCAGTGATTTGTGTTTTCATTAATGCATTCAAGATTGTGTCATCAGAGAGGCCTGCCTAGTGTTTCACAGCAATATGATCTGAGCCACATGAATGGCTGGCCAATATGGATGTTTTAAAGCACTAACTAAATACATGTCATTTTGGAATGAGCATATGGAGCAGCTGATTTAATCATTTTAGTACAATAGCCACAAACAAGTGTGTCCACGTCCATTAAATTCAGATGAATGCAAAGGCTCCATTCTTTTATCAGGGTAATGTACAGTAAGGTGCTGCAGTAAAAATGATTGATTTTGCCATGACTGTAATTCATTCATTCAAATTTGTGAAGCAAGTTAAAACTATTACAACTCACACATGATTGCTCACAAAGTCAAATCACTCACTCTCAAAAAAAACAAAATCATTAATTTTATTTCTGAGTTAAATCAGAAAGCAATAAAGGTATTAATAGAGAAAGCCTTTTTCCTTGAAAGAGTAACAAGATTTTAACTTTATTAATACCAGTATAACTTTATTAATATTTTATTTTTATACCAAGAGGTATTAAAAAACTGAATTCTTGCAGTCTTGTGCTGAAATTCAATGGAATCAAACCTGCAAACCTGTAATGAATTATTTAATTTCCTTATGAATTCTCCCCTTTGACTTGCATGTCTTGTTAATTGGAATTTAGCAAATGTCCCCTCCATGATTTTATTGATGCCAAATGTTTACAGATTCTATATAATCTTGGTATAACTAAAAAATGTGTTAAATAAAGATGATCCTGATCATATACAATATAATGTAACAGTAATTAGGTTGTGCCTTAATGAAGCCTGACCCTCTACCTCATTGTGGAAGTGCAGAATAGAGACACAAGCAACATAACCAGTTAAGCTAAATTAAGTTCTTTCTCAGTTTGTTATGTCACTCATTTGCTGATCCATGGAGAGATTATAAATATGATGGCTAGGCTTTCATCTCAGGATCCCAAGAGGAAGGTCCTCCACCAAGTACAAAGAGCAAAACAGTTTTCAGTGTATGATTTTCAAAATAAAAACAAATCAAGTTTAAACAAAATATTCTCAAAACTAGTCAATCCAATTCAGCACTGCTGGAGTCAGAAACCTTACACAGCCGGATCGGATGCAAGGCAGGAACCATTACTTGGCGAACAGCAAACAATTGTAGAAATACAGTTTTGTTTAGTGTTAGCATTTTGTTTAGCAAAACAAATGGTACACATGGCACTGAAATACTATATTTATTACCCAGTAATCCCATTTCAGTATGAGCTACATGTGCATTTTTTCATGAGCTCTATTATTGATAACAGTTGTGTGATGTGCAAAGAATGTGTTGTGAGGTTTGTTAGTTGAATCAAGATTATAAAGGTTAGTTTTATAATTTAATCCTGTTCCCTGTGACCCTGTACAGAATAAAACAGGTTAAGAAAATGGATAGAAAAAGTGATTTATTTAGTGGACATACATTGGTTAGGTATACAGTATTTTTCATATACATATATATTGTAGGCAAGCATTGTTTAAAACCAGCAACAGCTCTTTGTTCCAAAATGTTAAAAACTGACTGATCTAACAAACATTATGTGCCTCTTGTGATCTTCAGCAGGGATTTTTCATTCAGATCTCAATTTGTACTTTTATTGAACTTACAAGATAATAGTTACGAATTTTGTGTTATTTTTAATTTGGTGTTAAACTTCCAAATCATAAATATGTCTTAGTTGTGTCACACTGCATCTGCAGATACGGATATACATTCTTCTATAAAAATAAGGACAAATAAGTCAAATATCTGTCTTCATTCAAATTACACCATGAAAGAGACCAGCTAAAATCTATAACTATTTTTAACTCACAGATGAACAATTGGAGACCAGATTTAATTTCAAATGTGCTGAATGATTGCCCACCTGTTACACATTTTTAACCTAACATTACTATGACCGTTAGGAGATAGAAACAATCCAGCATACAGCATCAGTTGTACGATATGAACCAACTCACTCACACACACACCCAGACCTGCTAACTGAGGATCAGTTTTTAATGCTGCCAGTTAACCTAACTAGATCAATGTAAAGAAAACTAAGAGTATCTAGACCAAAAGCCACATAGGCATGGGAAAAGTGTAGTAACTCCACACAGACAGTGATACGCCTTGGATTCAGACCCAGACTCTTTAAGCTGTGAGGTAGCAGTGTTAGCCAATGTGCCACCAAAACTGAATATATATGTTTTGAAAAAAGAATTTAAACATCACTGAGTTTTTATTTACTGTACATGTGCATGCTCTGTCCTACTCTGTGTTGGAACTTAATAAGGGAATGAATTAATAACATAAAATTAGTGTGTTTTACAGTTTTTATATTGTTACATTCAGTAAATTCCTTCTGTCCTACTCAAACCATTCTTCAAGATTTCTATATCTATGTTGATTCTACTGATTACCAATGCACATTCTTAAATAAACTCTAGTAAATCTGTTTATTGGGCAACATAATTAGCACTGCTGACTCAGAGGTCCTGCAGACTAGGTTAAAGCCATTGCCCAGTGACTTTCCAAGTGGAATTTGCAAGTTTTGTATTTACACGGGGCTTTTTAATCCAAGCTGATTTGCGGGGCCCTGATAAATTACCAACAGTTTAAAGCTTGGCTGTTTCCTTGTCTCTTTTTTTACAATTTGGTAACAGCTAGTGACTAGCTCGCAGTCACATTGTTAAGCAAAATCAGAAATTATATTTGTAAACATGAGGTTTAAAGTTCAGTGTTTTAGTTACTCCATCCTGGTCTCTTTAAAGACCAGGGGCATTTCTGGGATCTTAGCCCCCTCTTACTCACATTTCTACATGCTTATACAAATGAAGAGCTGTGATTTTGCATGCGTTTCTCCAGATGTACAAAATAAAAGAGTAGTACCACCTAGGTGGTTCACATGCATTTGTACAATGGTTAAAAAAAACTGACCACAGGATACGCACATTATATATAATGGACAAAAACAACAAGGGCTTGACAAAATAGTTCATAAATATAATGGACAAAAAGATAAAGCAACAGAAACAATAGATCTTGGGTTTAAGCCTCTGAAGTCACTGGCCCCCCATACACACATACACGACACTGACAAACACATGAGCATTAACTTAGTAGGTGACCATAAAATCATGAAGACATGCACATTAAGTTAACATGTGACCACAAGCTTGACTCAGAGTGGGCTTGTGTCCTGAAATGGAATGGCATCCCATTCAGAGGTGGTTCCTCCCATGCACCTGATGCTACTGTGATAAATCCCCAATAACTTGATTACAGTACATTGGCTTCAAAATAAAGAAATTTTAAAATAGATTGATTGATTGATTGAAGGACAGATAGACATAGATTTATTACTTTGAAAAGTAGTGGCAACACAAATTCCAGGAATATTTGGTGAATCATTGGAATTAAATAGGTTATTTTTCTAGCAAAAACATGAAAAAAATAGTAATAATGTTCCTGCGAATGCATCAGACATTTTTTACTTATTATAACAATTTTAATTGAATATGAATTGTGCTAAATTAAAACATTTTAAAAATAAAATTGAAAAACTGACAATGACTTCAGAACATCCGTGGTGACCCTTGGTGGACACTCGGTCTGCGATAACTTTGGGTTGAAGTTGCCCTCTTCGTGATATTGTACACTATTTTATAAACGTCATACTGACTGAAGTTCATTCCCAGGAGCCCCCTATGGATGCACGTTTTTTGTTGAAGTCACTGAATTGTTAAAAGGAAGCCGACTATTTGCAACCTCTTTTACAAAAATAAATTGTTTATGGTGGTGCTCATTTGAAAAATGGTATTGAAAAAATGTTTTTTAAGGGGCGGTAAATAAGTTGCATTGATTAATTAACTTTTGAGCTACCTCATTCCTTTACTGGTGCCACGAGTGACCTTTCATAAAATCCTTTCATTACATTCTTCTGTCGCATCAAGAATTTCTTTCTTTCAGCTCTACTAAATTTCACACTAAGCATTTCCACTGGTATTGATACATTTCAAGAATCTATATTGTGACGCAAATCGTATTATGGTTTTTTTAAGATTAGGCACCCAAATGGGCCATCAACATTATGGACCTATAGTTAACTATGCTCCACCCCCCACTAACTTTAGGGTTAGTATTTGTGGTTGGGGTAGGTCAGTCTAATAATTTAAAATCCAAAAATTTAGTATTGGGGCGGCGGCCTCACCGATATGTGTCACGATAACAGAAAAGTACCAATAATTGTTTTAGGTTCAAGGCCCGGGTGCTCCAGTTTCCTCCCAGTGTTCAAAGACATGCAGGTTTGGTGGATTCTATGCTGGTCCTAGTGTGTGTGTGTGTGTGTGTGTTCAACCTGTGATGGACTGGCACCATGCCCGGGGATTGTTTAGGCCTTGCATCTAACGCTTGCTGGGAAAATGGATTTGGAATATGGATAGACAATATGTTTGTTTTCTGCTTTTACCTTTTAGTAATATTCACGTGAGAAATACGTTTGAAAGGAAACAAACCTTTACACTGTTTATTATGTATTCATTGTTATTTGTCTATTTATGCTTCCCCTGTCATTTGAATAATCCTCTTTTTGGTTCCGATTTTCTTATTGAGGTCCTCGGATTAAAAAGTTTAAGAACTACTGCAAATGTTTGGGGGGGTGGACTTTACGCGTTTATTTATAGTTTCTAATCACTTAATATTAACTCTTCGAAGGCTTGAATGCACCTTGCGGAGAAGCAAGACGTCGTGCCGAATGAATTATTAAATGATTTCTTACTTTTATTAATTTTATCTTTTGGAAGATCCGTTTATAGTTAATTAATGAATTCTTTTACTTTTTGGGCCGTATCGAGACGAGTGGGTCACCGCACGGATTTGAGTGGCCGCTTCAACGTAAGTCGGGCTCCAACCCCTGCCGCGTTTTGTATCATAAATACTCGCCATGTTGGGGTCAGTCGCCGTCTCCATTTGTGGCTCCTTCGCTGTCACCAAAGCCTCCAGGTCGCCCCCAAATGCCTCTCCGCGCCTCGCAGTCAGTGCGAAGTCCGTCTGTGGCAGTTACCGAACGCGTGACGTCACATGGTCTGCCGTGCGCGAATGCTTTTGTAGCGCCTCTGCGCACGTATTAAAAATAGCAGAACTTGGAAGCGTTTCTCTGTTGTGTTTGTATTCATATTCTTATTGATGTCACGCTTCGGCCCAGGGCAATCAGTTTCACCACAGTAGAAGGAGGTCCTGACCTAATCATACAGGGCAAGTAGAGGGAAGTTTCTACTTTCTGCTCTTTATAGTAGATAGATACTCTAGTACCCGCTGAAACTCCACAAACTTCCATTGCAGAATCTAGTGAGGTGACTGGTTTCACCTTCAGCCCTACAATATAAAGAACAATTAAAACAGGTAAACGTATCCCCTTTTCTATATACACTGTGTCTAATTGAGAGTCAAAAGTGAATCATTGCAGTAGCATGAGACAATGGCAGGAAATGACCCTGAATGGTGCGCTAGGCCATTGTACATTGTTGCAAACAACTACGCTCACAATGGGTCAGTTTAGAGTCACCAGTCTCTAGGATATCAAGTAAACAGCAGACAGTGCAGGGATAAGTTAATACAATCTTTATTATCGTCATTATTAAGCATCAGTGTGGTAGACAGTAGGACTTTTGAGATCTTCAATATTCGACTCCGTTACTTTGGAGAATTTTGCTTAATAGGAGTGACATATTGTTGGGCAGTTCTGATCAAAATTATTTTTATACTATTACAGTATGCTAGTTGTGCTGCCCTTCTATGACAGATTGAAATCTAAGCAAACAACCTAGACCTAAGTGTTAAATTTTGCAGAGCACCATGCAATGCATATGCCTCTATTTTGTATGGGATTCATAAACACTGTATTATTATTTTTGATGTGCCATCTTTTGGAATGACAAATGCAATGCAATTTATTGCTAAACATGTTTTGTGATATTCTACCTTTTGGAAAAACAGATGTTGCAAAAAGGCAGACAAATAGACACTTATCTTATTAATATGGTAGATCTTCATTGGTATACCTTCCTTGTTGCATATTTTCCATAAATGAAGATTACAAATGAGTAGTAGGGCCACCTCCCTTTCTTGCATTGGGAACAGACTTATGAATGAGGGTTTGCCAAAAGTGGCTTTGCAAGAAAGCCAATGGCAGATCTCAGGCATCTTATAGGTTTATACCATGTAAGTATTTACAACAATATTTTGTAGTGTTGCAATTTATTGCATACTTGCTGAGTTTAGAATAAAATGCAAATCATAGAAGAAACAAGTCAAGCCAGTTAAGTTTGGCAATGTAGTGATATTAATTTTTGGCTTATTTTTCATTCTTTAGCCTCAACCATTTGCATTTTTATTATCTCATCCATTCATCCATATACTTAATGAACCTACTTTATCCAGTTTTAGTGTCACAGGGATCAATATCCAATCCTGGCAGTATTGGGTGCAAGAGAGGATTATAGCAAGGGTTACAGGGTCATAGCAAGCTTTTAAAATGCAGAATGAAACTGGCATTCGTACAGTGTGAATATTCAGCCTTCATAAAGAGGACATCCCGGACAGGAATAAAACTTTGGCCATCAAACTTAATGGTGTGCTAGTCAGGTATTTACTTATGCACACAGCCACTTCAGTCACTCAACATTTAATTTAACACACATATTCACGATGTCAGTTGAACTCTTTTATGAAAGTTGACTCATTTGATCGAGCTGCCCTGTGGAACATCCCAAGACTTTGCGGGACCCCCTGAAGTTGCTGGATATCATGGCTGGCCAATACACTGGTACTGTGAGGGCTGTGCAGAATGGAAGCAGAACCTCTGTGTTTTTCCCAGTTTATTCTGGGGTTCATCAAGAGTGTGTTCATGCTCCTTCACTGTTCAATGCTTGCGTGGACTGGGTTTTGGGCAAGGTCATGGGCTCCAGCAGCTGTGGGGCATCTGTTGGTGAAGGGAGATTCACTGATCTTGACTTTGCCAATGATGCTGCGATTTTCGCGGAGTCAATGGGAGCTCTGATTGGAGCTCTCAAGAGACTGAGCAAGGAGTGTGAGTGTCTGGGCTTGTGAGTGTCCTGGTTAAAAAATAAGGTCTAGGCCTTAAAAGACCTCTTGTGCACATCCATCAGCAGTGTCTCTGTCTCCAGAGTGAATGTCAACCATGTCGAGAGGTTTATGTACCTCAGCAACAACATTAATGTTTCTGGTGACTCTTCCTATGAAGTCAGTAGATGGATTGCGAGAGCATGGGGGGGCCATGAGGTCGCTGGAAAGGGACATGTGGCTCTCCCAGTATCTCTGTAAAAGGACAAAGGTCCAAGTCTTTTCAGTCCTGGTGCTCTCTGCTTTGCTATATGTTTGTGAGACATGGACACTATCCAGTGACCTGAGAAGAAGACTGGACATCTTTGGAGAATTCTTGGGTACCACTGGTTTGACTTTGTGTTGAATGAGGGATTGCTTCATAGAGTCCCGAATGAGACGCATTACCTGTATTGTGAGGGAGTGTCAGTTACGGCACTACAGCCATGTGGTGTGATTCCACGACAGTGATCCAACTCACAGAATTCTCGTTGTTGAGGACCTACGCAACTGGACCAGGCCAAGGGGATGCCCATGTTACACCTGGCTGCAGCAGATAGATGTTCATTTCCGGAGGGTGGGACTGGACCACGTGTCTGCCTTGGGTGGTTGCCAACCAGGATCCTGAGCTGAATCGTTGTGTGGTGGGTGTGACAATGCGCTGTACGAGTGCATATTCCCCAACCTGACCTGACCTGTTTCAGGATGTGTGTGATAAACCTAATCCAAACCAAAATAAAGCCATGCAGAAATAGTAAGAAAATACAAATTTCACACAAATAAATAACAAGTTTGCATTTGTTCTCAGTTTCCTGGAGCTATGAAATGGCAGCACTAACTTCTGCTCAGCTGTACTGTTCCATGTATATTCGTTTCTTCTATACATTTCCCCCAATCTGTTTTCTTAGAGTAGAGAATTGTGGGGAAATGCAGACAATAGCCACCCTTGAATGGAACACTGGTGCATTTCAGAATAAAATAGTGATCATTCATTTCCTCAGACTGCTTATAATGAGCTTTTAAAGTTCAGAAGGAAATTAGATTGGATACAGGGTGAACATTTGGACTCCATAATGAGGATACCCTGGACAGGAATAAAACTCAAGCTATCAAACTTTTGGGAGACTTGTAATCCATTTCACTTGCTATTATAAACATTAGGTGCATGTTTGAGATTTCAGTAATTCTAATCCATCCATCCATTTTCATAAAGGTTTAGCAAGATAAATAGGAATTCTATTCTGATAGCAACAAGGGCTAGGCAGGACTCCTCCTTAAATGGGATTCTAGTGCATTGTTTTGCACATTAAACAGTGGCATGCAACACAGTCCCCCTGCCAGCAATATGAATACAGCCCAAGCAATCTCAAGTGGCAATGTTTCCTACCATCCCTCTGTGTCTTTCTGCTATGTGGTTATTATTGTAATTTGTTTTGTTATGTATTTTACTCACTGAATGCTCTGTGAAGCGCTATGTAAAAGACATTAGTTGATCGACTGAAACATCAATGGCTTTCATTGCGGCAACAGAATTGTAGGAATCGGACAATGCATGGAGTGAGTGTGCATTGTGCATGAAAGACAATATAACTTGGAAAATATAATCAGGAAAACATTATGTATGTAAGAGGTCATTATAAGCCTGAATTTGAATTTTTCAGACTGACAAACATTATTTATCACAACTCCATGCACTTGATGAATTAAGATAATTATCTCAGACTATTAGGCAGCAAGGTGTCATAGTGGTTAGCTCTGCTTCTTCACAGATTCAGGGTTTAAATCCTGTACTGGATCATTGCTGACGTGAAGACTGCACTTTATGTCCATATCTTACATGACTTTTTCACAAATCCAAATCAAATTGTACATTTAGTAGAATATGTAGTTTAGAGAGGAGTGGTGGCTCAGCGGCTAAGGATCTGTGCTAGTATCTGGTTCGAATCCTCGTTACTGTCAAAAGAGATCCTACTCTGTTGGGCCCTTGAGCAAGGCCCTTAAGCTGGCATTGCTCCAGGAATGCTTTGTAATGGCTGACCCTGCCATCTGACCCCAAGGGGTATGTGAAATATATCAAATTCCTAATACAAAAAACTGTATAAGGCAAAATAAAGAACAAAAAAAAAAATGCTTAGTCGCTCAAATGTCCTTAGCTGCTCAACTCCAGTGTACCTTTAAGAAGAATATTAACGGACAATAACAATGCATGACTTTATAAATATTAAAAAATCATTGTATGTATGTGATACATAATAAATAACTAAATTAATATCTTAAATGAGAGTTTACAATAGGACATTATGTAATTTTAGACACTTTCCTTAGGGTACTCCAGGTTTTCCATCTATATCCCCAGAGATGGGATTAAATTAAATTCCCCTATGTGTATGAGCCAGTACTGCTATGAACTGATGCTTTGCTTGAGTTGGTTCCAGCCGTCCATCTGATTCTGCTCAATGTCCTTGAATTGGATTCAAAGGATTTGAGAATATTTTATTATAAGTGAGCACTGTAGAGTGGCTGTAATATTTTCACTGCAGATTGTTTTTAAATGCCTACTTTGTTTATGAACCGAAATACAAGCTGTGTTACATTTGTTTATTCTGCTTACAGTTTTTAAATGGAAATAATTTCTTTCAGTGGAGTGCCTACTTAATTATTAATTTTAAAAACTTTATTAATGGAGGCGTGATTTATATTGTTATTGTGCCATTTTCCATCACAGCGCATCTCCAGTGGAAGTCACCATACATTTTTGGTTTTCATGATGTTAGACTGCGTTCTGTACATCACTTGTATCAAATAAAGAAGTCACACTTCACAGATGCCCTAATTCAGGCTCCTACAAATTGCACCTCAAAACAAAGTTCAGTACTCCCACAAAAAAGATTGCTCAGCTCCTTCTGTATTGTTTCAGTGACAACAGGACTAACCTTAAAAATCTATCTGCTGTCACACTTCTTTTTTCCAGGATAATAAGGAGTTGCAGCAGAGTAACTATTGAGGTTAGTCACATGGAATTTTGGTTCAAACTTTTTGTTTGTAATGTTACCACTAGGGCGTGCTAGTTCTTTGGAATGTATGAAATCACAACCTGTTTTTATCTGCAGATAGGCTTTGGCTGCTTAGGTTCAGGAGAAAGACGGTGCAGGTTTATGAAATGGGTGGATGGAATTTTATTTAGCTTCATTCAAACAATGCCATGTTTTTTTCATTGTGGTCTAATTTGAATAGTTATGAAGAAGGAGAACTAGCTGATAAAAGCTCTGCTAGAGCTGTACCAGAACTGATTTGAGGAAAAATGCCACCCATACATTTTTTTCAGCCTTTTAATCCAAAAAAAAAGGATTTTTGAAGGTAGCCAGAGTCCATCCTTTAAGCATTGGGCACAAACTTACTGTAATCAATGCGCCAGCCCATCTCAGGGTATATTTATTACACATCAATATTCACTTGCTCTGGGAAATCCAGAGTTACCTGCCCAGTCAACTGGAAAAACATTGGAGTTTTCTCATTTGACAAATTCTTGCTTTGCTTTTCTTCTTTTTCATCTTAGCAGCAACTGGCAAACAATTAACTACTGGAGTTGTTTTTAATTTTAAATGGACATCTTTTTTTTCTCTTCTTCACGTCTGCTGTATGTACTTACAAATGTATGTCTTAAAACTACTACTGTATCAGCATTGTGCAATTTCTTAATTAATGCAAATAACTGAAATGCTGTAACTTGGTTGTTGGTGGACCTTTAAAGACCAGTACTGTGTAGTGTAAATTAGATTTCTTTCTATCATTCTTTTTGTAAAATCCTTCAGACTGCCCCACAGATCATTGTATTTTTCCTTTACAGGTACTTAAATCTAATATTACTCAGTCAATAAATAACCACATCTCTGTGGGTACTGAAAAAATGTGATTAAGTGTGCTAAGATTCAATTGTTTTGTCTGGTTGTAATTGTGCAACTATTGTTACCAGTGTCCTAATTTGACTTAATTGGTCTTTGAGGGCACTTACAGGTACAGAAAGGCAAGTCATAACTATACAAGGAGGAAAGTCAAGTATTCACAAGCCCTTTATAAGAACAATTTAGAAAACACAAGTGCTTTTCAGGATATGTGACTTTAAAAAAAAAAAAAAAAAAAATTGAGTTGAACTGCATTTGTTGGCATATACTGCCATCTTCTGGTCACCTTTAAGCACATTTGCGTCATTTCTTTTTTAATTATACTGTAGACCAAAATCAAAACATTTTTGTAACATAATTAGGAGAATTTGATTTAAATTATGCTTTTATATCTGTATATGCTGTTAAATGTATTAGTTTGATGTTCTAGAAAAATGGGAGGTTTATAGGATTCGAATGTGTTTATTTGAGCCTATGGTTTCCATAAGACTATATATTTGACCTACAAGTAATTGTCATCATAAATGTATCCTTATGTTTTCCAAATTGCAATTTTTCAGGCCTGTTGCATGAGAATACTGCATATTGAAGCAAACCATCACAGTAGTGGGTGCAGTGCAAGAGCACTGGGGTTTTTAACTTTTGCTTCAGTTTGTCAAAAACAAGAATTTTCTTGTTTAATTTGGAGACATATAGTTACTCTTTTTGTATAATCTCGGACATTTTCTTCTTCTTTTTTTTTTTTTTTTACTTTTTCTACAATTTAAAAACATACTTTTTCCTTATATAGTCTATAATGCATGGAAGCCACTTTATGTGGCTATTTTTTCTTTTAGTTCACAAGCTTTTTACAATTCTGAGTTGTGAGAAGTAAATAACAAGCTCATTTTTTTTGTGTGACTGGATCTGACACTTCTCTACACCCAAAAGAATACCAAGTAGGCCAAACATGTACAATGTCCATTACTAACAAAAACACACAAGGACATGGCCGAGAGATGGAGAAAGAAACAAACAGCAAACAAAACTGGAAAACATAGACCTAGCATGCTTTTGTAGGTCTGTGTATCCATCTGTTGTGTTCTGTCAGTCTTATGGGTTGGCTTGTCTACTCAGCCTGCAATCCAGGAGTAAAAGCATTAATCTTGTCACCTCTCCACTTTCTGTTAACCCTAACCAATTCCTCAATTTTGTTTTGTTGTTGGTCCATACTCCTCTAGTCTTTGGACACAGATTTAATTCCTGATCTTTACACTCCATGCCAAGGTGCATTCTGGCCAAGTCCTTCATTTACTTTAAAGGTCACGGGCTGTGCTACTTCTGCTGATGGGACAGCAAACTAGAACGCTCTTTTGGAGATCCTGATGCTCCTGATTTCAGGTCCATGGAGCATCCATACTATCTGCCCTGTTAGAGTCTTAATGTGCCAATCTTGAACTGTGTGTCCGATGTTGTCTAGTGCAAACACTTTCCTCACATTCCTGGCTTCACTACACCGCAAAAAATGAAATCTAAGTAAGTGAAAAGTATTTACAGCAAGACATTAAATCTTGTTTTCCTTATTGTAAGAATTATTGACTTATCAAGAATTTTGAGTTTACGATTATTTGGCTTACTTAAAGAAATCTTGTCAAGTAAAATTTGTTTACCTCATTGGCAGATATGTTTGCTAAATAAAAGCAAAACAACTCCCATTTAAAGTTTTTTTTTCTAGTTTTTGTATATGAATATTTTGCATTGTATCTCTTAAAGAAAGGGACGAACTGTGTTTCTGTCTTCTGAGTTGCATACACTCTACCATCCTGGGCAAACACTGTACGTCCCATCAGTGATGTGCGGTGAAGTTCGTGGCTGGTGAGGCACTGACTCCTTCAGAGTTAGATTTACAAAAATATGAACCCAAATGAGTAGCTTATTCACTGACTGCAGTCTTCTTGGTAAATTTGTCATGTCCCAATATCCCGTGTTAGTTCAGACATTGTCACAAGTTGAGAACGAAAGACCTGGATAGCAGTAAAGACAGTTTCTCATAGGACGGCCACACAGCCAGTCTTTTAGGGTGTACCACTCCATTGTCTTTTGTCCCTTAGTTTGAAGCAAAACTTTTAGCTCTGGCGTTGGTTTTCCGTTATTTATCACATCCTGTTTTGACTGAAAGTCCAGTTTTGAGAAATTTTAAGCTTAGGTATATAATCTTCTATATCAGCAGTCAGTCAGAGCAAAAAATAAAAATAAATGGACCACTGCAGTGCACTTGACTTTCTGATATCACTAACTTATTGACGACTATAGCCTACGCGTAGAAGAAAAGCAGCAACAACCTATTGGGCTTACATGCGCCCCTTTTGGTGCGGCACAGTACTGTCTGCCTCACCTTGTGCCTTTTCACTGCAGTTTTATGTCCGATCAGCAAAACTAAATATGTCACACACATTCATTAAAGATATTGGCCAGATTGTGGAAAGTCAGGGTGTGTAATAAACATGTCTGCAAACATTATATTGGTGACATACAGAGAGACGGCAACAGGCACACGCCAATTGCATGCATCAACCCAGTGTGTGAGGGATAGTGCAGTCCGAGGTGAGGTGAGGCTCGTCGCTGCTGAGCCTATCATTCCACCCCTGTATTTGAACAGGAATTGTGTAAATTCAGAGATTTTGACTATAAAAATTATCAAAATTATTGGAATCATACAGTTAACAAATTTATAGCACAGACCGGTGGACAAATTTATTTTATGTTATCATTATTAGTTTAATTTTACTTTTCATGAGCATCACCTGCCTCCCCTGACCGCACATCCCTGCATCCCATCCACTGCTGTTCTCTGTATTTTTTGTCAGTCAAGAGCCCAAAACACACCCAGTAAAGGACTTTTTCTATTCCCAGTATAACTGTCTTTCTATTAAGATCTTTCATCTTGGATCTTTTTCAATGCAGTGAAATCCCGATGGTGACATTTTCTCTGTCAGCTTTTGACCAGTCAGAAACCACTTTGTAATGTTTGTGATAAACTCAATGTGTTAAATAAAATATTTAGAAAAAAATGGAGAGATTCTGTTGTATAAATACAATATATTACTTTTCTAAGGGAACAGCAAAATTCACATTTCCATGTAAGGCCAGAATGTGAAGTAGAATACAGAGAAAAGCCTATCCTTAATATCTAGACAGCTCTCAAAATTATAATATTTTAAAAAGGATCTTTTATCTATTTTCAAAGACAAATATTTATTAGTTATTGGGTGCTTTGCTGCAAGTCTTTTTTTCTAGAATGTTGCTGCCAGAGTAGACCATTAGTAAAACATTAGCTATTCACTCTATGTTGGTTTAATATATAATATAAAACTATCTTAAGCTCTGAAAACTGTAAATTTCAACATCCGTGAATGCTTGTCATTACCATATCTGAGATCTTCCCATGACAGCATTCTTGCAGTCCCAGATCTATACTACACAACCTTTGGTAAACAATGCCTCTCATGCCCTGTGGAAATACCTCCGCTGGTCTTGCTGAGAAGCTCTATTAGTTATAGTGTTTACAGCATTCAAATCATATGTAAAAAAACTCATCTGAATCTTACATTTTAAATAAGCTATTCTTGTTTTGAATAGTTTACTCAAAGTATTGTCTTTAAACTGCCAGTTGACCATGATGATCTATCTTTACCAGTTTATACTGTTGGGTGACTCCTAAGAACATTCACTGTACTGCTTTTTTGTTGTAATTTGTAGTGTTACCATGTGTTCCCTGTACTAGACCTTTTAAGGTTCTTTTTCATTGTAAGTAACAATTTATATTAGTATGAAGGTAGACTGATTGTTTTACTGGGACATAAGTCAGTCTCAAGACAACTGCAAACATTGGTTCTCCAATCAATCTGGATACATGCTTTTGGATTGTATGTCCAATACCCACACATAGTTTCCACATAAAAAGCATTCAAGCCAAGATTCAAATCTGAGACACTGCCTGAGAAGCCACTATGTGGTATCAGACACTATGCCAAAAGGTTATCTATGTTAATAACTTGTTAAATATGCCTCTATATTCTTGAAAGTATGTATAAGCCCTGGCTCCCCACAACCTTAAAATGAGTTAAGTTAATTTTGCCAGTAAGCCTATCTTACAGACATAGCATAGTATACTATAATGAACAACTAATATTTTATTTTTCTTAGATAATGTTCATGTTAATAATGTCAGCAGAAACAGTAATTCAATCCTAGCACTTCCATTTAACATATAAAGGTTTCTTTTTATCAATAGAACCTCTGCTTTGTGTTTTTTACAATACTGCCAGGGCTATATTCAAATTCTGATTAAGCACTTAGTAACCTTTGCTACTAACCTTTCTCAATATGTGATATGCTCTTTGTAGTCTTTGTACTCTGATTTGATGGACTAGTGATCCTATTGTAAATCCACTCCTGTTCATTTTGTAGTTACTGAGGTTATTTTAGTTTTAATATCGTACAATTCTTGGGCTATTTTGTTTTATTATAATTAGCTTGCTCTTCTACAGGCGATGCTTCAGTACAATACAATGGTTAAAGAAAAGTGCTTGAAACACAGTTCAATTCCTTCTCTCCCCACTTACTCATTATTTGACCTTGACAGAAGCAGTTTAAGCCCCTCAAGATGAAATGCCAACAGCCAAAGTCTTTTTGTAAGTGACCTTGCAACAATTGCTTCATTTGTGACCTGCATTGTGTTGTTGAAAAGTGTTTTGAGGGTCTTTTGCACATGTTGCCATGTCAATTTTAACCCCAATCAAAGATGTAATAAACTTACGATCCAAATATCCATCCATATTCTAAAAAGCTAATCCAGTCACAGGTTAAACTTGAAATGAAGACTTCCTACTACAGTAGATACATTTTCTACAGGGGTGGGGGTTGATTTGTTTTCAATCCTATTTTTGTAAAAATTGATCTATTTGTATGGAATGTTGTGTGATTACAATAAAATCAATAAAATTAAAAATAGATACATTTTCTATATGAATTAGTGAGAAAAATTACTATTCAAGTTTTATTTTATGCAGTGAAGCACATGCAGATTTGTACTTTACTACCACACCCATCTCATTAAAAAATTAGAGTAATTCTAATATTGAATGTTAGAAAATAAAATATGTATAAAATTCACAAACCCCAATTGGTAAGTCATTATCTCTTAGAACATTTTATCTCTTTTTAACAGATTATCTGTTTGACATTTTCATCGTGAGTATGCACATTTTTTAAATTAGAATCCATAACTAACATTGTTTAGTATTAGTATTCTTCCATACAGTATTAATATTACAGTCTAGTTGTTTTTTTCTGATCGTATTAGCCAGTCTCAATGATCTCCAGGCCAGCACTTTGCCTGTACAGGACATCAGCCTACTTCAGAGAGCCCTCCAACACTTAAACTGAGTCATTTAAACACAGGCATGTCCTTGATCTCTAAGAAAATATTTATGTGAATGTATGCAACTTCTCACAGAAGGTAACCCATGCTGTAAATAATTTAAGGAGCATCTACTGAAAGACAGACAGACGACAAAAAGGCTTCATGAGCAAACTGAAACCGACATGCTTAATACAATCCAGAGGCACTGGACACAAGGCAGTAACCCCGGAAGTGGCACCAGTCCATCATAAGGCCCACTCACACACATATCCATAATCATACCAGTTTTTCTAAAATTCACAAAAAAGAATCTATACAGTCATATATATACTGCCATCTAGTGGAAAAACATATTTACTTTGAAATTTTAACAGGGTAATGATAGGCAGAGTGGCCACTCAGTCAAGATGGACATTCACACTTGTAACTCAAACAAATGCAGTGACTGTAGTCTTGGCAAATTATAATTATATCACAATATCTTATGTCATTTAAGGACAGTTCATATTTGTAAGACTGTGATATGCAGATTTCACAAAATCTGTGTTTTTTAATCTTTTTACAAATAATGTTTAGTGAGAATTAAGTTTTATGTGGTTCATATAACATTTCACGCATACATTTATTCAATACCTCCAGTTTCAAAGGTTATACTGTATGCTAAATATAAAGAGCCTTTATTTCTTTTTACCCAATCTCTTGTTTGAATTTATTTCTTAGGAGACAATACTCTGAAACAGATAAAGAAAGAAAGGAAGAAATCATGTCATTCAATTCATGGTATGTGCTTATTTCTTAATTTTATTTAATATAATGTTCTGTTAATCAGCAATGCATGCCAGCTTAGTAACTGATAATGTACTTTTAAATGGCATATGAAAGTAATACCAACTGGCTGGAGCTCAGGTGTTCCTTCAGAATCTGCATTGTTTAATTTCAAGGTGACAATATCATTTTAAATGGCTTGATCTGTCATCTGAGGGTATTCTAGTATACTTATCTTCAATTTAAAGCTTTTGTATTATGCATCTTTTTAGAAGTGATCATATTGCTTGTTGTGTTTATAGCATTAGTTCATGATTTTAATTGCACATTTAAACTCTTTGGAATGTTGAATGGAATCAACAAGCTTAACTGTACTGCTGTGTACTTCATTGTAGTCAAGGACATGATTAAAAACAAATTGTAAATGTCAAGGTCCATATTTTTGTAAAAGTTCATTAAGATAATGTTCAGTTGAATTACCTGGGATTCAGTTGTGTTGAATATTAACCATTGAGATAAACTGATAATGCATACAAGTGCTATATCACAAAGGTTTGTATTTAACCAAAAACATTATGCAAAACAGTTCACCACAGTAAAGAATGTTGAAGTGAGAAGCATGGTGAATAAGAGCACAGCAGCATTTACACGTTGTGCTGTATAAACAGTAAGAAATCAAGTATTTTTAATACCTATAATTAAACTAACCAGATTTTTTAAACTGGTTAATAATTTATGAAAGGGCTGCTGTGACTGTGGTTATCACTGCCTCAGTAGAAGTTATTCTGCACAGTCTACTTCAGTTTCGTGTTCATGTTCATATTCTTGTGTGTACATTCCTCTAGTGGGAAAAAAAACTATAGTCTTGTACAATTTTTACATCATATCCAGGTTTTACCTTAAAAATTAAACTGTACCTAAACAGAAATGGGTTCAATTCATACCTATAAAGTTCACTTTGACTTATAAACCCAGCACACTATGTATTACTAGACAATAATAATGTCTCAAGATGTATTTCTCTAAAAGAAAAATCAATCCAATTTACATCAAAATAAGGATGTTGTTTGCAGTATATATTCTTTTCTAATATTCTTATGGATGTAACTGATTTTTATTTGTGTATCCTTTATCATACACAAAACAAAATTACTTATTTTAGTAATAAAACAAGCATACACGTGCTGTAACATTCTCAGACCCCTGTAGTTCAGAGGCCTGAGCCTATCCTTTTAGTTTTGGAAGGAAGGCAGGATCCAACCCTGGAAGGGGCTCCAGTGCATTGCAGGGCCCACTTGCACATATAACTACATAGGGCCAGCTCCCAATGGACACACATTTATGATATGGGGAGAAAAGTAGGGTGCACAAAAAAAAAACCATTGTAGACAAATAAAGAACATACACACTCCAAACAGACACCTGACACAGGGTTGGATCCAGCAATGCAAAATTCATAAGGCAACTGTTCAATAAATTGTGCCACCAACCTACTTAAACATTATGTGTAAGTAATTTGATGGACAGCATGGTGGTTCATGACCTACCACTGGAGTTCTGTTCCGTGTTTGAATCTTATCTCAGGCTGTCTTTGTGTTGGCTATATGTGGATTTTTATCACATTCTAAAGATGGGAATGTTAAGTTAATTGAAAACTCCAAATTGGCACTAAATGAATAAGCATGTTTATGCATGTCAATGGAACCAACCAGGCGATGGCACCCATTCCATGATTGACTCTTGTGTTGCACCCAGAGATACCAGGATAGACTCCACTGTCACCCTGAATTGGAATAAGTGCATTAGATAATGGATGGATGGATGAATTATGTGTTATAGTCTTTTCTTGCTCCTGCCATTTCAGTTCAGTTCATTACTTCATAAAATCACCATATGGCTCACTGGCCATGAAGAGAGTAGATGGATTTATGGCAATTAACTAATGAGCCTTAGTTGCTGCACTTAAAGACTTCAGCAGTTCAGTATAAGAGAGAGCTCTTTGAGACAGACCCTTAAACAGAAAATGGCAATATTATACAACATTGAAAAGAGCAGAACAATTTACAGTAGGACCTTGAGAGAGCAGAACTGCTAGGATACTGTAGTTGTACTTGATGAAATGTTAATAACTTATGCAGAGAAATTTCTTGTTGTGTTTTATATAAGCACTTAATATCCATCCTTTTTTTAAATTGCTTTTCAAGTTCAGAGTCATGGACAACTAGTACCAAACCAGGGAACATTTGGCAGAAAGATGTTTTGGAAAAGGCATCAATCCATCAACACCTACATGCTAACAGCCGGTTTAGACACTGCAGTTAGCCTTAGATTGGACACCAGAACTCTGGGGCTGAAAGTTAGTGACAGTAACTGTAAAAGAGGGGTGTCAGGGACCTCTGGAAATGCGCTAATTCGCAGGGTTTAGCTAACAGAAAGCCGAGTGCAGGAGTCACGGTCAGATGACTGACGATATGAGACTGCTGAATTCCAGTATTTTATATTTAATTAATGTAAAAAAAACAACTGAAACGATAAACAAACAAACATGCTGTAGATAAAACCAATATGGTGGAAAAAAAAGTCTGTTGTGAAAAGGTGTGTCCTCATTAAACTTTCTTACAGTAACATAATACAGAAAAATAGAAACCTTCAGACCTCTAGATGATAAATGCAGACAGTAGTGAGGGAGAGAGGGCTGACAGAGATTTTTGAATTTCAACTTTTTGCTCAAAATGACTATGAATTCTTTTTTACTGAATACAGTACTGTGCTTATCCCAGGCTCAAAAACTTGCATTCAAGGAATTGTCTTCAAAAGGTTGAATTTAGGCACCAACATATTCAAAAATATTAAGTTCCAATAAGATGGATTTAAGATATCCGGAGTGGATATCTCCTCAAGTAAGAAGGTTTCAAGATGTCTATTGGCTGTTACTACTACATATCCCAGAACCAAGGTTGAAATCAATTTTTTGAAAAAGTTAATTGCATTTTGAGATCTGTCAAAATAATATATTGTCAATTTCAACATCTCAGAATAGATTGTAAGTAACATTAAAATGCTGGCACATTCACAGGAAAGTGGACATTTTGAAATTAATAAATTTTAACACATCAATGATTAATTTCAATATATATGAAAATGCCTTCTAATTTGGCTTGACATAACAAGACATCTCACCAAAGTGCCCTTTGTAACAAGGCTTAAAGCTAACAGAATCATTCTGCAGTTCTCCTTTTGGTCAGTAAGTGGCAGCATATCCTTATTTTTGTTAGGTTACTGCTGTTTACCCATGAGTTGGTTTGTTTTTTAATGGTCTTTTTAATCTGTGTATTAAATAACTTGACTATTATACAAAGTTATGCAAAAATAAAACTATTATTTTAATACTAAACTAAAAATTAAGCAATCCAATAGCGTTCTGGTATAATTTTCTAAATAAATCAAGGCAAATGAATGTAAATTTAAAACAGTGTGGGTAGCATTGTCTCCTCTACTACTCAGGAACCCAAGTTAGATCCTGGACTGGAGTGCATCCTGTGAGGAAATGTAGATGGTCATCATTGGTTCAAGTCTCCTTCAGTGAATATGGTTTCCTTCCTCAATCCAAGGTACTGTATATTGAAAATTCAAAATTGCTTGTGTGGTCAAGTACTTTTGACACTGCACTGGCATTCACAGTTACTAGAATATGTTGTGGCTCCCTATAATCAACAGTTGGATAATGGAGTCAGAAAACAGATAAATGGGTTTTTGGGAAAATTTAAATTCACACATTCCTAACAAGCTTCTTTATTAAGGGTTGTGAGCACTGGTGTATATACTGTATGTGTTGTTTGGTCTTGCTATATTTCTCTGCTTTTTGACTGTTCATTTATTGATCATTCCTAGAATAAAGCTGGGGGAAAGAAAGAGAGAGATAGTATGGCAGACTGGTGATTACCTCATGTGATCAGTTTGTATTTTTTTTGCTGTGAGTGAGTAACGATGTCAAGTGGTGGTTCAACTGTTTTGTATTAATACTGAGTCTGGCTGTGGATCCTTCACACTGAAAGTTTTCAATTAAAACAAAGAAACAAAAAATGAAACTTTCATATGTATGGTGACACTCTGATTAATGGCCCCATCTTGTAGTGATCAGGAATAAGTAATAAGCATGTGTGGCGGGTGGCCGGAATCCTCACCCGGCCAGGACGCACAGAGTGTGCAAGAACCGGGGGAGAGAGTATTTGTGGGGACAGTGTCTCCCCTGGGCCAATAGAGGGCAGCTCCCTTGGTCTCCAGTGAGCATGGGAGCTCAACCTTGTTAAAACCCCCAGGGGGTGCATAGATCTTTCCAGGGCCTTATTTGGTCACGCTTCCACCACACCCAGAAGTGTGGCCAGAAGAAGCTCATTAGGCACTTGGAGTCCATCCACATACCCTTTAAAAAGGAGCTGCCTCACTCCTGAAGTTGGCCAGAGTCGGGAGGAGAGGACAAAGCCTGAGGAGGAGCGGAGAGATAAGGACTGGTGGCAAGAAGGGACTGAATGGTATTGATGTGTTGTGTTGACTGGTATTTTGGGCACGTCAAAGCTGTAAATAAATGTGTGTAGTGTGGCAAAACCTGTCTCCTGCCTGTCTGTGTCCGGGTTAGGGTGGTTGTACAATCCCTAGTGGCCACACATGACACCTTCTTTTATGCTTTAGGTAGCTAAACAGATATACAGTATATGTGATATTTTGTAGTACTTACCTATTTACACACAGACTTAGCTTGGACTTATAAACACATTCAAACTGAGTAACTAAAAAAGCATTTTGTACATGCTAAGACAAGGTCCATTTCAAGTGTAAATGTCTAGAAGTATGAAAGACGATGAAGCTAAACGTCAACTGTAAAAAGTTTAATGTAACCTACAATGTGGTATAGTGCTCTAGTTACTGGATAGAATAGTGACAAAAATGAGTGTTTAGAGCAAATGCATTGATTTTTCAAGTAATACCATGCCACCTTAGGCTCTATCCCCTATAAAATATAATTGAGAGAGTGAGTGAAGGTATAACAAAATTATACTACTTTCAGCTGCCTTTTCTTCAGGTACTATACATCTCTCACTGCCTTATAGTGGCAAACAGGATTAAAGACATTGGACATCCTGCATAGCCTATTTTCTCATTCCTTTTCTTCTGGCAAATGGTAAAATTGCTGAACATTTTGTGCATCTTTTCTCCAAGCCAGCCAGCTCAAACCCAGCCACAGATAAGAAGTTCACCTATGTTCCTTTTTTCGCTATTGGTCCATTCTGGTGATGATGATACATACTGCATAAGCTGTTTGTACAGTTGTTTGTACAGTTGCATGAAGAGTATATATTAAGTCATGCTACCATTAAAGGTCAGGCTAAGTGGTATTTTTTAATGCTTAAGTGTTTTTTATTTCACATTTGACTTAAAGTCTGCATTTGTGAGTTGACAAGTAAGTTCCAAAAAATATCATATTTTTAAGAAAGCATGAGCCATCTGCAAAATGCATACTTATACTGCCTGAACTCCCATTAGGTTTTGGACAGTGATACCTTCCATGTGATGTTTGCTTGTTATTCATGTGTTTGTATGAGCTTCCCCGATTTCATCCTGCTGCACAAAAACATGCTATCAGGCTCATTAATTCGGTAAGTGTGTAGCCTCTGTCCAATAATGGTTGTTGCTGGGATAAGCTCGCAAGTCTCATGACCATGTATTAAAAAAATGATTATCAGAGAATAGATGGCTGCCTACCTCTCATTGTTGTAAGTTGATTTTAATGATCCTTTGCTCTCAGATCTCAACATTTCAGCCCATATTAAATTTGCAAAATACCACCTTGTTGTTTTTTTAAAATTATGGTCTCAGTAATAAGTAATTACACACTGGTGAAAGTGCTACAGCTTGGAGTTGCTTTTATCTCTGTACCTAAATGACTCATACTAGAATTTTGTGAAAAAAAATCTTAGATCCCTAACCATGACAGTGTTTATGTACTTTCTAGCATTTCTAAGTGAAAAACAGAATATGAAGAACAAAATTAGTATTTTGGAATTTATCAGTTCAATGTCCAGAACCTAGCCTAGTAGAGAAGCTCTGCAGCAGGAAAAGTAGGTTTTTGAGGAAGAATGAACAACATTCCACAATACACAGTTCTTGAAGTGCGCTGGTACTCACTTCATAGGGTCTTTGATCAATTTCACTGAGGTAATGAGCCAGAACCTCTTCACGAATTTTTCTGAATTTCAGAAATAATCAGTCAGTGTTTCAGGATTGCAACTTGGTAACAATAACCTAGAAACATATTTTCCCTTGAACAGGAGGAAGTCCCCTTAAATCAGTCAGTTCAAATTTATTGGGACACTTGATGTTTGGGAAGGAACTCATGTCAGAGCCAGACAATTTTTAGCTGCCTTAAATAAATAACTGTATAATTTATTTACACAATGCAGTGATACTAAATTATTAAGAAATAAATTACCAAAACATATTGAATCAACAAATGCAAGTCCTCTTATTTAAGTAATACTTTGATCAATAAGTCTTTGAAGAAAGCTATTAACTGGTTATGAAAATGTTATGGTAGGCTGCACATTCTTTTACTGCTTAGCCTTCTGGAAAGTAATAATTGACTGGGGTTGTAGCAAGTGATACACATGTTAACACTTTAGCTTCAGGGACCTGGATTGGTTTCTTGACATTGTCATGGTCTGTTATAGTTTGAGTTTTAACTTCTTGTTCACTTGGATTTTTTCCAGATATTGTAATTTCTTGCTTCATCTCCTTGCACTGATTAATTTTGATAAGAACAAGGAGTATTAAAACATATGTTCAGGGAATACAAATATGATAGCTTTTAGAAATTTTACCGCCAAAATCTTGTTGCCATTAAACTGCTCCTGAATTATCTTCTTTTGAACATGTAGTATTTCAGTTGTGTTATCCTTGTTATGTATCTGCACTGAAGAGGTAAATATAGTTGTACTCCTTTCTATGAGTAACATTTGTTCTGGAAGTGATCATCTGGTGGTGGATTTTCCACACAGTAGAGACCTGGTTAAATGTGTGGAAAGTCACACAGCCACTTATATTGTTAACAGCTTTTCACAGTATGCTGTCTTTGTATTTGCATTGTAAAACCTCAGCACTGACTTGAGGAATGATGGATGGCACATGGCTCGGAGAATGTCATTTCTGGTCAGAATTTGAATGGGGAAATTTTATTAGATTTCTCTGCTAGTCATGGGTAGTCCAAAGAGAATAATATCTTTGAACACAAAAAAAAAACTTGTGTGTACCTGGAACCAAAGTACTTTAGGCTAAAGTTAACTGAC
Source organism: Erpetoichthys calabaricus (assembly GCF_900747795.2). Lineage (NCBI taxonomy): Eukaryota > Metazoa > Chordata > Cladistia > Polypteriformes > Polypteridae > Erpetoichthys > Erpetoichthys calabaricus. The sequence continues at coordinate 169,798,673 of NC_041396.2, read as the reverse complement.
TAGTCATGTTATCCAATGTAAGGCTGTGTTCATCATTATGCAGAAAAAAAGGTTTTACTCTTTTTTCTTTGACTATTTCAACCAAGTATTTTGTTTTGGGCAACATCACATGACACTATTTTGGATCGGATTGCTACGATACCTTTGTGAGGTATGCATGTGTGTAACTTCATGGGGTGTAGTCACAGCAGCCATGCTTAAAAGATTGAGTGGCATGTTCAGAAGTTTACATAATTTACTTCCAAATAAAGGAAAGACTCTACAAAAATAGATTATTTTCTTTAGGAATTTCTTTTCAAAGTTTTGTTACTTTTGTTTTTGACTTTAAGTGTAGCATTCATTTCAGAGATTTAGATACTGGTCATAGCCTGACTTTTTGCCCTTGCCCTTTTAAAGTGTATTCTTAAATAACAACTGATTTGAGTGTTTTTTTATAGAATGATCTTATAGTTTGCATCAGTGTCTTAGAGGCTATCTTAGAGAGTGATTCTGAGCTGTCAGATGATCATCAACTGGTATTGACCTAGTTCCGATGAACATTGTGCCTGGTTAACATATCTGGAAGATGCAAACAGGCAGTGATGATGTGTTATAAATGGCTAGCTGAAGTCTCTGATTGGGATGAGTTTAACACTTACCTCCAAAATTATTATTCATATTTATTGAAGGGTGTCAAAGACATGGAGAGTTAAGGATGTTAAAAGAGGGAAAAGGTTTTCAATGCCTGTTGTGCTCCTTGTATTGAATTGTTACAGAAACTGTCAATTTCAAGAAGGAGCTTTCCCATGCAATGCTGTCAACAGAAAGAGAGACTTTGTTGTCATATTAGACAGCCAAGCACTGACTTTACTGTAGAATACCCAGGGCGGGAAAGGCAATTACCTGATCTAGTTCTCCAGGACTGTTAGTTTATCTTTTCACTTTGTCTATTAAAATGAACAGTGGAGTCTCCAGAGGTTTATTTTCTCTAGGGATGCTGCTCACAGGAGTTTTTGCCTTTCTTTTCTTTGTTTTCAACTGGCCATAGTTCAACAATGACTTTTTGGACAGATATTGTTAGGTTACATGTATATTAATCAATTTCAAACTGCTTTGTTTTTCTGTCCATTTAAACAGATCGGTGTCTTTATGTGTTCTCAGTATTTAGTTTGCAATTACAAACATTACAAATCACATGTAACCATGAACCTGTTACTGTGCTATAAAAAAATAAACTGAATTTAATTGAATAAGGGTCTCTTGTTTTTATCAAGAGGTAATGACAGGTCCATAATGTAGCAATGGCCAAAGCATGGGAACAACCTTCAGACTGATTACATCAAGTCCTAATAAACCATTTTACAACTCAGAACAACTGAAGCAAGTGGGAATTTATCTGAGCTGTTTACTGCAGAGTTGGAGAAATGTTAACCTCAACTAGAAATATTGCTAAGAGATGTATGTAGTGCTTACTGGAACACCTAAGCCCAGTGGCTGCACCTGCTTACAGACTTTGTGGCACTAGAAGCATGCTGTTGAGATTATCTTTGGAAAAAATTCACTACTGTGGTTAAAAAGTTTAACCAGTGGCAAGGTCAAACGGGAGGATACAATCCATGATGAAATGTTAAAAGCACTGGATATAGTGTTTTGACCACCATGTCAGTGTGTGTAAGGTGGCATCAGGGCTTTGAGAGTGGCAGACACCATTATTAAAAAGGAGGACAACAGAGGGTGTTTCATTTACTGAGGGATCACACTGCTCAACATTTTTTTTAAAAGCCTGTGCTAAGGTACTGAAAATGAGTCTCTCACCTATATTTGAAGTCCAGATTGAAGAGCGGCAATCTGGGTAACCCTATCTGTGGAATGGTAGACCTTATTTTGTCCTTACCTGGATATATCAATTGTCTCACGTGTTTGCCCATTCTGTGTACATGTTTTATGGACTCGGAGAAGGCTTGTGAATGCATACTCCTTGCTAACTTGTGTGAAATGCTGCAAGGGCTTAGGCTATAAAGTTGCTGCAGTATGCCATTCTGTACCTGCATTTATGCAGAGTAAGTCACATTTGAATACCTTATATTCAGTCAAATTTATGTAAAATGGACATAGGACTCTGAAAGGGTCTATCTTGTCTCCTGTCTATTTTGTGAATTTTATGGACAGGATAGGCAGGGCTAGAAGAAAATTCGTTTTGAGGACCAAAGAATAGCATATCTGCTTTTGTCAATGATAATATCTTCTTTTCCTGATGTCACAAGAAAACTTATAGTCACATGAAAGATTGGTGTGTGCATTTCTAAATAATGTATCTTTTGACATGACCAAGAAATGCATGAATCTAATACCAAACATATTTATTATTTTTATTTTTATTCTTATCCTTATTGACTGAGGACAGTAAAGGAGAAAAGGTGTTAGTTGCCTCAAACTTTACTAATTCTGCTGCTGTCTTTCCTTCATAAACATCCAGCACTTCACTGTCTCAATCGTAAGTCCCCTGCCTTTCCCATTATCCACTATGCATATGTCTGCTCTTTATGTCTCAAATTTTTAATTCTTTTACATACTTTAGATATTCAATATCATTCATTTACTTGTGGTTTAAAAATCTGTCTTGATTGGCCTTCCTTATATTTCATTGTTGACATAGTCTCTTTTAATTTTGACTTTAATAGTTGAATTCATTCATTCACTCATTCTGCTTCACAAATATGTATTCTTCTTAACTCTGCACATCAATTAATACATTTTTTTCACAACTTTATTTCCTTTACTGTTCATTTGTCTTACCTACATTTTTAAAGTTTGTGCTTCATTAGAGACTTTTTTCTATTTCCGTGTTCCATTCTGCCGGGTTTAAACTGTGCAATTTTTGGAAATCATGGTCAAGCAAGTACTCATACTGAACGATAGAATCGGCAGTCATATATGTGCTCAAATTGTATGAATGACAGTTCGAATGACATGCCATGACGTTGGTGTTCAGACTATATGTGTACATGTCCCTGATGGATAGTTTTACCCATTGACATTTTGCAATAAAGTTCTACCCATTCAAAAAGCATTATTCAAAATTTCAGTGAAGAAAAGAGCTGTATTACTTTCTGTGCTCTGAAAGTATAAAGAAAACCAAAAGGTACAGTATGGTCTATCTGTTTTACAGAGAAAACTGGAGGTAGGAAATGTTTGCAATTTTCTATTGTGTGTGTTTATTTCAGGTTATTCAAGTAAACGTTTCCTAATATACTTTTGTCATTAGCTATTTAGTTGTAGGCATGTTGCTATATGATAGTTAGCTTTTTGAAATCAAAAAGGTGAAAATAAACATGGCAATGGCAATACCTAATGTACAATGCAATGTGGTCACTGCACAGTGAATTTCAGTAAATTTGATGGCAACATCATAAAATCGATTCATGAAACTGCTCACAAGACAGCCAAGTGAAATTTTTTGACATGACAGAAAATCTTCCGATTGTATAAGAGCCTTTTCATAAGATGCAATCGGACATCACAACCCTTCTCGTACTACACGTGAAACACTGTGAAACAGAAATTCAGGCAGACTCATAAAATCTGTCAGTGACTGCAAGTCAGGCCTAAAATTGTATAAAAATTGCACAGTATATTCCTGGGTAAAAAGACTATATCACATTACATGACTTTTCCGATAATTTTTAATTGTAAACTTAATTTACAAACTATTATGGAGTTGGAGGCCATCAACAGCATGCTGCCTTGAAATTGATCACCTAATGAGACATACCCAATGACTCTGTCTTACTAGTCTACAACTCAGTCTTGTAAAATCAAAAAGAACTGATTGTCTTTTGTCACAGTGTCCTGACGTGGCAGGAAAACAGATAACTGGTTTCTTGAGATAAAATGAGAGATGTGTGCTAAAGGCAAAACAAACAAAAATAATAATAAAACAAAGTGACTGAAACCCAGAATTGAGGCAGAAATTGCAGTCAATAATCAGGCAAGAACTTGAAAATCAGACAAGACAGGAAAAATAATCATAAAGAGAATTCATAAAGGTTTAGAAGGTTTTTATCCACAGATAAGGCTTAGTGTAAAGATTGACTGTTTATCCTGTGTGCTGATTAATTCAAGACCACAACCCCAGAGACCACACCCTTAGAAACACAGGATGTAATCCTGCATCGGTACACAAGAATGGCTTCCATAATTGGAAAAGGCCATAAGACCTCAAATTTCAGCCCTAATCATGACACACAGGGCAAACTCTGAGTGCCTGAGAAGTGTTGCCTAATGAATGTTCATTTGAAAATACAATGAATATTATTTAGAGTCAAGGAGCTTGAAGTTTGAACTTTATTGCCAGGCAGCACAGTTGCTAGGAATTTCTCTTGGTATTACATCCATATACATAAAACATTACACAAAATTAAACAGCACAATTTACAATATGTGATGCTATCATCACAATATTATTACATATGAACCACAGATATATTAAACAATATAGCTAAGTATAATTGCACCTCCACCCACTAATATATTAGGTAAGTGCTATATGAAATAAGCATAATTATTTGATCGAAATCAGGAAAAGACGGAGATGAATCAGAGACTGTGTTTAACCATAGTGACTGCAGTAGGAAAGAAACTGTTTCTATGTTTCTATGTCTAGTAGTTCTTGCCTTTTGTGACCAGTAATGCTTCCTCGATAGTAATAGCTAAAGGAGATGGTTGCCATGTTGAGTGTAATCTTTGATGATATTTCCAGCTCATTTCCCAACCCGTTATGTATACAGGACTTCAGTGGAGAGCAGTTTCAATCCTGCAAGCTTCTTTGATGTCCAAATAACACACTGGAGTTTATGTTTGGAGTGAGCAGATGCATTGTTATACCAGACTGTTATGGAGAAAAATAATATGCGTTCAATCACTATACCAGTACTGATTAGGACAAGTTAAACTATTTATGTTGGCAGTGAAAAAAACATCAGCTGCTGAGCTTTTGTTATAAGACTGGTTGCGTTTTCATCCCAGTTCAGATTGTGAGGGATAGTTGTGCCAAGAAATTTAAATAATTCTACACTGTTGACAGTGACATCATTTATAACTAGGGGTGTAGGAGGAGTGTCTCCTAAAATCCACAATCATGTCTACATATTTGTTATTACTTATTCCTATTGAAGTCATCCTATTCATCTGCTATCTCACTATATTAAGCACAGAGTAGGGTTACTTAAACTGATTTGCGTGACTTGATTTGCGTGACTTGAAGTGATATTTTTCTGATGTCCACATTTTTACTGTCTCAACTTTGAGCCCCTTTCTGGTGCTCTTAATAAAAGATAAGGAACGCCCATGTTTTGAACCTATCAAAAAGTCATGAGGCTTGTCTTTCTGATATCTCATGTTTTATGTACTAAAACAGAATAGAAAAAAAGATAAAAAAGGGCTAAAGTTGTGGCTGAACTTGCTGTACCTTTCAACCAATTAACCCATTGTACAGTGCTTGCTCAATCAGGCAGCACATTTTGGCTGTCACAAAAATAGACAACCATAACTGGGCTGGAAAGTTGTCACTTAGACAATAAATATGAAATAGGCAGCAATTTCCAGCTGTATAAATTGACATGGTCTGGTGGTGAGATCAGCAGGTGCAGTCGACAAACCTGACATACCACATGACTTGAAGTTGTGTAAGCTGGGAAATTTCACAGTGACCCAAAGTACTTTAATGCTGCTACATCAATTCCCCATGGGCAGTAGTACAAAACACCTACTTGTGGTTTTGCAAAGAGAGAAATCTTGATCTGGCTAACTATTCAGGGAGGCTTGACCTGCCCCTGAATATTATCAGTGCAGGTTAAGGTTAGGAGTGCTAAAAGTATGATTTTAGAGCTAATATGTAAGCAATAGCCTGATCTTCTGAGCTGAACACTTAGGTTAATCTTCTTGTTCTTCTTCTTTTTCTTCTTCTTCTTTCAGCTGCTCCCGTTAGGAGTCACCACAGTGAATCATCTTTTTTATCTTCCTGTTCTCTGCATTTTGCTCTGTTATACCCACCACCTGCATGTCCTCTTAACCGGCAGCTCCATCCTTAATATCATTCTCCCAATGTACCCAGCATCTCTCCTCTGCACATGTCCAAACCAATGCATTCTTGCCTCTTTGAGTATATCTCCCAACCGTCCAGCCTGAGCTGATCCTCTAATGTACTCATTTCTAATCCTGTCCATCCTTGTCACACCCAAGGCAAATCTTAACCTCTATAACTCTGCCACTTCCAACTCTGTTTCAAGTTTTTTGGTCAGTGGCACCGTATAGAGCCCATATAACATAGCTGGTCTCACTACCGTCCTGTAGACCTTCCCTTTCACTCTTGCTGGTACCCGTCTGTCACAAATCACTCATGACACTCTTGTCCACCCATTATACCCTGTTTGCATTCTCTTCTTCACCTGTCTTCCACACTCCATGTTATTCTGTACTGTTGACCACATATATTTAAACTTATCCACCTTCACCAACTCTTCTCTCTGCATTCTCACCATTCCTCTGACCTCACTCTCATTTACAGCCTCTCAACTGAAACCCTCCACCTGCGTCCTTGACCCAATACCAACAAATTTTTTCAAAGAAGTATCAGGCGTGCTAATTGATAATGTTCTTGACATAGTAAATTTGTCATTAGATACGGGGGTCTTCCCAGACTGTCTTAAGACTGCTGTAGTTAAACCCCTACTTAAGAAAAATAATCTTGACCCCTCATCTCTTGAAAATTTTACACCCATCTCTAACCTGCCTTTCTTAAGTAAAATTCTAGAGAAGGCAGTCATTATGCAGTTAAATGATCACCTCAATAAACATGCTATTCTTGATAAATTTCAGTCAGGTTTTAGAACAAATCATAGCACAGAAACTGCACTTGTTAAAGTAGTAAATGACTTGCGGGTAAATGCAGACAGAGGCCATTTATCTGTTCTCATCCTCTTAGATCTGAGGCAAGCATTTGACACCATGGATCATAATATTCTTAGAAATCACCTTAGTCAATGGGTGGGCCTCTCTGGCAGTGTCTTAAATTGGTTTGAATCCTATCTGGCAGGGAAAAAATTCTTTGTTAGTTGTGGTAATTACAACTCAAAGACACATGATATCCTATATGGTGTTCCACAAGACTCTATCCTGGGTCCGCTGCTCTTCTCAATCTACATGCTTCCGTTAGGTCAGATTATCTCAGGGCACAACGTGAGCTGCCACAGCTATGCTGATGACACACAGCTGTATTTATCAATAGCTCCTGATGATCCCGATTCTCTTGATTCACTAACACAATGACTAACTTGTATCTCAGAATGGATGAATAGTAACTTTCTCAAGTTAAATAAAGAAAAAACTGAAATCTTAGTGATTGGCAATAATGGATACAATGAGGCTATTAGAAATAAACTGGATACATTAGGATTAAAAGTCAAGACGGAGGTAAAAAGCTTAGGGGTAACTGTTGACTGCAATCTAAATTTTAAATCGCATATTAATCAGATCACTAGGACAGCATTTTTTCACTTAAGAAACATAGCAAAAGTTAGACCTCTTATATCATTGAAAGATGCTGAGAAATTAGTTCACGCTTTTGTTTTCAGTCTACTAGATTACTGTAACGCACTACTCTCAGGACTACCCAAAAAAGGCATAAATCGTTTGCAACTAGTGCAGAATACAGCTGCTAGAATCCTAAACCAGGAAAAGAAAATCTGAGCACATTTCTCCAGTTTTAATGTCACTACACTGGTTACCTGTGTCATTCAGGATTGACTTTAAATTTCTGTTTATGGTTTATAAAGCCTTAAATAATCTCGCCCCATCTTATATATCGGAATGTCTGACACCTTATATTCCAAATCGTAACCTTAGATCCTCTACTGAGTGTCTCTTTAGAATTCCAAGAGCAAAACTTAAAAGAAGTGGTGAGGCGGCCTTCTGCTGTTATGCACCTAAAATCTGGAATAGCCTGCCAATAAGAATTCGGCAGGCTAATACAGTGGAGCACTTTAAAAAAAACTGCTGAAAACACATTATTTTAACATGGCCTTCTCATAACTTCACTGTAATTTAAATCCTGATACTCTGTAAATCCAATTCATTATCATAACTATTCATGGTGGCTCTAAAATCTGTACTAACCCCTACTCTCTCTTCTGTTTCCTTTTCCGGTGTCCTTTTAGTGGTGCGTCAAACCATTACCAAAATCTACTCAAAGCACCGTGATGTTCCAACAATGATGGATGGATTAAAAGCCAGAAGTCTGTATGGCCATCAGCATCAAGTGACTCCGTGAGAACCCTAACTACAAAGAGGACTATTGCATTTATGTTAGGTAGAATGCCCAGGGGGGACTGGGCGGTCTCGTGGCCTGTAACCCCTGCAGATCTTATTTTTTTCTCCAGCCGTCTGGAGTTTTTTTTTTTGTTTTTTATGTCCACCATGGCCATCGGACCTTACTCCTTTTCTATGTTAACTAATGTTGTCTTATTTTAATTTCTTATTTTGTCTTTTATTTTTCTTTACTTCATTATGTAAAGCACTTTCAGCTACTTTTTGTATGAAAATGTGCTATAAAAATAAATGTTGTTGTCGTACACACATGTATTCTGTCTTGTTCCTACTGACCTTCATTCCTCTCCTCTCTAGAGCATATCTCCACCTCTCCAGGGTGTCCTCATCCTGCTCCCTACTCTTGCTAAAGAGCACAACGTCATCCACAACCATCATACTCCAAGGGGACTCCTGTCTAATCTCATCTGTCAACCTGTCCATCATCATTGGAAATAAGAAAGGGCTCAGAGCTGATCTCTGATATAATCCCACCTCTACCTTAAATGTATCCATCACTTCTATCGCAGACCTCACTACTGTCACACTTCCCTCATATTAAAAACTCCACTGCCATTTCTTCTAAACAGCTCCATGCTACCACAGGTGTGTCATCTGGACCAACATCCTTCCCATTTTTCATCCTCTTCATAGCTGTCCCTACTTCCTCCTTGTTAATCTGTTCCATTTCCTCATTCACTATCTCTACATCATCCAACCTCCTCTCTCTCTCATTCTCTTCATTCTTCAGCCTCTCAAAATACTCTTTCCATCTGCTCAGCACACTGTCCTCACTTGTGAGTATGTTTCCATCTTTATCCTTTATCACCCTAACCTGCTGCACATATTTCCCAGCTCTGTCTCTCTGTCTAGCCAATCGGTGCAGGTTCTTTTTTCCCTCCTTAGTGTCCAACCTCTCATACAACTCATCATATGCCTTTTCTTTAGCCATCACCACCTCTCTCTTCACTTTACACCTTATCTTCTTGTATTCCTGCCTACTTTCTGCATCTCTCTGACTATCCCACTTCTACTTCTCCATCCTCTTCCTCTGTATACTCTTCTGTACTTCCCCATTCCACCACCAGGTTTCCTTTTCCTCCCTCCTCTGTCCAGATGTCACGCCAAGCAACATTCTTGCTGTCACCCTTACTACTTCTGCTGTAGTTGCCCAGCCCAGTTGCCACCCAGTGCCTGTCTTACCTCCTCCCTGAACTCAACCTTGCAGTCTTCGTTTTTCAACTTCCATCATTTGATCTTTGGCTCTGCCCTCACTTTCCTCCTCTTCTTGTTATCCAACGTCATCCTACAGACCACCATCCTATGCTGCCTAACAACGCTTTCCCCGGCAGTCTCCAATCTCCTTCAGATTGACTCTTCTGCATAGGATATAATCTACCTGTGTGCATCGTCCTCCACTCTTGTACGTCACCTTGTGTTCCTCCCTCTTCTTAAAATACATATTCACTGCAGCCATGCCCATCCTTTTCAGAAAATCCCCTATCATTTGACCTTCTTCATTCCTCTCCTTGACACCATACCTACCCATCAACTCCTGATTCCCTCTTTTCCCTTTACCAACATATCCATTGAAATCCGTTCCAGTCACCACTCTCTCTCCCTTGTGTACACTCTCCACCACTTAGTTCAGCTCACTCCAGAAATCTTCTTTCTCCTCCATAGCACACCCAACTTGTGGGCCCATATGCATTAACAACATTCATCATCGCACCTCCAATTTCCAGCTTCATAATCATTACTCTGTCTGACACTCTTTTCACCTCCAAAACACTCTTGACATACTGTTCCTTCAGGATAACCCCTACCTCCTCCCATCCACACCATGGCAGAACAATTTGAACCCGTCTCTGATATACCTGGCCTTACTCCCCTTCCATCTGGTCTCTTGCACACACAATATATCATCCTTCCTTCTCTCCGTCATATCAGCTAACACTCTCCCTTTACTAGTCATACTGCCAACATTCAAAGTTCCTACCCCCACTTCCATTCTATTTACCTTCCTCTTCTCCCCTTGTCTCCATACACACCTTCCCCCTCTTCTTCTTCTTCTTCTCCTTTGGCCAACAGTAGCCCAATTTCCACCTGCACCCGGTTGTCTAACAGTATTAGTGGCGTTGGTTGTTAACCTGGGCCTCAACCGGCCCAGTATGGAAATCTGTATTGTACAAATATTGATCTGGCAAAATTTTACACCGGATGCCTTTCCTGACATAACCCTCCCCATTTATCCCAATTTGGGACCGGCACAAAGAAACACACTGGTTTGTGCATCCCCTGTAGCTGGGTTAACATTTGAGTTATTCTGATTGATCCTAATTCCAAGTATATAGCTCAGTGACTCTGTAATCAAACACTGAATAAGGACGAAGAAGTACAGGAAACAAGTCAAACACAAATGATATTTTACTGGATTGTGTAGCCATGTTGCAAGCCCATTGTATTAAATTTTGGCTTGTGTACATGTACACACACACTCATATTTTTTGTACAAAATGCCTAGGCTGAACCATTTCCTAACCTGCTCCTTTTGGTAAGAGTTTGGTACTCCATAACTGTGTTTTCAGAGGTAGTTGTCTTGCTCAGTATGTGGCTCTGATATCACCTTCTGTTTTAAGAAAGCATACTGTAGCTGCAAAACTACAGTGTTAAGAGTAGCCCAGTCACATTCAAGTAAAAAATTAAAATAAATCTTTAATTTGAATTTGCAAATTCAAAGACAAGATCAAAAAATAAAGCAGTGGTTGAATGCCTCAGTTAGGTAAAGCACAGGTAAAAGTAACCAAATCACTAGGCACAAGACATATCCAAAAGGCAAGCTAAATGGTCAAAAACACTAAACAAACTTCACTTAATGGCTTTCATAAACCAAGTTAATAATAATGCAAGAACAACGAATGAAGAACAGTTGCTTTTTTTTCTTTCCTTGCCCCATCTATCATGCGACTTTACCCTAATTATTATTACTAAGCAAGAAAGAGAATGTGTAAGGCCAAGAGAAAAGCCGTACTTTTAAGAACAGGAAAAGGGCTGAGTCTAAGTCCCAATTAGACCAAGTGGAGGGGATAGGGACAGCGACGTAGACAAATGGTCACAACAGTCGTGATATAGATAGATAGATAGAACTTTATTTGTCCTCCAGGGGAAATTTGGCTTTTATAGAAGCTCTTTGAATAAATAAATAGCGTACTTAAATAGGTAGACAAGTAAGTAAATAAATAAATATAGACACACACTTTGGTCTGAATACACACCAGAATGACTATAAAGTGGGAAAATTCAAAAGAAAGGAAGTTGTGACTTGGCTGTCACAGTCACTTGTGAGGCATTATGTAGGGGTATTGCTGTTGATATAAAGGAGCCCCAGTTGCGTTTCTTGACACACTTCTGAATAATTTGTTGGCTAAAAGTTCTCAGTATTAGTGTGTGAGAGGATGTGCAGCATTGTTAATAATGGCACTCAGTTTTATTCTCTCTATATGCAGCTTATTGTATACACAATCCTCTTAAAGCACTTAAAACAGTAAATATAAATGTAGCCTCAAACATTTTTAATGGATGGGTCCCATTAGGTAACTAGATCTTTAAAAGATTAAATTTCTACACTTATACACAATTAATGAGATAAAATATAAAAGAATAGTTAAGACAAAAATAAGAATAGTTAAGGTTGAGTTACATTCTCTGGCTGTAAACCTACTGAGCACATCTGAGTACCTGGATGTAGGTGTATAATGTTTCTTAAGATAAGTGGAGGGCAAAACAAATCTTGTCATATTTTAAATGACACCTCACATTTGGTCAGTTTGAAAAGATGCCTGTGCAGGTTAACCACAAGAGGGTGCTGAGAATCAGCCAACTCGATATAATACTGACGGAATTACAAATCAAGTAAAAGGTGACATACTGTAACAGCAGAGCATTCAGCATTGCCTGATTCTTTACATAAAATAGTGGGACATGTGGCAGAAATTAACATTGTTAGATGGGAAATTGTCTTTTGAGATACTCTTTGACGGTGACTGCAAATGGTATATGAAGTGTCAGTCATTGCATGGACAAATACACTTACAAAGGGCTGCAGTAGGAATAGCTTCCCAGGTGGGTGAAGAAAGATCCACAGACTAGACAAAGTTGAGAGAGTAAAAATGTGTATGCCTAAAACTATCACTCCAAGCAAATAAGTTTAAGTAACTCTTCTCTGTGTTTAATATAGCAAGTGAATAGGATTACTGGGCGGCACGGTGGCGCAGTGGGTAGCGCTGCTGCCTCGCAGTTGGGAGACCTGGGGACCTAGGTTCGCTTCCCGGGTCCTCCCTGCGTGGAGTTTGCATGTTCTCCCTGTGTCTGCGTGGGTTTCCTCCGGGCGCTCCGGTTTTCTCCCACAGTCCAAAGACATGCAGGTTAGGTGGACTGGCGATTCTAAATTGGCCCTAGTGTGTGCTTGGTGTGTGGGTGTGTTTGTGTGTGTCCTGCGGTGGGTTGGCACCCTGCCTGGGATTGGTTCCTGCCTTGTGCCCTGTGTTGGCTGGGATTGGCTCCAGCAGACCCCCGTGACCCTGTGTTCGGATTCAGCGGGTTGGAAAATGGATGGATGGATAGGATTACTTCCATTGTGGCCTAGCACTGAGAAATTGACTTGAGTTCTCAATTTCGTGGGTCATTTCATATTCCCAGAACTGAACTCCATTCACTTGCGCTCTGGTTGTGATTACTAGGAGACCATTCTGCAAAATAATCAAAAATTTGTCAAGTTCGTCATGTTCAGGATACTATTTTGAAATAACAGATCATCAAATTACTGTAAATGCCCCAGGGTTCAACAACAGTAAATTTAAAGTAGCAAAGTAATCAATCACATTATAAGACAAGGAAAAACTGTTCTGCAAATCTGCTGTGATGAGAAACAAAACCCAGTCAAGTGATGCCTCGTTTTCATTGTAACATATACTGTGGAAGTGATTTTGTTATTTTAGCCAGGGAATGCGTAGGCAGAGAGAATGTGATTTTTCTGTGGACACCCTCTTATTAGCCTGCAAGGATACTCAGCAGGGAATTGCTAATTGCTATATTCCTTCAGCGATGAAGCAAAAAAATCATTGGTGAGTTTACTTTAATTGTGGAAATTAACATAACATGACATTCTCAAACTTCCTTAATCCAGTTCAGCATTCTAGGAGGTCAGAGCCTATCCCAGAATCATCAAGCACAAATAAGAAAGCAGCCTTGGTCTATCTGTTTAGTTTTACTTTTTGTCCCTGCTGTCTCTTCAAAAGGCTGTCAGTAGGTTTCCTACAATCCCATCATCCAGGTTACCCCCATAAAGGTTTGAGATGACCATATGAATCATTTGCACAGGACACAAAGGTTGCAAAAAACATGTGCTTTCTCAATTTTTTTATTTTTAATAAATTTGAAAAAATCTCAAGTAAACTTTTTTCATGTTGTCATTATGGGGTGTTGTGTGTAGAATTCTGAGGAAAAAAATGAATTTAATCCATTTTGGAATAAGGCTGTAACATAACAAAATGTGGAAAAAGTGATGCGCTGTGAATACTTTCCGGATGCACTGTAAGCCCAAATAGTATGGTATCATACAATCTGGAATATGTGTACAGGTTTTGTTTTTGCAGTTTTGCTAAGGGCAGTTTTCAAGTGTAAAGTGGGAGGAGTGTCAGGTAATAAAATTCAAATTTTGATTCTCAAAATCTTGACCTGCCATACTGTGGTTCCAGCAGCTTAGCACTGCAGTCTGAGCCACCACTCTCAGCACCTTATCACCATGAATATGTACAGTACCCTCAAAAGAACCTGCCCATGAGCTATGCTGTCTTTCTTTGCTTTCTTTGTTCTGATATTCCCCGCATATAAATGTCCCCCTCTTTAATGTGCTTCTTCTAGGTTTTCCAGTATCGAGTATTTTATTCCTGTTACATATCATCACTCTTTCTTGGGGAAACAGGACAGATATAGATTCTTATACAGCAAATGTTTTTCCATTTACTGCCTCCAGCAGCCATTACAGTTCACTTACTTTATGAAATAAAAGTAGGTTGTATGTCCCTCATCCTATACTCATTGCCTTTTGGGTTTTCTGATGTGTATGGTATATGTTAGGATATTTAAGGAGTGTGTGTTTCCTGATAGACTTTCTTTCAAAACATGGACTTGTTTCCTCCTGTTCTCTGTCCTTCTGGGACAGGCTCCGGCTATCCAAACTCCTGAACAGATTAAGACAATTGGTTGCAAAGTGATGAAGTGTGCAATTGCAGTTGCCTTTGAGCCCATATTAGTTTGGCAGCACCCATGGTAGTTCAGTGAAAAAAGGTACATTTTACTGTATATTGCAGATTATATCTTATTTTGTGTTAAGCAACATAGTGTATCTTTGTTTTCTTGTTGTTATGCATTGAAATCATTTTTTACTATCCAGTTGAAATGTACAGTCTATAATGTGAAAACTAACGTACCAAATGTTGTCCATTCATCTCTTTACTTTATGGACACACTATTGCATTTAGTTTATCTTATTAACTTGGGACACAAGGCAGAAAACTGAGACTGGCCAAGGTGCTGGTCTAGCACAGGGCGAACACACCCACTGCCATACTGTCTAATGAACAGCCAGTTTTGAGTATGTTGTAAGTTAAATAACATGTAAAATATAATCTGTAAAGCAGTAAATGTTATTTATATTATTAGTTAAGGGTGTGCTTTAATAAAAGCAAAGTAAAGTAAAGACAGCCAATGTGGTTATATTAGAGTGCAATAAAGATAGTCTCTTCAAAATACTTGTTTATCTTGTAAAACCAGATGCAAATTTCTGAAGCAAGTAATGCATACAGGTTCAGAAAAACCAACAGCCTCTTTGTGCTATTGTTGACCAAACAAAAGGGTATTCAAGGGGCCAGCTTTGCTTGGTGACACATTTTCTGTATACCACGTAAAATTTTATTTGCAATTTTAAAGATGTTCAATCCTGATATGCTTCTGTGTTTATTAACATGGTTTAGGCACACAATGGAAAAATTAATCCAAGGTTATACTGTGGAAGAACAAGTTTCATTAAAAGACACATTAAAGACTTAAAATCAATTACATTTTTGTAAAGTTTATTATTTCACTGTACTACATTGTTAAGAAAGGAGTAACTTGCATAATACAACTACATGTTTAGTTATCGATCCATCCACTTTTCAGACACCACATTTCTTGGTTTGTGCGAGAATCCATCTTTTCTTTTCAGACTTTTCTCCTTACATAAAATGTGTAGGTTAAAGCATTTACATTAAATATCAATATAAACTCAGGTTTGAGTATTGACATTGTAAAAGGAGCTATATAGCGCCCGACCCGGCACAGACTCAGGCAGAGGCACGTACTTAAATAAAACAGTTTTTATTTCTCTTCAGCCGTGGGGCACGCCTTCCCCGTGTCCCACAGGCCCAACACAGTCCCAAATACACTCACAGTTAGCACAACAAACCACACTTCTCTCCACCTCAGCACCAGCACCAGCACCAGCAGCACCACCACCACCACCACCACTCCTCCTCCTCAGGCCTAGTCCTCCTCCTCCCGACTCTGGCTCTCTCGAGTGATGGTGGCTGGCCTTTTTTATACCCCACCCGGAAGCGTTCCAGGTGCTTGATTACCTGGCCCTAACTGACCTTCCGGGTGGGGCTGACGAGTCGACCAGCTGGGCTGGAAAGTCCATGCAGCTCCCCCTGGCGGCCATCCAAGCCCCCAACCAGGCTGTGGAGGACTCCATCTCCCATGGAGCCTTGCGCCCGGTTGGGGAATCATCGTCCACCAGGGAGGCTGCCACCAAGCGTCCCGGGGGAGGTATTGAGCTGCCCATGGTGGCTCCCCCGGAACAGATGCAGCAGGGGCGTCCCTGCCGGGCATGGGACCCAGCTGTCCTTCACAACATCTAAGAATATCCAACTAAATGTTACAGTCTTCTAAAAATAAGTTTCAACTCTGTGTACTCTTTTCCAATATACTGTATCTCAGGTTATTCTGGAGTTGATTGTCTTTTGTTGTCTCAGCCTTAATAACCTCAATGCATGAAATGATTAATATTGATGTGTTAAGAAAGGTCCTCACATCTAAACAATATTAGAGGTTCAACCAATGGTAAATGGGGGGTGTTAAAGGTGAATATACTGTTAAATGGGTGATTTCTACCTGACTATGCCAATACATGTAATGGCAAGAAGAGCAGCAACTACATGCATATTGTAGGAGATCTCTGCATAATCTAGTAGTGTTACAGTACAACAGTGTATTAGTCTCTGATAATAACAAACCTGAGTTTTTAGAACATTAGACCAATTTAGGTCACTAGGCCTATCTGCTTAATTCCTCCAAAAAAAACCCAGAGTCCTACTGTCTACCACACTACTTTGTAATTTACTCCATGTGTCCATGGTTCTCTGTTTTAAAAAAAAAACTTCCTAATGTTTGTGCAAAATGTACCCTTAACAAGTTTCCAAATGTATCCTTGTGTTCCTGCTGAAGTTATTTTAAAGTAATAGACCTGATCCACTTTTCTAATTCTTTTCATAATTTTAAATTCTTCATCATGTCACATCTTAATCTACCATTGTTTAAACTGAAAACACACAACTCTTTTAATCTGTCCTCATAAATCTTTTCCTGTAGCCATGGAATTAGCCTAGTTGTTCCTTTCTGAATGTTTCTTAGCACTGCTATGTGTTTTTTGTAGTCAAGAGACCAAAACTGCATGCAGTACTCCAGGTGAGATGTCACCAATTGTGTTATAAAGTTTTAAAGAAACCTTATTTGACTTGTACTCTACACATCATGCTATATACCCTAATATCCTGTTAGCCTTCTTAGTGGCTTCTGAACACAGTCTGGCAGTTGAGAGTGACGACTCCACTACAACCCATTGCGTATTTAAACCTAACTTTTTTACTTCCTATGTGTAATACTTTACATTTACTTACATTAAATTTGATCTGCCAAGACCTTGCTGTCCAAGTCCCTCTTTAATGATTCTCTTTAATGAAATGGGTTCTAGATTATTTGCCAATCCACCTAGCTTGGTATCATCTGCAGTCTTAACCAGCTTGTTATTTATATCCATCCATCCATTATCCAACCCACTATATCCTAACTACAACGTCACGGGGGTCTGCTGGAGCCAATCCCAGCCAACACAGGGCGCAAGCCAGGAAACAAACCCCCGGCAGAGCGCCAGCCCACCGCAGGGCACACACACACACACACACACACATACACACCAAGCACACACTAGGGACAATTTAGAATCGCCAATGCAATTAACCTGCATGTCTTTGGATTGTGGGAGGAAACCGGAGGACCTGGAGGAAACCCACGCAGACACGGGGAGAGCATGCAAACTCCACGCAGGGAGGACCCGGGAAGCGAACCCAGGTCTCCTAACTGCGAGGCAGCAGCACTACCCACTGTGCCACCATGCCGCCCTGTTATTTATATTCCTTTTCATATCATTTATAAATATTAAACACAGCAGCGGCCCTAGCACTGACCCCTGAGGGACAATACTCTTAGCATCAGCCAATAGTGATAATGGTCCTTGCGCCATAATCCTCTGCTTCCCTTGTCTGTGCCAGTTCTGCACTCATCTACACACTACACCCTGAACTCCCACCTCTTTTAGTTTCATGTCCAATGTCTCATGTAGTACCCTTTCAAATTCTTTCTGAATGTCAAAATAAATCATATCATATTCACCACTCAGATTGCATACTTTTGTTGGCTTCCTTATAGAATTCCATCATGGTGGTTAAACATAACCTCCCTCGTCTGAATCCATAGTGAATTTTCAGTAAAACTCCCATTCCTGCGTTGTGATTCTCTGTCTTTTCCTTAATTCTTTCCATTAATTTACATGTGATGCATGTTAACCTTACTGGCTTATAGTTGCTTGGATCTGCCTGATCACCCTTTTAATGTAATGGGATAATATTTGTGATTATCCTGCCCTTTGGAATTTTCCCAGTGCTCAGTGAATTTCTATAAATATGCATCAAGGTCTTATATATGTACTCACTAACCTCCTTAAGTACTCATGATTAAAAATTATCTGGTCCTGGTTTTCTGTTTGATTTCAGCCTATTTAATCTAAGCAGTATTTCTCCCTCTACAATTTCCAAGTTCTCTAGTAGTCCCTGTTACTAATGGGAGATTACCCACTTCCTCAAATATTAAGATTTCTGAAAAGTGTCAGTTTAGCACATTCGATATGTCTCTGTTTGTAAACATTATTTCTACTTTACTATTCCTGATACACTTCCCCACCCCCTTGACTGCTCCTTTACTGCTAAAATTGTGAAAAAAATCTCTTTGGGTCATCTTTCACCTCATCTGCTGTAGTCCTCTCTAACTGCCTTCTGTCCTCTCTAATATTCTTCTTAATGTTTGCCCTAATGCTCCCATACCCCCTAGGATTCACATTGGAGTTATTTGAGTTATATGTCTTAACTAGCAAAATACCCGCGCTTCGCAGTGGAGAAGTAGTGTGTTAAAGAGGTTATGAAAAAGTAAAGGAAACATTTTAAAAATAACGTAACATGATTGTCAATGTAATTGTGTTGTCATTGTTATGAGTGTTGCTGTCATATATATATACATATACACATATACATATATTATATATATATATATATTATATATATATATATATATATACACACACATATACACTTATATTATATATATATATATATATATATATATATATATATATATATATACACACACACACACACATATACAGATATATCATATATATATACATATATTATATATACATATACACATATATTTTATATATATATATATATATATATACATACATACATACATATACACACATACATGCACTTACAATAACATAGAAATCAATATAAACAACATTAACATCATTATCATATGAGAATATGAAGTAATATATAAGAAGCACATTTCATATAAATATAAATTATTACCGTAAACAGTAAAATCTTCTTCTATAATTTGCTACCGTGGCTATTCGTTTGTCTGTCCAGGATTTTAAATCACCTGTAGCTCGCAAACCGTTTCACCTATTGACTTGAAATCTGGTACACATATAGTACGTCACGTCTACTATCCGCTTTATAGGTGATGATTGTATTACTCTTTTTATCTTTATTTTATTTTATTGTAGAATCAACTCCTATCTGCGCACACCAGGGCGGCCGTGGGCGGATGCGTATGGTGTATTCACTCCATGTTATCGTGCATTGCGCTGTCACTGGTATTTTGATAAAAGAATTTGAACAACATATAAGAAGCATATAAATTATTAAACAGTAAAACATTAACATTTAAGAAGTAAAGTTACATTGAGTACTACTGCAGTGCCTTCGGGTATACCTCATTTTTTCTTTGCCCATTACATGCTTAAATGTATACATTTTTTGGCGTACCTACCCGACAACACGCGACATATAACCGACCGTGGGAGAAGCATGGATTTTAAACACGCGTTGAGTTCATCTGCTGGTCTCCCTTGTGGAATAACTGGTAATGTTTGACTAAAATCTGCAGCGAGTAAAACGACATTACCTCCTTTTTTTTTTTTTTACGATCTCTGAGATCTTGCTTTTTTCGGTTCAAGGCTTCATAAGCTCTTTTATGTTCCATGGTGTACTTATCCCAAACCATCATCTTCGAATGTTGCAAGACTTTCGCCTTGTATGTAGATCGGGGTAATTACATTCATTGCATTTCTAGTCTGAATCACAATCTGATTGTATGGGTGGTTACCTGGCAGGTAACGCTTATGGTTGGTCATCAAGTCGTCTAACATCCGCTACGTGCCCTCTTTTAATTGCGAGAAGCAGATATATATAGCCAAATTCTCGCGCTTCGTTGCGGCGAAGTACTACTTTTAATTTTTTATTAAGAAGAAAAGAAAACCTTTTTAAACGGATCGAAAATATACCAATAACAATTTGTTAAGGATCTGTTTTTTTGTGAAGCTCCCTTTTCACAGCTGTCGCGCTACGGCGTGTGTTTCGTTTATTTGACAGTATGTAGATCGTGGTAATTACATTCATGGCATTCACTTTCTGAATCACAATCTGATTGTATGGGTGGTTACCTGCCAGGTCACGCTTGTGGTTTGTCAGCAAGTCGCCTTACGTCCGCCATGTGCCCTCTTTCTGTTCCCAGAAGCTGATCATAGAATAGTTTTAATAGTTTACTTTCAAATAATGCAAAGAGTATGCGACATGTGTTTCTCCCTAATTCTGGGCTCATCAGGCGTACACACTCACTGCATCCCCTCTCGGGAATTGAATCTCTATCGTCAGCGCCAGAGGTGAAGCCCCTAACGTTGCGCTACGGCGTGTGGTTCGTTTATACCTCGTGTCTTCTCATTAAACTTTTATCTTGCGAATATGTTATTGCAATCCGCAGCGGGAGCGTTTCTATAAACTTAATTTAAACTTATGTTTTACACCGTGCTTTTTTCCCTTATGAAGATGCTTGTATGCTTCACTCGCTCGCTTCTTATTGTTTCACTCCCTTCTCAATTGTTTAATGAATTTTTTGTTCTTTGCGGTTTGCGGCTCTTCCTTCATTTCTCCCTACTGCGTTCTTTTATCTCGCGAATATGTTATTGCAATCCGCAGCGGGAGCATTTCTATAAACTTAATTTAAACTTACGTTTTACACCGTGCTTTGTTTCCCTTATGAAGATGCTTGTATGGTTCACTCGCTCGCTTCTTATTGTTTCGCTCCCTTCTCAATTGTTTAATGAATTTTTTGTTCTTCGCTGTTTGCGGCGCCAGAGTTGAAGCCCCTAACGTTGCAGTCAGCAAGTCGGCTAACATCCGCCATGTGCCGTCTTTCAGTTGCGAGAAGCAGATCATAGAATGGTTTTAATAGTTTACTTTCAAATAATGCAAAGAGTATGCGACACGTGTTTCTCCCTAATTCTGGACTCATCAGGCGTACACACTCACTGCATCCGCTCTCGGGAATCGAATCTCGAACGTCAGCACCAGAGGTGAAGCCCCTAACGTTGCGCTACGGCGTGTGGTTCATTTATACCTCGTGTCATCTCATTAAACTTTTATCTCACGAATATGTTATTGCAATCCGCAGCGGGAGCGTTTCTATAAACTTAATTTAAACTTACGTTTTACACCGTGCTTTGTTTCCCTTATGAAGATGCTTGTATGCTTTACTCGCTCGCTTCTTATTGTTTCACTCCCTTCTCAATTGTTTAATGAATTTTTTGTTCTTCACTGTTTGCGGCTCCTCCTTCATTTCTCCCTACTGCGTTCACAGTCTTTTCACGTGATTACGTGGGAGGCGTGATGACGTGACACTCAACTCCTCCTCCCACGGCCATCGAGCTGCCGTCCATTACAGTATATTGTGAAAAAAGAGGTTCCAGTTACGACCATTACGCGTTGAATTTTGAAATGAAACCTGCCTAACTTTTGTCAGTAAGCTGTAAGGAATCAGCTTGCCAAATTTCAGCCTTCCACCTACACGGGAAGTTGCAGAATTAGTGATGAGTCAGTCAGTCAGTCAGTCAGTCAGTCAGTGAGTCAGTGAGGGCTTAGCCTTTTAATAATTAATATAGATCAACAGTTTTTTTTAACTTTGCAGCTTCTTATTCAAGTCTTTATTAAACCACTGCAGAGTTTTGTTTTTTTTTAAATTTCATATTGATATCAAAATTTTAGGATGTGTCTGTCCTGGATTATATTTAAAACACTTTTAAACCTATTTCACTGCTCCTTGGCTATGTCTACACTTAAAATTTAATGCTAGTTTATTCCATTTAGACTTTGCTGCATCTGATCAATATTGCCTCACAAAAGGTAACCATCTGAAAACATCTGCTTTTGTACTGTGCTATTTGCAAAGTTAGCCCAGATAATGTTTGGGAAGTTTAAGTTCCCTATAACTATAATATCCCCCTGTAAACTTTCCTATTTAATATTAAGTGCATTGTAATTACTGTCTCTATTGGTGGTCTATAACATACTCCTAAAATAAGGCCTCTTTCTCTAATGCTTTCCAGAGGAATCCAGAATCCAGGTGGCTCATCATCCAACTGAAGAAGATATGCATTTAAATTTGGTTTTACATAAGTGGAAACCCCCTCCATTTCTTTTTACATATTCTTCCTAAAAAATATGTGCCAATCTATGATATACTCTGCCCCTCTTTGGTATTTAGCCAGATTTCTGTTATTGCTGTAATATTATAATTATGTTTAGCTGCATACAAATCCATCTCACTTGTTTTATATTTGGAACTTCTAGCATTAAGCAAGCTATTTTTAATGAATTGTTTATTTGTCTTTGCACTTAATCTTTCAACAAGAATTCACAATACTATGCATATTTGTTCTTACACTATTGTTTGTCCCTTCATGTACAATTCTAAACCTTACCTGTTCCAACCTCCCTGCCTCTCATTCCTTAAGCTAAACAATGATCAACTAATCTACTTATATACATTTAAAAGCATTTAAGCATGTTATGTATGTGTCTAAAATATACTCTAAATGTCTAAGTTAGAGTACAGCTATCACTCTAGACAACCATCCCAGCACATCGCCCTTAAACAGTTCCAAGGGGAGTCCTCATTCAACATTTCTACATCATAATGGATGTGGTTTTATATACTTACCTGCTCATAAATACAAAATAACTTACATCACCTTACAGCACCATATGGGGCAGATGAGACTGACAGATCCTAATTTAACATATTACCATCATACTGAATTCTGTTTTATAGATTTCTGGACTGGTACTAAATTCTCCGAGTCTGTACAGGCAGCTGCCTAAATTGTCTCTGCCATAGGCCACCTCAATAAGATACACAATTCCAAGCTATAGTATTATTAACACAATTAGAAATTGATAGTTTGAGGCACTACATCTTCTTGACATGAAATCCCAGCCTACCATCATCCTCATGGAATTATATCTTGCCTACGCAAGGCTCTGAGAAACAACTCTGTAAAAGCTCAGCAATGAGATATCATGTTTTCCAAAGGCCTAACAGCAGAACAAAGAGCAAAATTACTGTTTACGATGTTGTACATTGTTATTAAAAATGACAGTAGGAAGCAACACACAGTGTTGCACAACAGAATTATGAATAGAGACTATAAGACAAGTAAACATACATCTAAAGCTGGAGGTGCATTTAAGTTTATTTTCTGAGTCATTTACAAAATTGCATCACATTGCAAAATAGAGAAGCCGAAGAGCAAAGAACTGTCGTTTTAGCATCTTGGCCTAGTAAGCATCCACTGAACTGTACTAATTTAGATTGGCACTATGGATAACTAATACATGACATTCTATGTACACTGCACTTAAAACTTTTTGAGACAAAATTATTCTTCAGGAGGTCTTTGAAGAATTCAGTGCCCTAACAGATGAACATTTGAGGCTTATGTGAGATAACTAAAGTGTGCTTTGTGATGGACTAGTACCCTTTTAAGGGTGAATCTCATTTGCTTCTTGGTATCTTGCGGAGACTTTATTCCACTTTAACATGTCTAAAAACTAAAGTCCATCTTAATAAATGCACTCAGTATACTGTACATTCAAAAACATACACTCTTTATCTGTAAACTAATGTATAATAGATCAGGAGCATTTCTGCCTGAAAATGTAACCACATGTTCAAGCTTCACACAAAACCATATAGCTGTTGAAATCTCCTATTATAGACCTCTGGCATACCAGTCCCTACAGTTTCTAATTGAGTGGAATTGGGGAGCCATAATGGCACCTGCAGCTGCTGTCTTAATTTTTGCTCAGTCTATTAAGACACTTTAAAGGCCACTTCCAAAACCTCACAGTGTCCTAAGCAGATGACAATTTTCAGGAAGAAGACTTTGTTCTGCTGTAGGTTGTACTGTATATGCTGCAACAGCAAGTAGAACAGAAATGAGATTCACAGCATGGTGCATGTCTCCTACCTGGCCAGATTAATAGATCCTACGCTGGGGATGCATTTTAAAAGTGCCACAAAACCCCAGGTAGAAACACGAGTAATATTCCAGGGTCTAGGCTTATCAGTCAGACAAGTTTGGAGATGGGAGTGGAGCAGAGTTAAAGGCTCCCTGAAGGAGGAGGAGCTTACAGCATTGTGACCTGATAAAATGGCCAGTATATGATATAAATGAAGCCTGGGAGGTAGAAAGGAGCTTTTAACATGTAGACCGATAGCTAAATCAGAAGAGTATAGACCAGGCCTCAGAAAG
Source organism: Erpetoichthys calabaricus (assembly GCF_900747795.2). Classification (NCBI taxonomy): domain Eukaryota; kingdom Metazoa; phylum Chordata; class Cladistia; order Polypteriformes; family Polypteridae; genus Erpetoichthys; species Erpetoichthys calabaricus. Next base: position 169,774,024 of record NC_041396.2, on the reverse strand, counting down.
ATGTAGTCATGTTTAATTATTTGTATTGTTTTGTGTTCAGTCCTTCAGTTAACGCTCCCTTGTATATTTCTAAGTTCTCCAACAAACACTCTTCATAGCTTTTTTGAGTACAGGTTTTGCTCTTGAGCATCTCAACTGGCCACTACACATAATAGCTTTCTAGGGCAGTAGCAGTAAATTTGATACTGCTGCACAGCAGGATCAAGCTATTGCTGTTGTGGTGAAGCTAATGGAATCCTTAATTGATTTTTTCACAGGCAGCACGACACTGTGACTTTTACTAACAATGCGGTTTCATAACCAAGTTTATTTTTATATAGCGCTTCTCACTAAAGAGATGCAGAAGTAAAACAAATAGAGAAAACTTGAATAAGTTAATTATAAGAATGCAAGTAAATCTTACGAGAGCCATGTATTTTAAAATTACATAAAGTTTTTTAGAATTTAATTATAGGACAGAAAATAATATAATAAATAAACATTTGTCTCAGGGTGTGCTAGTAAAAGACTTACTCATTAATTGTAATAAAATAACCTCCTTACTTAAAGGATGGGACTCCTTTTCCCACTACACACTGGATCAAAAAGTGACGCAACTCAGTGTGCAGGAGCTGTGGCTTTAATAATATATTAATTCTTATTCTCTATAAATGTAAACATTTCTGTTTTTTAACTATTTATAATATGCCCATATTTCTTTTACATATCTAGTGCAATACCTCTAATTAAATAAAGATTATCAAAAGACAAATTGAAAAGAGTTCACTATTGAAAGAAAACTGCGTACTAAACTTAAAATCTAGAAGATCCAGATAATCTAGATGTCTAAACTGTTACTGTGACTTTTCCCAGTCCCATCACATAATGTATCTCAGGTTCAAGCTAATGTTGAGGAATGGCCGAGATAACACAGTTCTTCAGGGCTGGGGGTTCTTTCGAAAGTCTGAAGTCGCAGGTTGTCCTGTGCTGATGGCATTTATAGCCAAATTGATGATGTTCACAGCTTACATGTCAAATGTTTGAGCCACTTCTTGGTCATGCTGTCCATCTCATACCCCCAATGCCTCCATTACTCATCTATTATCATGTCTTTACAATTGTGTGCATTGGCATATACTATGCCATCATTTCACTGACTCGCCCTTGACTGTTGCACATTCTCATTGGTGTTACAAGATTGTGATAGTAATTGTAATGAGCACTTTTCATATATTTATCAATGAAGTTAAATGCTCCAAATCTGTTACTTTTTATTGAGTGTAACAAAGTGAAATTTAACTTTTAAAATTTAAATAGTATGGAAAATGTCCTTACAATACACTGTATGAACCCACCAGTGACAAAGGAAGAGGTACTGATCAGGTTTGGAAAAAAAGGGAGCCCCTATTGTGACTAGAAAGATAAACCCACACTGGAGAATAAAGCTCCCTCTTCCTATAAGGGTCAGATGGCAAGGTCTGCTATGATGTGTGTGCACTATAAATGTAAAAGGCCTGTCGAGAAGAAGGTACCTGGGTGAAAGTGAGTAAATAACAGCTTTCTTCTTTCCTAGATAAAAAAAAATCCTCTTTCAAAGTCCCCAAAGACTTTTAGTCTAGGGGACGAGATGCTCATTTTGATCAAGAAGATGAACACATTGATAACGTCAACGTGATGCAACATGACATCTTGTTTGACACTGAATGAACCTGGTTCTATTAAAGAGTATAAGTTAACACCACTGGGAAAACATGTTGCACACATACTTGGTTATACAAGACAAATTGTCTTTTTCTGCACCCTAGTCAAAAGCTTCCTAATATTATTCATATCTGCTTTTATATGTTTTCAAAGATATCTATAATATTGGTTTTAGCCGACTCCTTAAATCAATAAACCATAATAGTGAATGTGTGTTTTTGATTCTGGAGGCAAACATATTGTCTCCATTGTTGGCTTCAGATGCATTTTCAAAACAAAATCAGTTTATACACCATTGGCTTGTGTGATCAACCTACACACACTTTATTTTTCTCCCATCTGTTATAGATGAGCATATGGATGAGTCACCAGTTTAGACTTAAGCTGATAATTGTTTTTGTAAAAGAGATTTTCATATTGTACTTTCTAAATCCTGCCTTTTGGTTTTAAGATCTTCACTGGCCAAGATTGCCTTTTCTTCCAGTTGTCTTTTGCTCTGGTTGCCCTTAGACATGTTTTTTGATTTCACAAGTCTCACCTGAAGGGTCTGAAACATATCATGTTTCTGTCTCATTTACAGTTCCTGTTCCTACAGTTAGGTCTATAAATATTTGGACAGAGACAACTTTTTTCTAATTTTGGTTCTGTAAATTACCACAATGAATTTTAAATGAAACAACTCAGATGCAGTTGAAGTGCAGACTTTCAGCTTTAATTCAGTGAGGTGAACAAAACAATTGCATAAAAGGCAACTAAAGCATTTTTTTAACACAATCCCTTCATTTCAGGGGCTCAAAAGTAATTGGACAAATGAAATAACTGGAAATAAAATGTTCATTTCTAATACTTGTTTGAAAACCCTTTGCTGGCAATGCCAGCCTGAAGTCTTGAACTCATGGACATCACCAGATGCTGGGTTTCCTCCTTTTTAATGCTCTGCCAGGCCTTTACTGCAGCGGCTTTCAGTTGCTGTTTGTTTGTGGGCCTTTCTGTCCGAAGTTTACTCTTCAACAAGTGAAATGCATGCTCAGTTAGATTAAGATCAGGTGACTGACTTGGCCATTCAAGAATTTTCCACTTCTTTGCTTTAATAAACACCTGGGTTGCTTTGGCTGTATGTTTTCGGTCATTGTCCATCTGTATCATGTAATGCCGCCCAATCAATTTGACTGCATTTAGCTGGATTTGAGCAGACAGTATGTCTCTGAACACCTCAGAATTCATTCGGCTGCTTCTGTCCTGTGTCACATCATCAATAAACACTAGTGTCCCAGTGCCACTGGCAGCCATGCACGCCCAAGCCATCACACTGCCTCCAACGTGTTTTACAGATGATGTGGTATGCTTTGGATAATGAGCTGTTCCACGCCTTCTCCATACTTTTTTCTTGCCATCATTCTGGTAGAGGTTGATCTTGGTTTCATCTGTCCAAAGAATGTTTTGCCAGAACTGTGCTGGCTTTTTTAGATGTTCTTTAGCAAAGTCCAATCTAGCCTTTCTATTCTTGAGGCTTATGAGTGGCTTGCACCTTGCAGTGCACCCTCTGTATTTACCTTCTGCATTTGTTTTATGTCAATTAAAATTTGATCACAAAATGAAAAAACTTTTTAGATTCTAGTTTTGCTAAATGCACCATACAATGCCATACCATTTTCTAAATCTGCTTAATTCTGAGTATGTTTGCTGGGGGCTGGAACCTGTTCTAGTAAGTATAGGGTGTAAGGCAAAAACAAACCCCTGGAAAACAACAACATTTATTTATATAACACATTTTCATACAAATAATGCAGCTCAAAGTGCTTATGAACAGGGCGCCAGTCCATCATAGAGTGAACACACTCACACACACACACACTAGGGCCAATAAAGCATTACCAATCCACCTAACCTGCATGTCTTTGGATGTGGGAGAAAACTGGAGCACTTGGAGGAAACTCATGCAGACACAAGGATTTCTTAAATGTCTGAAACAGAAAATGTTTTCTGTCTGAACCTCAGGTACTTGCGTTGTCTGATTATTTCTTCTTCAGTCTTATGCGGATTGCATGTTTTCATTTGATATCTTGCAGTATTTATTTGTAATTTGTAACAATTTCATATTTATTGATATTTACAAATATTCAGTCAATTGCTTTGTTTAGTACTTTGTTTCAGTTGTGGCATTGTTGTAGTATTTACAACAGATTTACTAATTTCACATTATAGCATTCTTCCTTTCTCTTTTGGAAGTAAAATCTAACTAAAAAGTGATAGAGATTTTGCTCAGTAAAGCTTGCATAGGAAACCAGTATGGTGTTTAGTTTAAAATGCTTTGCTTTAATTCTGTAATAATGCAAATGATTGTATGCTTGCTTAACTTTCATAAGCAGGCCCTTAAATTGGTTTGTAGGTTTATTCATATTTGTCTAAAGCAGGTAATTCTGAGTGGCTATAGAATGCTTGCTTTTTACTAGTTTGTTATTTTTTTATTTCTTATAAACTGCTTCTCCTTTTGGCTTATGAACTGTTCAGTATTATCAGTGGTGAATGACAAATGTAAAGGCCACACAGGATATTTTATCTGTCAACTCCACTTCCAGCCTTGTTTAACATCATTTCCTGTTTTAAGCTTTCCCAGCCTTGCTCATTATTCTGCCCAAATGCCTGCAAGTGAGAGATTACACAGTCTGAAGCTTCCTATAAGTTTTAACATTTTTCACTTCTTGTTTTGAAGTTTGTTTTTTTTTCAGAGTGGACACTCTGACTTCAGGAAGAGACGGTTTCTAGAAAGTGGTGCACCAGATACTGGTAACAGAAACATGCTGGAAGAGCTTAGGCTTAAGGCTTACAATCAATCGCTCATTAATATTTTCAAAGGCTTCAGTAGATGTAGTGGCAGCAGATTTGAAAATTTCAAATGGAGAAGTTTTGATGTTCATAAAAAACTTTTACAGTGGACAACACTAATTTTCTTTTTTAGAAGGTGATTTTAATTGTAAAAGATCAATTCCTTAATAATAATAAGCCATAAACACCCACCTATCGACCTATCCCTCCATTTTCTGAACCGTGTGGCTACAAATACTGTATAAAGGTCTATACAGTAGTGACCTCTCAACAGTTTTATCTTTTCATTAATGATTTCAGATGGTAGCAAGTGAGCTTACAATGTGTGCTCATGAAATTGTATGTAAATGTTTAAAAGTAAAATTAGGAATCTGAAGTTTTTAATGAACTTATTGAGTTTCCAGCCTGTAAGGTAGATAGCCATTAAGTTACTAATAAATTGCACTTCCTAGGTAAAGAAATGTTTTAGAACAAATTATTTCAGTGTACTGAATATTCTGAATTACTTTGGGAAATGATTTGTTTAATAGTTGGCTAAAGCAAACAGAGAAAACAGAAATTGACTTGCCAAAAATTATTTCAGGTATTACAGATCCTCCCACATCTCAAAGATATACAGTACATGTTAGGTTCACTGCAGACTTTAAATTGTGGGTGTGTGTGAATCTCATTTAGGGTTGCTTCCTACCTTGTGCCTGGTGCTTGATCTGGATTTAGTAGGTTTGGTGATAAAATTGGGGCGGAGTGGTGGCTCTGAGGCTAAGGATCTGCGCTGGTATCCTGAAGGTTGCCGGTTCGAATCCCCGTCACTGCCAAAAGAGATCCTACTCTGCTGGGCCCTTGAGCAAGACCCTTAACCTGTAATTGCTCCAGGGGCGCTGTACAATGGCTGACCCTGCGTTCTGACCCCAAGGGGTATGCGAAAACTAACAAATTTCTAATACGAGAAATCGTATAAGACGAAAAAAAAAAAAAAAAAATTGATAGTGTAGGTGTCTGTAATGATAACTATGTCTATAGCTAGTTGCCTGTAACTATTGCTGATTCACTAGCACCTCTTCTGACTGTAATAACTTTATTTTTCAGTCGCCTCGTTTCTAAATTTTATTTGATGAAACAGATCAATGTAAATGTAAGGCATTATAAGAACAATACATTGACACATGCAAACATACAGTATTAGTGCAAACGTTTTTTTAAATGGCCACACTGCAAACTTAGATTGGCACCTGCTAGGAAACCAGCATTTAAACATTTTATGAGCTGCATGCTTTACACCCCTTGTTTTGGAGGAGAGGCCACTGTACTGCAAACTCTATGAACTCAATCCTCAACAATGGATACAATGCAGGAACAAAACCTGGATGGACTATTGCAGGACATACTCATACTCACACTTACCATCTTAGAATCACAAATCAGCAGGATGTCTTTGGGATGTTGCATGAAAACCAGAATATGCTATATGAAGAACAACTAACACAGGTACCTACAGTAGAGATGTGTAAACTCGACACATCTGTCCACGATTCCATTTCATTTACGCTTACTGTTCAGTTACCTAATCAGTACATTAAAACCTTACTAAAATCAGTGTTACCACTGATAACACATGAACATGGAAAATTATGTACTGATATTCTAAGCTATAAATAGTAACAGGAATTGAATGCATCTAACAGACATCTAAAATATAAAAGCATCTATCCTTCTATTTTCTACCAATTTATTCATTTGTGATCTTGGGTAATTTTAAAACACTAGCAGTTTAGTGAACACCTTCATTTTTGAAATTATATTGTTATTTATTTGTTAATCTGTACACTTTGTAAGAAAGGCCCTATATATGCGCCCGACCTGACACAGACTGAGAATGGAGGCACGTTAAAATTAAACCAAAAGGATTTATTTTTCTTCAGCACATCTTCCTCGTGCCCCTCAGCCACAGCACAGTCCCAAAAGCACAAAACCAAAACAAAAGGCACTCTACTCTCTTTACCACCACTCTTCCCAGCAAGCGTTGTCCTCCTCCTCCCGACTCTGGCTCTCGGAGTGGTGGCTGGTGGCCCCGTTTATAGCTCACCCGGAAGTGCTTCAGGTGCTTGACCACCTGCCTCCGATTGCACCTCCAGGTGTGGCTGAACTGCGGCCCAGACAGGCCCAGGAACCCCTGCAGCGCCTCCTGGTGGCCATCCCGGATCCCAACCGGGCTGTGGAGAACTCCTTCTCCCACAGAGCCCTGCAAGTATCTGAGGCACCACAGTCTCCCAGGGGGGCTGCCACCAAGTGGTCCGGGGGAAGTACTGCGCAACCCATGCTTGCTTCACTGGAACATATAGAGAAGGGGCGTCCCGCCAGGCATGGGCCCCGGCTGTCAGTCACAACTTGTTGTCGGGCAGTGTGGTACAGTGGCTAAGAAGCTGGAATCTTAAGCACAATACTACTGATTCAGTCCCCTTCCAGTGACTCACAGAGGCTGAGCAAGTCACTAAACCTGGCAGGGATACTCCATCTTTTAAAAAAATACAGGTATGTGAGCATCTGTATTATGTATCTGTAATTGTAAATGCCTCAGGGTAGCATTTGATGTGAAAAAGCCCTGTATAAAAGTATTATTATCCTTCAGTTATATAACACACTTGCATAGCTAGCATAGGGCTTATTCCAACAGCGTCAACCATAAAGCAAGAACAAAACCTGAACAGAATGGCAGTCAATCACAGGGTACACTCGCAAACACAACAGGACAAGATGACCCTAAAGCAGACTTCTTTAATATGTGGAGAGAAACCTGTGGAAAAATCCACTCAAACACAGTGAGGTCGCAGACATTCCATTGTGGAGCCTTTCAGCCTGTGTTTAGGATTTATGAGTCAACAGAGCCAGTCACTGCACCACTGGGTCACATTTGTCCAGAAATAAGAAAAAATAAATCTGCTCAGGTATTTATCACTTATATGTTTTTCTCTCAGCATTTTTTCTTTCAAATTAGGAAACTTGTAGTTCTGGGACTCAGTAACTCATCCTAGACTAAGCAGCAGAGCATGGGCTATAAAAGTAAAAAGCAAAAATCACCTGCAATCATTCTAAACAGTGGACATCCAAAAAGTAGCAGCTTCAGCACCAGCTGTACACAGTGTACAGTCCTTCCTGTATAAAAACATATTTCCTATTGACACCTTCGTATAGCCTGCCTACTTTAATGAGTTTCAGAGATTTGATGAAACGGCATCATGTCAAAAACCTGGATCTAAACATCACAAGGACAAAAGAAAATATTTTGGACTAACAGGAGACACAAAGAGCTTCATATCATAGTTAGTGAGTGAAAACTGCTGACTGGTTTGGATTTGTAGGGTTTTAGATCTCCAGCCACCTGGCTTGAACTCATAACATTGAAGCCATATGGACAGAGTCATCAGGGCACATCTGTCTGAGGCTCACTGTACTTGTTGAAATCATTTGTGCTTTCAAGGGGTTGCTTTCTTCTCCCCTTCTGTTTGTCTGTTTAAACATGAATTAAGAATTGCTTCTGCAAAAACAGCTGACAGTGCAAATTAAAGGCAAAGTTAAAAATAGAATAACTTGACTAATATCATGATCAGCATAAAAAACAAGGCCAGCGAAAAGTGAAATGAATAAAATATCAGTTTGCCTAAATGTGAAGAGTCTGCTAAAATCTCAGCATAACAAACAGCTCCCTTGCACATATGGATATCATCTTGCAATTAGCAAGTTCTTAGCAAGTTTCTTATGATTCAATTAGCAGTAATCTGCTTGAAACATCTTTAATGGAAAGCTTGGACTGTTCTAAAGTTGCTTAGTATGATAGTGTTAGACATTGTATTAAAATTTATGTCATACATTCGTTTTGAATTCCTGGGCAAGCCTTAAAAGTCTGTTTTGAACAGAGTTGTGTCATGCAAAAGCCCTTACATTTTCTTCTTCTTCTTCTTTCGGCTGCTCCTGTTAGGGGCTGCCACAGCAGATCATCATCTTCCATATTTTTCTGTCCTCTGCATCTTGCTCTGTTACACCCATCACCTGCATGTCCTCTCTCACCACATCCATAAACCTTCTCTTAGGCCTTCCTCTTTTTCTCTGGCCTGGCATCCTTCTCCCAATATACCCAGCATCTCTCCTCTGCACATGTCCAAACCAACGCAATCTCGCCTCTCTGACTTTGTCTACCAACCATCCAACTTGAGCTGACCCTCTAATGTACTCATTTCTAATCTTGTCCATCCTCGTCACACCCAATGCAAATCTTAACATCTTTAACTCTGCCACCTCCTGCTTTCTGGTCAGTGCCACCGTCTCCAACACATATAACATATAAACCTTCCCTTTCACTCTTGCTGATACCCGTCTGTCACAAATTACTCCTGGCACTCTTCTCCACCCATTCTACCCTGCCTGCACTATCTTTTTCACCTCTCTTCCACAATCCCCGTCACTCTGTATTGTTGATCCTAAGTATTTAAATTCATCCACCTTCACCAACTCTACTTCCTACATCCTCACCATTCCTCTGATATCCCTGTCATTTACACACATGTATTTTGTCTTGTTCCAACTGACCTTCATTCTCCAGAACATATTTCCACCTCTACAGGGTCTCCTCAACCTGCTCCCTACTCTCACTAGAGATCACAATGTCATAAGCAAACATCATAGTCCATGGGGACTCCTATCTAAACTCATCTCTCTACCTGTCCATCACCATTGCAAATAAGATTAGATCCCTGATCCACCTCCACATTGAATGCATCTGTAACTCCTACCACAGACCTCATCACTGTCACACTTCCCTTTTACATATCCTGTACAAATCTTACGTACTTCTCTGCCACTCCCGACTTCCTTATACAATACCACAGCTCCTCTCGAGGCATCCTGTCATATGCTTTCTTCAGGTCCAGAAAGACACAATGCAACTCCTTTTGGCCTTCTCTAAACTTCTCCATTAACATCCTCAGAGCAAACATTGCATCTATGGTGTTCTTTCCTAGCATGAAACCATACTGCTGCTCACTAATCATCACCTCCTTAACCTAGCTTCCACTACTCTTTCCCATAACTTCATGCTGTGGCCCTTACATTTAAATTGTTATTTTCTTAGAGTGCATTCAATTAATTTATTGTCTGTTACATCCTATTTTTTCTTCCTGTGCAATTAATATACAATCAGTAGTATATCAACATTTCAAGAAAAAAGCCAAACATACATACAATAAGTAGCATCTTCTTTCTTCTTCTTCTTTTGGCTGCTCCCGTTAGGGGTCACTAAAGCAGATCATCTTCTTCCATATCTTTCTGTCCTCTGTACCGATCCAGTATGGAAATTTGTATTGTTGTCCGCATATTGATTTGGCAAAATTTTACACCAGATGCCCTTCCTGATGTAACCCTCCCCATTTATCCGGGCTTGGGACTGGCACGAAGAAACACACTGGTTTGTGCATCATGTACAATAAGTAGCATAATTGCTAAATATCAGTTGCGCTTACAGTGCATTGTAGAGTAGTGTAGACTGTATAGTACAAGGCATTTTAAGATAAGATTTATGACAAATATTTCAACATGCCAGCCAGCAAAACTGGCAACAAAAATCTACACAAAAATTAAGCTACACTTAAGGTACCATATTCATGGAATAGTTTCTCAGTGATATTGAACACTAAGACTCATTTTTCTTTATATATTTCTTAGGTGCCTAGGAAAACAAGTAAGAATGTGTTGCTAAATAATTGCATTTCCTATGAACTTCTTAAAAACAAATGCTTCAAACATTATAAATGTTTAATTACTGCACTAATACTGCAATGTGTCAAAAATGATGATAAGTCAATTAGCCATGGCAGGATTATATGCAAGAAGATGAGTGATGGGTCAGCATGCACTGCACCACAATTGTATATTTTTTTTCATTTAAAAAAAAGAAGATTCTTGCAGCATGTATAAGATGGTAAGTTGTTACTGTAGTGGTGAAATCCACATCGAGAAGGTTAAAATCTAAGGGTGGGCTCTGCGTAACAGATCACTGTGCTTTATTATGAAGGGGAAGACTGAATTTCACATATCGGGTGAGGGCTTCTTTGCATGGTAGCATAGAAATGGACCTCACATGCCAGACTTGATTTGCATGGAAAAAGAGACGTGTTTTATGCTTCCTCTTTTTTTTTCCTACTCTGTCTTCTCATTCTCTTTTCACTATTGTTTGTATACAGCGTCCCCCTAATTCATTATAATCATGGCTAATCTTTCTTAACAATGTTAAAATAAAAAGCTGATTGCTAAACTTAAGGGTTATTATTAGGCAAATTGTGATTTGAACTCATGACTGTAACACACAGTTTTGAAATGAAACTAATAATATTATAAAATACAAGTCATTAGTATACTGTATTTGCAATACAAATGAAAAATGCTTCATGGTAGCACACTGTTGATACGGTTGGTTTTACAGTTCTAGGAGAAGGGGGCAAATTACCATCATGACACTGTCTTGAAGCTTACACATTCTTATGGTTTTTCTGCATAGATTTTCCTGCTGTTTACATGGGTTTTCCTTTCACATCTCAAAGCTAATCTCACAATCCTAAACTTCATAAACAGGCTTAGAAAATGAGTAAATGAAAAAATTGTTTTATAGCTCACCAATATTGCACCCTTGTGATGGTGGGAGCCAAGCCTGGGAGTACAGTTTGCTAGCAATGGCCTGGTCACTGGGTGACCCATTTAGTCCAGTCAGGCTCACTCTGAAAAGGTTACTTGCAGCTGCCATGTGAGCTCACTGTCCACAGGGTTAAGGATGATAGACAGGTGACATACAATAGTGGAACTGACCCACTCATAATAAACTTCATCCTGAAAAGGAATATCAAGGCCTACTGATGGAGCCAAGGTCTGAGAGTGGTGTTTGCTGGTGAGTACCTGGTGACTGTGTGACCTACATTTCCTAGTTTGGCTCAATCCAAAAAAGGCTCATGGGACAACCATGTGAACTCACCACCCAAAAGGTGAAGATTGAGGGTCAGATGTAATAATAGGCAAGAGTTGAATGGATCCAGGCCTGCTAGGCCTAGGAAGTGGAAACATGCTTGTGAGATGTGGAGCATAACTCTTCTGGTGGAAAGGGTGCTAGAGCTTATGTGGGATGTTTACAGAAGGACAAATTGAATTAGACTTACTCATAAGCACAGAATTGGCTCTGGAATAAAACGTCTCAGTCAAGGGTGTTCTCTTGCCAAATCTAGGGTTAAGCTGCAGGTTGGGTGTTACCCATTTGGATTTGATGATGATGATAATGATGATTAATGTTTTGGTAACTGATGATTAAAGGTACAATCCTGCATAAACTCACTGTTAGAGGAAGTACATTTTCAACAGTAAAGCACAGCTCTTTTTTTGTGTCCCTTTGAATTTTTGGTTCTCTTTTTTCCAGTGAGTTAGGTATTTCTATGCTCAAAAGAAAACTAATAAATTAAACTATTCTTTGAGGAGATGCCCTAGAATAAAATAGTACTGGGGAGTGTTGTGCATATTTATTAATTTTAAAAGTATGATTTGGACAGTCCACACTACTAACTTATATTTCTTTACAATAGATACAATTTTAAATGAAGAAAAAGTTCATTTACAATATCAGCCCACCCAGCCATTGTCATAAACACCAACTCCCATGTACTGTATGCCAAGGTCCCTTTGGCATCCACTTCAAAGCAAGGCTGCAATCAGTTCTGGCCAGGATGCCAGTACATTCTGTGGCACACTGCTGTACACACCTACACTCATTCTTATGGGGCCAATTTGGACAAACTTATTAACTTATGTTCATATTTATGAATTGTGGATGGCAAACCTACAAAGAGACATGGGGAATTTGCATATAAAGTCATCAGACTGGAATTCAAAAATAACACTCTGAAGCTGTGAAGCACAATTGCTAACCACTGTGCCACCATGTCATCTCATTTAACATACTCCATTTCTTAAATATAACTTTTACAGTTAGTGTTTAAAAAGGGAATGTTTTCATTTTTTTATATGAAGTGCACAATTTGGGACAGTTTGAACAAATTGAATAAAATCATAAACTAAGATTATTAACACTGCTACAGTGGAAGGGAAAAAGCTTTGTAAAGTGTAAATGACATATTAGTGATGATTTGTAAAGCTGTCTGTCCTCAATTCAAATTTGCAGCTTTCTAGGTTCTGTTGGTGCATAAACCTTGAAAGTCAAATCTTTCCTCATCTCAAGGGAGTTTGGGAATAGTGTGCTTAGTTTATACCTTTAATTATGACACCATTGCGTATGATTAATGTGTTCTATGGTGAAATTATTCATAAGTCTCTGGTTTATACTGCTAATTTTCCAAATTTCTTCTGATTTTTTTTATATTATAATGGTACATTGTTTATTTCGTGGACACCAGCATTTTGCATAATGTTGCCATTGGTACAGCCATCTTGTTTACAGCTATCAGAGTGGATCCCATCCTTTGGTTTGTGTAGTGTTACATTTAATGTCATGGCATTTAAGCTATTTAAAATGTTAGTGTGCACCATTCAGTGTCCATGTTTTTGAATTTAAAAGACATGCAAATCTCACCTTGAGCATTTGAATAGTTAGGCTTCAGAAGTGTAGCTGCTGTTTTAAAACCTTTGCTGTCTCATTTTTTATTTTGGTTAATGATTCGTGTTTTGGTTATGTCTACTCAGTTAGTTTGCTTTAACACTACCATCTGCTAGCACAATTTTATGACTGCCCTTTGGAGTTAGCCCTTGAATCCTTTTCTCCTCAAATCTACAATCTTTTGTCATTTTAATATGGCAGTTTCCACCTCGCAAAGGACAAAGAATGATGGTGGAGTAAAATCAGCACTTTATGTAATATCTGTTTTATTATTAGCCAGTGTTGAGCAACAACGCTCACACAGAAATACATAAAATCAAGTCAAGTTAATATTTGTGTACATAGTACGATAATATTTGTACCTGCATGCCTCCCCAGACAGTTGACAAAAATACAACACAAAAAATTAATTTAAAAAATGTATAAGCAGTTAACGTGCAACATACATATACAGTAAATGCAATATCTACAACATGTATTTTCAAGTATTAGATACACTGTTTATGTTACATTATTTGTTGTTATGATTGGTGTTCAGTGACCTTTCAACCAGTAGATAGAAACTGTCCCTGAATCTACTGAGAATCTAATGAGAAAACTGTTTATGATATAATGGAACATAAACATGACTCTGTCAAGAGGTAAATGATGTTAAAAATGTCCATAGTAAAAAGAAAAAAAAATCTCTCATAATATGAAGACAGGACTCATGGGTCTTTCCTGTTTATCTTGTCAGTCATTCTCAGACCCACTATATCCTAACACAGGGTCACGGGGGTCTGCTGGAGCCAATCCAAGCAAGCACAGGGCACAAAGCAGGAACAAATCCCAGGCAGGACGCCAGCCCACCGCAGGGCACACACACACACACACACACACCAAGCACAAACTGTCCCTGAATCTACTGGTGTGAGAGCCAATGGTCCTGCACTGTTTGACAGAAAGGAGGAGTGAGAAATGTGGCTGTGCAGGATAGCTGACACCTTGAATTGTAGTATATTGTTTTCCATTCTAAGTCCTGGTTACTGGTGTCACCTTCATCACCCTCTGCCAGTGCAATACTTTGTGAACTTAAGCCAAGCAGGTGCTGCACCAGTATATGATGCAGTCAGGGAGGATGGAGTCTACTGTGCATCTGTAGAGATTAGAAAGAACAGCTGGTGAAATGCAAGCTGCCCTCCATTTGACTAGACCTGAAATGCATTGTGCCCACTTCAGTTCATCAGTGATAGTCATTCCAAATAATTTATAAAGCTATTCACTCTTTCAACAGCATTCCCTCTGAATTGTGGCAAACAAATATACTGTTTTTGTCATGCAGAAAATCGCTCATTGTAAAAGTATCTATACAATGAGCTTGAATTCAAAAAGAAGTAGAGAAAGAAATAAGGAGCAGGTTATTCCTTCCAGAACGTACTTAAGACATACACACAGCATGAACATGCAGAGCCTGCCTCACTGAACATTAACACTCCTGGGGCTGTATGCTCTCTGCTTGTTCTCCAAGTGCTCAGTACAGCAACCATTAACTCCCTCACTTCTCTCACTATCTCCTTTGCACACAAATTACTTTTACTCTCACTAGGAAGTCTTATCTTTTCCTTTAAAGGTATTGAGTGGCCCAAGCTAAAATAAAAAATACATATTGTGCACAAACATATATACCATAGAAATAATGGTTTTCAATGTGTGATTGTTTTTCCTAGCCTGTTCTGTGCAGACACACTAATTCTTGATGTGAAGTCTATTTTAATTGTTGATAATAAATGACACAGGCATTGACAGAAGGGACTATTCTTTTATTTTTACACAATGTAGTCATTACTATATTTGTCATTTAATACACCACTGATGTACTTAATTTTTTTTCCCATTAAATCTTCTTTTTACCCATAGCACTGAACTGGATAAGCAGGTTAGAAAATGGATGGATTAGTGGTTGTTCTTTTTAAGAACAAGATTGTGCTGTTTTCAGATTGAGGCATCTTCTTTCATCATTTCTGTATATGATTTTTTATATATGAGACACGCTTACTGAAATCAGATATTTACATTAACGTAATCACCAATCATTTTATTATAGCCTGAGTTTTTTCCAATTTTTATTCTGAATTGGCTCATGTGAGTGAGGCTTATGTGTTTATACAAATATGGAGTTCTTTTGAGAACTGCTGCATTCTTCTTCAGACTCAAGGTGTGGCGTTATATTGGCCAAAATATGATCACCTCTGTGTCTTTGTGCTTTGTGTGCCAAACAATGACTTGATATTCTGTCTGGGGGGCATCTTGCTTTGGGATTGCTGCTGCCAGTATGTGGTGTAACTTTGATTCTGACAATGATAAATCTTTTCTTATTGACATATGGCATATAATATTCTTTCATTTGATGCCGAACCAATTTTATCTAGTTAAAATTGATGTGGACTGATGCATACAGTGGAACCTCGGGTCACGACCGTAATTTGTTCCAAAACACTGGTCATAACCCGATTTGGTCGTGACCTGAAGTAATCTCCCCAATAGGATTGTATGTAAATACAATTAATCCATTCCAGACCATACAAACTGTATGTAAATATATTTTTTTAAAGATTTTTAAGCACAAAAATAGTTAATTATACCATAGAATGCACAGCATAATAGTAAACTAAATGTAAAAACATTGAATAACACTGAGAAAACCTTGAACAGAGAAAAGTAACATTACCAGAATTCACGCTATAGCCTTACGAACCCCTTGCTGTAAACACTTTTTTTTTAATGAGTTTTAAGCACAGGGAAAAACATGAACATTTGAAAAATCCGTAATTTAATAAACCACCAAGAAAAGTAACATTGCAACAATGTAGGCTACGAACCGATCGCTGTAAACAGAAGTGAAGTGGAGGTTAAAATCCAATAGAAAAAAAGTCTTCATTAAATACAAAGAGGTTAAAACAATGCTCGAATCAGTCTCTTTAAAAACAAGCCCGGTGCATTCTTTAACTGCCTTCTTGGCCTTACGTGGCCAGCCCTCTCTCTCTCTCTCTCTCTCTCTCTCTCGCTCGCTGCACAGGGAATGCACAGGGAGAGACTGAAAACGTGTGGAAATCATTGGTGCGTACAAACCGGAAGGGAAACTGGCTTGTTCGTCACCCGAGTGTGTGGTCATGAACAAATGCAAAAGTTTGGCAAACTTTTTGGTCGTAACCCAATTTGTATGTGGTCCGAGACGTTCGTGACCTGAGGTTCCACTGTATTCCTGCGTATTCAGACACAAGACAGGAAACAACCACACATGAGTAGCCAGTCTATGACAGGGCACATGCACGCATTCTCTCCTCCAGGGTCACAAACAGACAAAAATCAAATTTAGAATCACTAAATACTCTTACCTGGAGTAAGACCCACACAGACATGGAGAGAACATGCAAACCATGCACAGTTACTGCCTGCACCAGGATCCTGGAACTGTCAGGCAGAAGTGGTGGCTACTGTATCACCAGGCTTTCAGACATTAGGTATAAAAGATAAGAAAAATTCAACTTTATTCAACTCTAAAATGCCTTAAATTTAATTATCAATAAATTAAATGTATTGAATATTCTAGAAATAGAAGAACAAAATCAAAAAGTAGAAAAATAAGTCAGAAAAACCTGTTAAGAGGAAAAGTTATTGATATTAATTAGTAAGACTGATTGCTCAAGTTAGCCAATGGAATCGCTGACATGCATGATGCAGGAACCAGTCCAAGTTGAACAGCTAGATTTTTAGGGAAGAACTTTTCAGCATTTGTTACAGGCAGATTTAATAAAATAATATGCCTGTTCATCCACATTGTTCTAAACCCATTTCTTCTATTTCATGGTCTCTGAAGGCCTGAGCCTACCCTGCCAGAAGTGACAACAAATGAGGAATCAGCCGATGATATGACACATCCTTTCAGAAAAAAAGTATTTAATCCTGTCAGGTGCCAAAGTCTATATACTTGAAAAAAAGTAAAACTACACTCTTTACTGCATTCTAAATTGTTCTGGGACACATACATGCTTCAAAACACAAAGCAGCCTGACTGCCTACCTACCGAGTGTCAGATTAAAAGGGTGGGACGATCAAAGCACCTGGTGAGGCTCATGGATATACAGGCAAAACAAGAAAAAAAAAAACGTTTGGACTCTATTTAATAAGTAACAGCTGCCACTCCCTTCAAAACAGGATTAGCCAGCCATAAAGACAGACATGGAGAATACTATTTAAAGCATCACCTTCCAGATTAATAATTTTCTGTCATCTCTCCTTTTTGCTGTCACATCTCTATTCATGTAATGACACCTTTTTTTTACCTTAGTCACTTTCTTCAATTTTCCTTTATAAAGCAGATTCTGACCTTTTCTCATAAGAAACCCTCAACTCATTTTCTATAAATCTCCCCTCCATCAGGTTGGAGCCCACTTTTGAATTCACAATTCCTGAAATAAGGTGCAGTATGAGGCAGAAATTGAACCTCTCTAGACACATATAAAGACAGATTGTCCACTATCTAACTTGTGTTTTAACTTCTTCGGTGTCTGTTTTCTTCTTGGCTAGTGATGAATCCAGTATAGAAATATCCCTATACTTCCTATAATGTAATTTTTCTAAGTAATTTTACCTTTTGTACTCTTACCTGTAAACTAATTATACTTTAGTAAATATTGTGCCATACTACAGTACATGAAAACAACATAAAACCATCCATTTACCCATTTAATCCAATTGCTTAATCCAGTTTGGTGTTAGCCATATACCGTACAACAGTATGCAGGAAGTAGCCTCAGACAGGGCCAAGGTCCTTTGGAGGGCCTTCTCACAAAACATCCACAATCAAACCAAAGTACTGGAGGAAAACTAATACAGGCATAGGGAGAATGAGCCAATTCTACAACCCAGGAACCACGATGAAGCAGCACTAACCTCTGTAGACATGTGCCTTAAAGTTAAATAACTCACTATTGAAAGTTTAAATGGAGTACTGTGTACAGTTTTGATCTCCATATTACAAAGAAGACATCACAGTGATGGAGAAAGTCCAGAGAAGACCAACTATTCTAATTCCAGGACTGAGATGTATGAATTCTGAAGACAGATTAAGGAAGGTGAACCATTTCTGTTTAACAAATGAAGATTAAAAGGTAGCATGATTGCATTCTTTTTGAAATTATAAAGTGAATTGGTGGAGTGTATACTGTTACTTTAAAATTAATTCTTCAAGAACACAGGGACAAGGTTAGAAAGTTGTTGTGGACAAATTTTGCACAAAAGTTATAAAGCATTTTTACACATAAATCTCAGAATTTCCATGAACTATGGAAGTGAGCAGGGCGTTAGGGACCATCAGATTTTGACTTGCTGATATTTTACAGAAATTAAGTGAGTAGGATAGGCAAATTTGTTGGACTGAATGGACTGTTCTCTTTAAAATTATTGTAATGTTCAATCCCATTTTAGGAAATCTTATTCAAAGTCACAGATCCTGAAGTTCAATGTATCCTCTGGCAACCAGTGGCTCCACTACATCCTGTATGTCCTTTATATTCAGAGTACTAGTACCTAAAACTGCTTCTTTGTTTCTCATCTGTTATCCAGTCCTTCTATTCTGGTCGTGCCTGTTACCATCTGCTGGGCTAAGGGTGAAATACTGTTACTTTCCTTGTTTCCTTTTTTCCCTAATCATACAATGCCAGCTAAGGTAAGAAGCGACATTTGATGTTTGGACCACTGGTCTTTTTCCCACATATATCCTTCCATCTGCAAGCAACTCCCAATCTACCAAGCAATCTATTAAAATGTATAAAACTTTATGTTTGGTTTCATTGATATATAAATAGATAATTTAGTATCTCTGAATTGTCTTGGTGTGACTGTGTATGTTTGCCACTGTGTGTAATTCCAGCAGTGTGGCCTGATACTGTCCACTTCCATTTGGGTGGTTTTCAGCCTATAGTGCTATTATTAGCTATCATTTGAGTATCAGGTACTGTGTGAGTATTAGGACTTTGTGAAATGTCATAAATAACAATAGCATTCTGATATTCTGATTAAAGGAATACTCATCCCAAAAATAATGTTTTTTTTTGTTACGTGTTACATACCCCATGTAGTTTGTAGTGGAGGCTGAGAAAATGTTTTAATCCCATGTTTACATACAGAGCAAGAGAAAACATTTTATGATATAATGGAACATAATGGTGACCTAGTTTGTTCAAAGGCAAATGATGTGAAAAACATCCATGGGAAAAAAGAAACAAATCTCATGCAAATATGTTACATAATCCTCATGTACATTATCCATTTGTATGCTCAAAATGTGAAAAATGCAGGCATTTTTGGATAAAATATTATTAATACTTACTTCCAGAAAACTCAGCATACAAGATAAACAGGGCAACACGGTGGCGCAGTGGTAGCGCTGCTGCCTGACAGTAAGGAGACCTGGGTTTGCTTCCTGGGTCCTCCCTGTGTGGAGTTTGCATGTTCTCCCCGTGTCTGCGTGGGTTTCCTCCGGGTACTCCAGCTTCCTCCCACAGTCCAAAGACATGCAGGTTAGGTGCATTGGCGATCCTAAATTGTCCCTGGTGTGTGCTTGGTGTGTTGGTGTGTGTGTGCCTTGCGGTCGGCTGGTGCCCTGCCCGGGGATTTGTTCCTGCCTTGCACCCTGTGCTTGCTTGGATTGGCTCCAGCAGACCCCCATGACCCTGTGTTAGGATATAGCGGGTTTGAGAATGACTGACAAGATAAACAGAAAAGACCCATGAGTCCCGTCTTCATATTATGAGAGATTTGTTTTTCTTTTTACCATGGACATTTTTAACATCATTTACCTCTTGACAGAGTCATTGTTATGTTCCATTATATCATAAACAATTTTCTCATTTTGCATGAAAACATGAGATTAAACTGTTTTCTCGGTCACAACAACAAACTGCATGGGGTAAGTAACATATAAAAAAAGAATTATTTTTGGGTGGAGTATTCCTTTAAGACAAATAGTTTATTTTGCATGTTGAATCGAAATGTTCAAGAGTCAAGTTCCTCTTCCCAAGGCAAATCATGGTCAGTGGTTGCAACAGATCCAAGTGGTGGTGACGGTGGTTAATATGCTGTAGCTTGTTTCATCATGTTGTGAGATTGACTATGCTTCTCTTCTTAAAGGGGGATAGAAATAAATGTCACACACGTGCGCATGGGAGGCAACTAAAGGGCACACATGAGGGTAATTCCACGTCATACCAGGGGTGGGGGACTGCATTAACCCTCTCTGCCTTTCCTCTGCAGACCAGTTATGGGAAATTCTGCCTGACGCCACTTCAGGTTCTGGCCCCGATGACGGCAGTTCCGGTTCCAGCCCTGGTGACATATCTTTTGTTCCCAACCCCGATGACATCACGTCCGGTTCTGACTCTGCGGACCTCACTTCCTATGCCTTACCATAAAACCGCCTTTTTGATTCATCCAGTCAGTTCTGTTTTGGACTCGAATCTGTAAACAACTTGTATTTAATTGCTTACTTTGCAGCCTAATTTTAAGTATACAGGAGGTGGCCCCAAACCTTTTCTGTGGCATTTGTGTATTTATTTGACAATACCAAAACCAACTATACTACTGTTTTCTGTAACCTCTTACTTATCTTACTGCCCATATTGTACCCTGTATATTCAGCCCAAGGGACCACTATGGTGCTTGGGCTGTCTTTACTTCCAGTCCTACTTCATCCCAGTTTACTTCCAGTAGAGGGTCATTTTCATTTGTGTTCTTTATTAATTTTTTTTACACTTTCGAACGTCTTGGTGTTTATTCTGGTGGTTCCGAGGTTGAGGAATTTGATTAAGTCATTTATATTTTATTTTGGCCTATGTTGGTTCCTCACTAAGGTGTAATTTTTTAGTGTGTTATTGTGGTGCCATTTTGAATATTGATGAGCAGTATCATGGTAAAACCTTTGTGTTGCCCATTGCCATGGCAACCTCCCAGAAGTACCCACTTGCATGACATCATCACAACAACCCTTTAAAGGTATGTGCCATTTGGCATAAAACTAAAAGACTTACTGTGAGCTTCTCTGTATTTTCATTCTTGGTTTTCTGAACTACTTTCTTGTTTACATTTCTGATTCTTGTCGCTCGATTCTGGCATGATTGGTTTGTCTTTTTGGTTTTGACCCCAGTGTATACTCCATTTTGTTCTTGTTTCATAAAATCATTCTATTTAAGTCAAGAATGATTATCTTAATGATCTATTAAGACAAGTAATGGACAGTCTAAGCCTCTGCCCTCACTAGTAACAATCAGGCAAAGACCCTTGATTTAAGCTATCACTTATAAATAATATTTATTTGCATCAAAATCAAAAACAGCAAGTATAAGCAATATAAACAATTATACAACCTATGTGGGTTAATGATGACTTCATTTAGATGACAATTTTCAGATGTCTTCTTTACTTTAGTTGTAAATTATAAATCCATAATTATAACAAATGCCAAAAATGCCATAAAGAAGGTTCCTTTCTGGAGCCAGGGCTCCTTGGAAAGTGTCTAGCAGCTAAGCAGCAGCAGATGGGAATCTTTATGAAATTGTGAATTTTAGCTGAAAGGCCCCTCTCAAAGTGTCGATTTTTGCCACTAAGCTGAGCTTTTTGCAAAAGTGTTAAAAAACAGCAGGTGAACTGAGAGACATCTTTTTGAAAAATGGTTAATAAAAAACAGCTTTCCACCTTCCTTCTCACACATATGAAACACCTGGGGTAAATACTTTCACCTCCGTTATCAGAGTGCACTAACATTTTTGCAATTTTCTCAAAACATGCACAAAAAGTTTCATTATCACTGCGCTCAAGGTTATTTCTTCATGGGAGTCAAAAGCTGAACTTTCTAACTAAACAAAATATTACAAGTCCTGTTGATGGTTTCAGATTTTCCAGAATGCACTGCACTGTTATTCTGCTTGACAAAACTTTCACATTTGAGGCCTATCATTTAAGATCTGTTGGCTACAAATGTTGAAGTATCTCCCTATAAATAGCTAAAATACATCTGAAGCTGCTCCTTGTCTCTGATTACTAATGGGAGGAGAACAAAAATCTTAGTTACTTTATGCTGATTTCATATTGCAAATGGTTTAATTGTGGAATCAACTTTAAAAACTGCATTTGACAAAAAAAATTCCTAATGATATACATTGTCTTGCATAAACAGAAAAATGTACAGTATGCTGATTTAAGACAATTAACACTGCTGTGCTCAAAATCATATTTTTTTGTGATTGTAAGTAAGAATGACACTGTACTCTGCACACAATTACTACTAAATGGAGAAAAATATGAAGAGAGCACCGGGAATCCAAAGTTTTTGAAAGAAACATAGCATTATGTCTGCTCTCTTCTCTGCGCAGCATTATGTCTGAGCACTGTTCAAATTGGCTCACCTGCATACCAATTTAGTGAGTGAGGAAACTCAGGACAATAACTAAGCAAGCATACAACTCTGTTTTTTGAACTGAATATAATAGGTGGGGTTTTGTGAAAACAGCTTAAGAGTGTTAACACTGTGCACAATATTAGAGGCTGGCTTCGAAGAGTAAGGCACATAATCACAATTATCACTTAAGCTATGAGTTTGTTTTTATCACTTTTGTTATACTGTCAATGATTTTAAAATATTGATAATCTGAAAGTATATATTGTATTATAGTTCACAAAGATTTTCCATTAATGATGACTTTATATTTTTTACTTTACATTTCAGCATCATTCTGAATTGTTCAAGTATTCATTATCTGTCTATTTTTCTGTGTTCCTTTTTATTCTAAGGTTTATTTACTATTAGATAGATAGAGATAGATAGATATTTTATTAATTCCAAGGGGAAATTCACATACTCCAGCAGCAGCATACTGATAAAGAAACAATATTAAATTAAAGAGTGATAAAAAATGCAGGTAAAACAGACAATAACTTTGTATAATTTTAATGTTTACCCCCCTGGGTGGAATTGAAGAGTCGAATAGTGTGGGGGAGGAGTGATCTCCTCAGTCTGTCAGTGGAGCAGGACATTGACAGCAGTCTGTCGCTGAAGTTGCTCCTCTGTCTGGTGATGATACTGTTCAGTGGATTATTAAAAGCATCCCTCATTCTCATGAGCTGAAAGACATTTTTAACACTGGGGTACTAGAAGTACTTTTTAAATTATTCTGTAAGTGAGTGAAAAATCAAAAAGCAGCAGGTCATTTTTAAGGAAGCCACTTTTTTTGGAGGATGTAGTGCTTTTCCCAAAGGTTCAACTATGTGAATTCTGATACATAAAGACTCAATGGAGGGTTTAAAAATTATAATGTTTCAGCCCCTAACCTGTAGTGAACGAATAATTTTGATGGAGTTTCAGCCTCTGTGTGATTTGTCTCCATCTGTCAGCTCATTCGGTCATAACTATTGACAGTGTTTGGGTCGAGAGGCTCCCAAATGTGAAGAGGGACAATGAATGGACCAGCCTGGTCATTGCTGCTTTGTGCGGAATTTTAAATTATTTAATGTAGTGTCTGTTATGATAGTTCTAATACAGTGCATATCTGTAAGTAAAGTGGTAATTAAGTTATTTGCATTTATACCGGTTTGTCTGGGTTTTTTAGTTAGAATATAGATTGTTGTAATAGCGTTAATACAATACACATCTATAGTGGAACTCCCTACAGAATTATCACATCCTAACAGGGAATTGTAGTAAACATTAAGACTAACATTTTTTAGTCAATAAAGACTGATAACCCTTGAGATATTGTCGAAGAGGACTCAGGTGCCAAATCTGTTTGGATGCATTCCATCGCATTTGTAGAAAAGAGGTCTCTCCCAGAAGAGTTCCCAGTTTTCAACAAAGCCGATGTTTCACCTCTCACAGATAGTTCTCATGCATTTGTTTAGAGCCAGGAGTCAATTGTTGGTTTCATCTGATCTACGGAGATTTAGAAGTAGACCTGACACACAGCTGAGGTCCTCTCCTTCATGGTCTGAATGAGGGATGTGAAGTCCATCTTCAGTTCCAGCTGTCAATACTGAATGTCATTGACACCAGTGTGGATTACAGCTGTGCCAATATTTGCAATTAAAAATAATTTAACCATTTCACATACATTTGAAAGTTAATGAAAGATTGTGATATTCAAGATGAAAGCTGTATGTCAATTTTTGGCAATACAAAGGATACCAAGTCTTCACCTTGCATGGTGGCTGCACATTGTTTCTTCAGATTACAGGGGTCACTCAAATGCTCATTGGTAAGTACTAACCTCAGGTATGGGTTCAAGAGTGAGTCCTGGTAACCCAGTTCCAAATTACTTTCATCTTGCCACCATATTCCCCTCCTTCACAAGCAGACAAAGAGTTAATTAAAGGCTTTAAATAAAGCATAAAAATTTCACATATGTGGTATACTGATCAGTGCACTGTTTTCCAGCCAGGCTACAGACATCTATCTGGTGTTGTAGTTGTCTTCAGTTTTTCCAGCACATTACCATTTTGCTTCTTTGACTTGTTCTTCTCATATTTCCACTTAACTTTTGTCACACATGTGTGTCTGTGGATCACTCACTGGTCTCATCTGAGGTATGTCCTACCACCCCAGGTTCGAGAGGGGGTGTAGGCGCTAGTCTTCTCCTCTATTGTCCCCTCCGCAGCACAGAGAAGATGCCTAGTGAGGGCAACTGACTCCTCCCCTTCTAGTCCCCCACATATAAATACTACAGTTGCCAAATGCATTAGGGGATAGGGCTCCTTTCTAAGCTTAATCAAACCCAACAGCATTCTGTTTTTTGTGTTGGCGCACACAGTCTCTCTCATATGAGCTGCCCATTTTTGTTACTTTCACTTTTTTTTTTTACACTGGAATTAAATAGGGAGTCCTGCGGTGGGTTGGCACCCTGCCCAGGATTGGTTCCTGCCTTGTGCCCTGTGTTGGCTGGGATTGGCTCCAGCAGACCCCCGTGACCCTGTGTTCGGATTCAGTGGGTTGGAAAATGGATGGATGGATTAAATGGGGATGACCAGGTTAGTGCCCAAACAATTTTCTGTGTACCTTGCAGTTCCTTACTTGACCACACTCTACATTATTGAGATTGAGTGGTGATTGATATTTTAACCCATCTAGAGAGTCATATTGTATGAAACGAGTCAAAGTCACCTACAAACATGCTACATTTATTTCTACCAAGAATTAATGTATTTCTTTATTTATGTTAAAGATATATTTCTGCATGTATTCATTTATTTATTTTTAAGTCACGTTTTGTCTTCTATAGGTTGCCACCTATTTATCAGTAAAATCCTTAAACATCCAATTCATATTTGGGAATAGCTAATGAAACATGCAATACTGAATGTCTAACATGCATCCCTTAAATCTGGCTCTTAGGAATTATGCCATCATAACAACTTATGTTAATTTGTATATCATTATAATTCAAGCCCTGCTCATTTTGACTGAATATAATTTATAATGATTTATATTTACTATAGTCACAAATTGAGCCACATGGTGTTACTGCTGTTTCTCACTGTATGCAGTTTGCATGTTCTCCATGTGTCTACATGGGTTTCCCTTTAGGTGCTCTGGTTTCTTCCCACAGTCCAAAGACATGAAATTTAGGTGAATGGGATTGCTAAATTGGCCTCTGATGTGTATGTGTGTGCGTTTGTCCTGAAATGGACTGGCACCTTGCCCAGGTGTTGTTCCTGCCTTGTGTCTTATGCTTGCTGGGGTAGGCTCCACCTTCTCCGTGACTCTGCTCTGGATAAGAGGTACAGGAAGATGGATGGGTGAACAGTCACAAATGCTTTCTACGTTTAGTTTACAGCAAAGTATTATTTTGTCTCCAGCTTTGCATCACCTGAAAATTTCAAGAATGCCGCACCCTGTATGTAATCTGGGTTAACATTATGATAGTTAGCTGTACAACCAAGATACATCTTGAATCACCACATGTTTGCATTGAGATGCCTTTTGTTTTTTGTTAGACCTTATTCTTTCAGGTTTGTTAACTTCCCCTCAAATCGTGACAATCCAACAAAGTAAGAGGAGATATAAAAATAAGCATTACAATTTTTTTTTGTCTCAATCAAGCATTATTAACTTGAGAGAGAGTAACAAAATAATTCTTAACTTTGTTCACAGAAAGAGACTCTCTGAGCAGTACAGCCTAATGGTTAAGACTGCAGTTTAATTTTCTTCCTCCTTCCCATTGTAACTCTGAGCAAGCCAAGTAAACTGTGTGGGCTGCTGTTTTATCAAAGATTTATCATACACAATCAATTTTAGCAAAGCCATGTACTGATAAAGTACTCGCATAGTACTTGCAATACTAAAGTAAGGTATAAATAAAAAGCTGTCTATGAAATAGTAGGTAATTTGTATCAGTCATCTTAGGTGTGTATTCCACCTTATGCTCCCCAATTTTTAGGATACCACTTTTAGAGGGTTGATCAAAGAGTAAAGAGGAGATTAAATAACATCAAAGTGTTGGGGCACTAATTTGGTGACCGCATTTAGTTGAAATAAGGCAACAATGAAAAATATGCAACGAATTGCACATAACGTACAAAATAGCTGAACTTCCAGTCATAAGGGTTCAAGGCAGGAGGGGGTGGGTCCAGGAAGGTGGATGATGGAATTGACATCATTGGTGGAATGGCTGTCAGTCTTCCGTTCTGCAGAGAGAGGAAGGGAGAAAGGATCAGAACACAGCACCAGCCCCTGTTTGGCAGGTAATTATAATCACTAGAGCCCTTTTAGTTGTCTCCCATATGCACGTGCGTGACACTGGACATTCTCTTTTAGGAGACCGGGCAGAGAGTAACTCTGTAACTCTTTCCAACTGGATGTATTCTCTGTTAGTTTTGTGTGTTCTCTTCATAGGTTTCCTCCATTATATCAGAAATGTACTAACAAAATAGTGGGAATCAAAATTACCCTGGCATGAAGGAATAAAAGGACTTGTTAGTATATGTATACAGTACTGTTAAGATCAGGCTTCTTATTTGTACTCCTCATCTCTGGGTTAGAACTCTTGTAATTCTGAATATGAAAATGTACCTTTGTCATCTATACATCCATCCCTACCATACTGTATGTGATTCAAAAATGTCAATCTTTGGTTAAGCCACACTGTGATAGTGTGGTAAGAAAAAAACTTGACTTAAGCTCTTATTTGCTTTGTCATCCTAGTGACTTAATTGATGCCATAAAAGCATCGAAAGATTAATTTAACAATCTGTTGGCTTTGAGAAGATGTTTGGTTACTTATGTGAAAAGGGGAACATCCATCCATCCATTATCCAACCTGCTATATGCTAACTACATGGTCACGGGGGTCTGCTGGAGCCAATCCCAGCCAACACAGGGCACAAGGCAGGAAACAAACCCCAGGCAGGGCGCCAGCCCACCGCAGGGCACACACACCCACACACCAAGCACACACTAGAGACAATTTAGAATCGCCAATGCACCTAACCTGCATGTCTTTGGACTGTGGGAGGAAACCGGAGCACCTGGAGGAAATACACGCAGACACGGGGAGAACATGAAAACTCCATGCAGGGAGGTCCCGGGAAGCAAACCCAGGTCTCCTAACTGCCAGGCAGCAGCGCAACCCACTGCGCCACCGTGCCACCCAAAAGGGGAACATTCTCTCTATATATAACTTATAACTTCCCTAACCAGTTGACTCTCGAAAACTAATGCCAAGTACAGCCGATGATGGACATGGCCCAAGTAGACAATACATAAACAATACAACGACTAAGACAAATGACAATAAGAGAAAAAAAGATTGGAATTGTATGAAAATAAGCAGAAGATTGACAAAGGGAGCTCCTTGGCAGTATGAGTTATGAATCCTTGACTGGAGTCTGACAGCACCAGTTTCTCATGAGTATGCGTTGAATGAGTGTTGAATCTTGGTGCATGATCATTCTATTGGTGAAGAGCTGATTTAAACATTGGATATTTGCTTGGCAGACCCCTGAAAATAAAACCGTACATTCAGTTTCTACTAATGTGTTCCCAAAATAGTTGTTTAAAGCATTTTTGGACAAAGTATACCAAAGGTTAGTCAACAAAAATAAGAATTGCCTCCTCGCATCTGCCTTTAATAGATTACATTTGGAAATGCATGCATGTTAAGTTAATTGGTGCCGCAGTTGTTTCTAGCCTAGCACCTACTATGGCCAGAACAGGTTTCAATACCTCTAAACTGAATTCATCACAGGGGATGGATTTCCATGGCACGAGTGTTTATCATAGTCCAAATGTTTCCTTTAAAGATTTACATTTAGTGTATATCCCATCTACTGTATCTGTGTAATTCTCTTTAGTGCTCCATTCTAAAAAAAATAGACATGCAATATCCAGTTACTTTGTGAAGCTTTTTTGTGTGGATTTAGAGTAGTGCAACAAGTCTGTATGATATGTTTCCTATGTGGGTGTCCTCTGGGCCTCCAACATATTACTTTATGATAATCTCAATGACAAAATGATACTTCAGTGACATAAGGTCGTAGGAGGATCAGCAACCTTAAACAGAGAGAAGAATGAGCGAATGAGAGACATACTTGTATCCGTGCCGGTGCTTGCACTGTAATAAATGGTTCTCACACTTACACCTTTTAAAATGTGACATGTGGATGTTGGTAAGTGTATGTTTGTGTTTTTGTGTTAGTATGACGATTCTTTACATACACATGACATGACTAGAATTGACTCTGGGTGGACAGATTGATTAAACTGAGTGATCTTTACACATTTAAAAAAAAAAGATAAGTGCAATTTGTTGTGCTTTTCAAGGAATGTTATTGTATCTGGTTAGGATGCATTATAACAATGAACTGTTTTTTTAAGTTGAAGGTCAGGTATATTAAAAGACTTGCTATACCCTCTTTCTCTATTCCAATATTCTTCCTGAAATGCTGCAATCATGATTTTGATCTGGGGTTAATAGATACAGTATAATCCAAGAAGAGAAGGGGAGAACATTGTAAAGAAAAGATCTTGTTATGGCAGGCAAAATTCCTTCTTTAAATACTTTTTATAGTTGGTATAGTATGGTGTCATTTGTAGATGTCAGGAACCTTTTAATAATTTTATGCCAAGCCATCTTAGTGACCATGTAGTTCTTTCAAATCCAAAACATATAGCACATCCTTATGTTGCATGTTCTAACAGCAATAATCACATTGACTTGGCTTGTTTTACTTCTGGAAAACAATCAAAATTATTTTTAGTTATTGCACATGGTGAACCGGAAGTGATTTAATTGACTTCTGTCATCTTTATAATATTTTTGTTATCATGTCTTGTGACCATTGACAATACAGTATTCTCTTTTGTATCCTATATAATTTATTTACCCTTGCATTTTCTATTTATTTAAGATCTTTACTGGAGGGTTGTTTTTTAGGAGGTCTTTTTTATGACCCAATATGAACGTCCACAGAAGTATTTAACAAGGTCACATTAAGCCTATGAGTATGTGACAGTGCTACATTAAAGAGTAATCTTTTAAAACTGTTTGACTGCTTTTAACACATGATTCCTTATCTTTCCTCAGGTAACCTGTTACAGAAAAAAATGAATAAATAAAAAAAGTCATATGACCAGATTGATTTAGTTAACAGGAGGTAATATTTCATTTTATTTAAACAGTAATAGATTTCACAAGTGTACAATAAGTGAAGAAGGAATAACAGCAATGCAATACCATTCGGTGTGTCCTTCTCTTTTGTAAGTAAGTCCTGATATTTTTAGGACCTTTCAAGAAGACGTGACATGCATTTAATACAGGTTCAAGGTCAATTTCAAGCAATAATAGTAAGTAGTAGTAATGGATTTAAAACAAAACCTTCAACTTTATCGGAGCAAGCACTACTCGGTTCCCTTCGGATATGTCCCTTTTTCTATGCCCTTTCTGATCTTAGTGGTCTAAGAAACAGCCTCTACGACTTGAGGATAAGACAGGGGTAAATTTCCAATATACCAGACACAACTGTTGAAACAAGTGCTACTTGGTTCCCTTCTTCCTGGACCTCCTCACACTATATTTCTTTATGCTTTACAGCACAGGATTTCATCACCTGAATTTTCCATTGTAACTGGGCACCTGTCCAAGACTTTGCAAATATTTTTCTATCGCTTTCACTGTAGCTTTTGTGGTATCTTCTGTCCCTGATATTGTTAAGATAAGGGAGATCAATACCTTTAATAGTGTACGCAGTGGTGTTAGTAACATTTCCAAGTCCTCAGAGTTGATTCACTGCTTGGGCTGTGCCCTCCTCGGTCTAGGAAAGCTTCAGATGTTTTCTCAGTTTTTCTCCACGTCAACAGGCTTGCACTTCTTCTGCGCATACCCTTTCATAACTTCAGGTGTAGTATGGAAAATGTAGTTCAGATGGACCTCAAGAGGACCAGTCTAGTTTGGTGACATTAATAATTGGCCAAACACCTGACATGTTTGCTGGACTCTTTTATTTTCTTTAGAGGAAGAAATTTTCCCACTCACCAACTGGGGTTTTAAAGCACTTCCTTCAATGCCATGTCCTACCAAGTGTAGCTTCTGTGGAAGAATAATTTTAGGGTAACATAACTTTCATCTTAAAGAAATAGCATAAAGGGTTAATAAATGTCAGAAACATTTGCAGGCATATCAGGAAATCAGATAATGGTCAAGTGAACAACAAAATGTACTGAAAGATAACTAAGAGATGACTAAGAAATCAGCAGATGTCCTATAAACAACCAGAATTGACAGTTGTTATATGCATAGAAATTTTAAGGGTGGTGGCTCAACTCAAAGGTATAAGAAGAACCAGAATATAATATAATAGACTTTAATTTTATATAAGTCATTTGGGTGTAAACCAACCGGAGTAAAATGTATGCATTTATTGACACTGTATATAAATTCAATAGTTTATAAAATGAACCATTCTGACCATGTTGTAACAGATTGCTTTTGAAGAATGCTCCCTCCAAGGCATTTTGCTGAAGAGTAATTAAAAGATACAATGAACTGCTTTTCTCCTGCCTGATTACTGATTTGTTCTGTTAGAGGATGTTTCTTTCTTTAATAAGATGTTAAATTGCTACCACACTTCAAGTTTTGGTGGCCATATTGGTTCACCCCAAATGCTTTGTGACTCCCCACGTGAGTAGGTTCAGCCAATCTGCTCCCCCAGCCATCTTGGCCATGGCCATCTTGCCTAAGAGTAAAGAAGAAACAAGGCACATCTTTGCCATTCTTGGGGTTAGGTCTGTGAGAATATTTCATATGTCTTTCTTTCACTCCCTGTTCTGCTATTAAATATCTCATTCTTTCAGTCCCAGCTCTGTGACAGTGACAGATGACCAGAAATCCTGCCAACCACACCACTGTAATGTGAAGACAGACAACGTAAGTGTTTTGGGGCACCTTGTTGCCAACCTTGTATAACTGAAAAAGATTTTTTTTAAAAAAGTGTGTGAAATGCAAAATGAGTCTTCCACTGACTTTCATCTGTTCAGGTTGACTGCCCAAGATGGCAGCTCTTCCAGTTATCAGGTATTCTAGGAGGAAGAGGTGGGTCCAGGTGGACAGACCCCAGGAGTGACATCAGAGGTGGAAAACCATCAATCTTAATTTCTGCAGAGGGAGGAAAAGATCAACTGTTATTATATAGCATCATCTCCTGTCTTGGCAGAGAATTAAACCAATACTTTAACACTAGAATCCCTGAAGTCTGTGAAAAAGTCATAATGCCAGACCACCTTAAATTCCTTTGCACCTCTCCATCAGTGTTTTTGTTTTGTAAATGTGTCGATCAGCACAAGCAGCAACAGCCTGCTATGCCATCCCCCTCACCGCCAGAGCTCAATTCGGGCAAAAAGTTCACCCAGCTCAAGTCTGTTTATCTGGGTGTGAGGTGCCTTGAATTGTATAGGGTAAATAAAATATTGTTATTTGGAACACATGCATTTCACGTCTACAACAATCTGTGTAAATGTAGGATGACAGGAAATGCGAGGCAAGAAACACATAGCTAAAACAGAAACATTTTCACGTTATAGTACTAATGACAAATGTTGACATGAAGTGTATAATGTGTGACGGCTGAAGTCCAAATATCAAATACACACTTTCGCAAAAGGTTCAAGTATAACAAAATACGTTTTTTTTATAAATAGTTTCAGTTTTTAGTTTTCATTAACTATAATAACCTTGGCTGATACCACAGTCAGTTGACTGACTTTTTCAGTGCTTTTAACACCATTCTGCATCATTGACTGGGGAAAAAGCTCAAGGCTTTGAATCTTGATGCTCCCACAATCTCCTAGATCAAGACCACCTCACCAAAAGACAGCAGTTTGTGAGGCTGAGGGACTGTGTGTCAAAAATTGTGGAAACTAACACTGGAGCACGTAAGGGGAGTGTCCTGTCTCCCTTCCTGTTTACCTTCTGCACAACAGACTTCCAGCACAATACAAGTGCTTGCTATCTACAGAAATTTTCAGATGAGACATCCATCATAGGTTGCATTAATAATGGAGACGAGTAAGAGCACAGGAAAGTTGTGGAGGACTTCATCTGTGGTGACTCAGGTCTTTTGATGTGTACAGCAAGCTACTGGAAATGCTCTACCAGTCCATAGTAGACAGTGTTCTACGCTGCAGTCTCCTAGGGAAGCAATCTGAGCACAAAAAAAGCAAAATGCTTGAACAAATTCATCAGGAAAGCCTGCTCCATCACAGGGTAAACCCTGAACACACTGGAAGCTGTTGTGGAAAAGAGGATTATGGCAAAATTGAAAAAAGTCCCCTCAATCTTCTCCAGGAGGTGGTCTCTTGGAGCACTTTTAGCCGCAGGCTCATTACACCACAGTGTGCTAAGAAGGGCCTCTGCAGGTTTTTTTTTCTGCCCACTGCTATCAGATAAATCAATGTTTCCACCTGATGTTCTCATAAAGTTTATTTATTTATTTATTTATCGACTGATTGTTTGATTGATTGGCTGTATTATCTGTCCTGTGAGTCTGCAATCTTGTTTTTTATGTTTCTGCTGCTGTATGTATTTGCATTTTCCCTTAGGATTAATAAAGTTTATTTAATCTAATTTAAATTTATATTTTATTAAAACAACTAGCATTCCAGCTATTCTCAGGGTTGACTGACTCTCTACTAAAAAGGTAAGACCATAAAAGTAAAACGACAGATGTCCTAAAGGGCACATGGTTCCAGTAGGAAGTACTTTAAAACATATTGTTCCTCTTACAGAGTGGGCACAATGGATGCTGCATCAGAAACTTGGCATTTAAGGTTAACTGAATTTTCAAGGGGCCTGGAGCAAAATCTGAGTCCTTCACTCTGAATCATGACTTGCAGTTACAAGGGTGTTCAAACATTAAAAAGATGTTTAAACATTCCTCACAGATACAGTCTAGTTGAGTATGAAGTTGGAAGGAAAGACAAATGCCTGAGTAACAGGAGGCATACACTTTGGCCTCCTTGGTGTCATTCTGATTTGAGTAAAAGTTATTTCCACCATCAATGCTCAAGTCCACATAATCCAATTCAGGTTTGTGGAGCCTATCCTAACAGCACTAGCAGCAGCCAAACCACTAAGGATTTCCAATCAGGACTCAATCGTGCACACACAAATTCTTATTCATACTACTTAAATGCAGTATGTCACAAACTAAGAAGCAGGTAATTTTATTTAATTTCCATTTTTAAAATTAGCCAGTGTAATATGACTTTAGATCCTGGAGCTTGTTTCAATGTGGCCTTCATATTTCTCTGGATAACAGACAAATTACATGTCTATAAAACAGCTGAGGCACTGTAGCCCATTCAGTAAACTCAAAAGAATTTGTGTAATTGCTAGTGGAGGTGGAGATCAGTTAAAAGTGTGGATGCTGGGCTTTGTACAGTCAGTTCCTCCCCCATGCTCTGCGCAGATCAGTTGCCAAATGTTTCACAGCATAAAATATACCTTTCATGAACTGAAGTGGACTTCTCCATGCTTTTAGCTTGGGGGAAGGGTAAGTGCACTCTACTGTAACAGCCACATCGCTTGTCACATTCAATAAGCAGTTATACTTCGTTCTGTCTCTAGAAAACACAATGTCTGGGAGCCAGACAGTTTAAATCAATGTCCTGTATGATGCTAAATGAAGTATTCATACCCTTGAAAGCTACTGAAAAGTGTCTGGATGGGATATGGGGACAGCTTCGTTAATGCCTAGCCTAGTAAGCTTGATGAAGTGAATAATTGCCTCTAATTTGTCAAACATCTTACAGTTTTAGATTAATTCCCTGAATTATCTAACTACAGATCCAAGTAAGTAGCAGGTTGGCACAAGAGTGGCTTAGCCTACTGAGCAGGTCAGGTCAGGATGGGGAGCATGCACTGGTACAGCACATTGCTATACCCACCACATGACAAAACAGCACAGGATCCTGTTTGGTAAACCCCCCAGGCAGACACATGATCCAGTCCCACCCTCAGGAAATGACCATCTATGTGCCACAGCTAAGTGTTACGTGGACGTCCCTTGGCCCTGGTCCAGCTGTTCGGGTCCTCAACAATGTGGAGTCTTTGATTTAGATCACCCTTGGGGTTTGTGGCCGTAGTGCCGTAACTGACACTCCCTCACAATATAGGTAATGTGCCTTATTCGGGACTCCATGAGCAACCATCTACTCGACACAAAGTCAAAGCAGCGATAACCAAAGATTCTCTGAAGAGACACAGTACTGAAGGTACACACACTGTGTGACTCCAACTACACACTACATGTCTAGTATCTGCACTGTCTACCAGATATTTGTTGGTGAGCGTTAGGCCAGCAAACTTTATAAAAAATATTTTCTATATTTATATCTGTTCCTTAACCAGCAGGATATTGCACTTCCTTGAAAACAGGAGTACCATACTTCCGGCTTCTTCTCTACAAAGTGGAAGGACCACACGTAGGCTTCCTTAGAATATAAGAAATTTGACACACAAGAGGAAATCATTCAGTTCATCAAGCCCATTTGTTTAGCTAAATACTTAGTGGCTTATGTTTGCATTTATGTTTGCTCGCATGACAGACGCTTTTATCCAAAGTGACTTACAAAGGAGGTAAACATAATCGAGTAACTAAATGGATTACAAAATCACTTAGTTAAACACACAAGCAGCTGATTAGATCAGCTAAATTTAGTATGTTCGTCCTCACTGGTGGGTGAAAATAAAGATGCAGCATAATGTTTTGTGAGCAATACTCTCCTGATATTGATCTGTTTTGTTTTTATAGTTTACGGTGGTTATCTTTAAGGCAAAACATTATACTGGACTTTTCAGATCACTTCGCTGGTGTGCACTGCATGGCCTCAACTGGGTAAAGTTGAACCACAAGTACAAATGCATGACTAAAAAGTGATAAGCAGCCTTCATTTTTATATGGGCAATGACCTTCAAGCACCATTGCTAATCAGGAAAGTTCAGGTTGTTCAAACACACATAAACTGCAAGACTGCAAGGCAAATTGTTCCAGCCCCTTAGCACTGAAACAGGGTTGCGAGCACCAGGTACAATGACAATTTCACATACTGTACTTAAAGGAGCAATATTTTTATAGTTAAGTATAACTGAGGGAAAAACTGTTACTCATTTTGCACAACTTGTGGTGGAGCTGTGCTTCACTGAAAACTCGACTTTCACATATTAAATCTATTCAAGGAAACTCAATTTTTTTAATAATATTAATCTGTCATAGTGGCACATTGTGTTACTGCACAACCCACGACAAGTGCTTTAGCAATCTGAAAGTTTACAAAGCAAAAGCAAACTTGGCAGTGTATATTTGCTTGGACTGGTTATACTTTTTTTCTGCCTTTCCACCTGTCTGATTTGCATACTGTATGCATGATTGGATAATATTCCTCTAAAGCACATGGCATATCTCCCAACTGACACAAGAATTTGTAGACAACTAATGACAGGCCAGCAGAAACATTGAGACAGATGAAGTAGAGAGCAGCAAAAAGCACAACCATGAAATCCCCGAGTGCTTTCAGACATCATTTACTAATTACCATTTTAAAAAGTGCCGCTAGCCAGTTAATGCGCAGTGACACTGCCTATTGCAAAAACATTGGGGACTTAATAAAAACTCATACTATCTGAAGAAATCTGCGCTTCAACCTAAATGCTCACAAAGGATTGACACATTCATTGCTCTATAGGTCAAAAAGAGAAAGATGTAATTGTGGAATAAAAAATGAATGTGTCACTCATTCCTTCTGAAGTTTCTGTTCCTCTAAAGCACCAGAAAATATTGTTTAGCACCACAGCACCCCACCTAACACAGAGCCATAGGCAGGGTCTACCTCTGTATTATAATATACAGTAAACCCAAGCATGGCCACAGCTCTCAGCATTGGGTGGAGCACACTTACCTCCAAAGATCTGTTACAATACCTTTTTCAATGGCTTGTCCTATAAGTGGCCATTTAGTAATCAGCAGTTACAGAATTAAATAAAACCTTCAGGTTAACATTAAGTTTGTCTTAGATATGCAGTTTAAGATTACATTGATACACTGGGATATGCACGCCAGAGGGTCACTTTCCATCCATCCATCCATCCATCCATCCATTTTCCAACCCGCTGAATCCGAACACAGGGTCACAGGTGTCTGCTGGAGCCAATCCCAGCCAACACAGGGCACAAGGCAGGAACCAATCCCGGGCAGGGTGCCAACCCATCGCAGGGTCACCTTCCAGGTTCGCTAATGGTTGTCTCCTTTTTCCCTAACAGCCTTGAGAAACTGCTCTTTGAGGGCAAGAAAGCCCTGCCTCCTCTAGTCCGTCCAGTATAAAAGGAGGATGCTCCTGAAAGGCGACGTCTCATTTTGGTGCTGACCTTTCTTACTGTACATGCAGACCAAGACCAGAGTTTTTTAAAGGGAAGTTGCCCCATGCGAATAGCGCACTCAAGTGCATCCTTTTAGTTGTTTTCTTTATTTTTGCTCAAATTAAACAGGGTTTTGTCCAGTTGTTACCCCTAGCATTTGGCTTTTGCCCTGCCTCTTAATTTGCCCCACTACAAACTGTGTCATGTTTTGTATGAATAAGTTGAATAGAAACACATAGAAAGTACAGTACATTTGAATTCAAACATATGCAGTCATTTTCACATTTCATATAAGATGGCTTCTGAAGTTTTCTTTTTTTTTGTTTAGGGCTAAAATTTTTAAAAAGATTGAAGCTTGGACATATAGGATTTCATCCATCCATCCATTATCCAACCTGCTAAATCCTAACTACAGGGTCACGGGGGTCTGCTGGAGCCAATCCTAGCCAACACAGGGCGCAAGGCAGGAAACAAACCCCGGGCAGGGCGCGCACACACACATACACGCACACACACACACACACACACACCCACACACCAAGCACACACTAGGGACAATTTAGAATCGCCAATCCCATAGGATTTCAGAATAAAGAAATTCAGGAATGCTTGCAGTCATACACAAATATTTTACAAAGAATCTATCCAATAATTTTTAACATGAATATGAAAGCTCACAGTATTTTGCAGATACTATATCTACTCTCTATATATAAAATCCTAAGCCTTAAAGTGCAAAGATTTTCTGCAACGATTTTATGTGACTTTTTATGTCACATTTTTTGTCACGCTTTAAATTGGGCTTATTTTAAAACCTACATATACATGTTTGGTATCATTCTTTTCAGAATTTTATCGAACTTTAGTGTGATGTTGTTAGATTTTCAGATTCTTATTCCGTTTTTAAATTATAAACTAAAAAATTTCAAGAACTCATGTCCCGTGAGACGAGACATTGTGCCAAAAGATTTAACCACGCCTGGGGCCAGAAATAAAAGACAAGGAGTAGTACAGCTGCTGAACAGGCTTTTAAATGTTCGAAGTGGCGCACGAGATGCACATCATGCGGCACGGCAGCAGCAGCAAGCCAGCAGCTGATCGAGCAAAGAGGAGGTAAAAAAACTGTATTCGTTTCCTATTGTATCACAGTTTAAGAGGGGGTTTCGGAGGAGCAACCACATCTCCTTGGGGTGCATTCAGCCCCCCTCTTCACACCGCGAGCAGCAGAGACGTGAAGTGGCTGGTGCGTAGCGCAGGTCGGGGGTTGGCAAGCAAAGCAAGCAGGGGGGGAACCCCCTAGTATATATATATATATATATTGTAACAAAGGCACTATATTGTGCCTGACCCGACACAGACTGGACACGGGAGGCACGTATAAAAATAAAACAAACTTTTGTTTTCTTCAGCTGGAGGGCACTTCTTCCCCGTAATCCCCCCAGCCACAACACAGTCCCAAGCACAAACTCAAACACCAAAACAGTCCTCGCTTCTACCATCACTCCTCCCAGGCAACCTTGTCCTCCACCACCCAACTCTGGCCGCTGAGTGGTAGTTGCTGGCCCCTTTTATTGGGCACCCGGAAGTACTCCAGGTGTTTGATTGCTGACATCTGGCTGCACTTCCGGGTGTGGCGAAACTAATGCCCAGAGGGGTCCAGCAGCTCCTGCTGCAGCACCCCCTGGTGGCGCCTGCAGAACCCAACAGGGCTGTGGAGAACTCCATCCCCCATGGAGCCCTGTGGGAGGCTGAGACACCGCTCCAACCCAGGGGGTTGGCCATCCAGCGTCCAGGGGGAGGTATTGCACTGTCCAGGGCTGCTCCCCCTGAATATATAGTAATGGGACATCCCGGCCAGGCATGGGACCCGGCCATCCGCCACTATATATATATATATATATATATATATATATATATAT
Source organism: Erpetoichthys calabaricus (assembly GCF_900747795.2). Lineage (NCBI taxonomy): Eukaryota > Metazoa > Chordata > Cladistia > Polypteriformes > Polypteridae > Erpetoichthys > Erpetoichthys calabaricus. The sequence goes on along the minus strand of NC_041396.2, from coordinate 169,735,034 downwards.
ATATATATATATATATATATATACAGTACAGTGAACCCTCGTTTATCACGGTTAATCCATTCCAGACTCTACTGCGATAAATGAATTTTCGCGAAGTAGGATTCTTTATTTATAAATCGAATATTTTCGCAGTTAGAGTATAGAAAACCTGTTTACGACCTTCTAAATACGTTTTTTAACATTATTAGAGCCCTCTAGACATGAAATAACACCCTTTAGTCACCATTACACTCGTATTACCCAATATATTAGACAGAATAAGAGAAAATAAGACATATTAGACGTTACAAATATCATATTATTATTATTGTACTGTACATTTAATTACACACATACACAGTTCTTACACACAACCACTAACCTATGAAGGCACGAGCTCAGTAGGAGAATCTTCAGGTTGTAAGCTGGAGCGCTGATCGCACCCTCAGAGGACACAGACGCCCCTGGGAAAACCCCTGAAACAGCTGACAGTCTACCTTCACATTGCTCCTTACCCTTCTTACTTGCGCTATAACGTACGATAAACCTCTCACGTGGTACTCCGCTTACTTAAAAGTATTGTGCAGCTCCTCTCAGCTTTGGAATTGGTTGTTTTGTTTCTCTCTCTCTCTCTCTCAGACATTCTCTGCTCCTGGCAGAACTGTCATCTCTGACTTGTCATGGAGCACATTTAAACTTTTGAAAAGAGACAAATGTTTGTTTGCAGTGCTTTGAATAAAGTTCTTTTTTTTCTACAACCTCCTGTGTCTCTGTGCAAATCTGTGACCCAAGCGTGACAAGGTGGTGCAGTATCTTCAGCAGGTGCGTCGTTGTCTTCTTCCGCTGAAGGAGTACTAGGAGTAGGCAGTGGGTGTCTGGGGGCGCGGCTGAAGAACATCTTGATAGGCAGTTGCTGGCGCTGTCTTTTCATATGCGTGAGGAGGCTTTTGTAGGATATTGCCATCTTTGATCATATCCAAGAGTTTCACCTTCTCCTGGATGGTAAGCATCTTCCTCTGGCGCTTAGTTTCATTGTCAGAAGGCTTAGAAAAAGCAGCACGTTTAGGAGCCATCGTGGGGCTTAGATAAAAGTTCTCAGAAAGCGCACACGTAGTGACGTAAGCGTGTATGAGAAAAAATCGCGATAGAGTGAAGCCACGAAAGTCGAAGCGTGATATAGCGAGGGATCACTGTATATATGTTACAGCCAAAACCCAAAGTTAGTCTGAATTACTAGAAATGACCAGTGTATATGCTACTTTGGTCGGCCATTTCGCGAAGTGGCGAGAACTCCCTGGCCAAAATTCGATGCACTGATGTAAGACTGTCCACTCAAGGTGTGAAGATGCTTAAATATTTCAGATGTAGATTCAGAAGTGAGTTTTCCATTTTGCACAAGAAACTGCTCAAGGGGGGTCTTGTCCAGAAAGCGGACGTCACTTGAGACGGCCTTCCCCTCACCCAAACACTAAGTTCAATAAAATAGGTCCCTGATTTTAAGTCACTATTTTAGGGCTAAAATGATAACAGAAATGTGAAACCTACTTATATACCTAAACTTAATTATTGTGAAACAACCAAGTGGTGTCCGCTTTCTGAACAAGAGCCGTCAAGGCTACACTTGATGCAATTGCACTACTAAGTGCGCAACAAATCGCTGCTCATGCCTATTTTTCTTCCAAATTTGGCCAGTCGCCCCATGCCATTTCGCAAACTGGCTGGCCAAATCTCGAAATTGAGGAAAAGATTGGACATTGGCTGGTCAATTTACAGCGACATTGGCCATTTCCTGATTTGGCCAGACACTTCCCGCTTTGGCCGATTTTGGGTTTTGGCAGGGGATGCACAAACCAGTGTGTTTTTTTGTGCCCGGATAAATGGGGAGGGTTACGTCAGGAAGGGCATCTGGTGTAAAATTTTGCCAAATCAATATGTGGACAACAATACAAATTTCCATACCGGATCGGTTGAGCTCCGGGTTAACAATGACCGCCACCAGTACTGTATATTAACAGGGTGCTGGCGGAAATTGGGCTACTGTTGGCCGAAGAAGAAGAGGGGGGAGACGTGTCCAGAGGCAGGAGGAGAGGAGGAAAGTAAAGAGAGTGGAACTGAGGGTAGGAACTTTGAATGTGGGCAGTATGACTGGTAATGGGAGAGAGTTAGCCGATATGATGGAGAGAAGGAACGTTGATATATTGTGTGTGCAAGAGACTAAATGGAAGGGGAGTAAGGCCAGGTGGATCGGAGGTGGATTCAAATTGTTCTATCATGGTATGGATGGGAGGAGAAATGGAATAGGGGTTATTCTGAAGAAACAGTATGTCAAGAGTGTTTTGGAGGTGAAAAGAGTGTCAGACAGAGTAATGATTATGAAACTGGAAATTGGAGATGTGATGATGAATGTTGTTAGTGCATATGCCCCGCACGTTGGGTGTGCAATGGGTGAGAAAGAAGATTTTTGGAGTGAGTTGGATGAAGTGATGAACAGTGTACCCAAGGAAAAGAAAGTGGTGATTGGAGCGGATTTCAATGGACATGTTGGTGAAGGGAACAGAGGAGACGAGGAGGTGATGGGTAGGCATGGTGTCAAGGAGAGGAATGAAGAAGGTCAGAGGATAGTGGATTTTGCCAAAAGGATAGACATGGCTCTGGTGAATACGTATTTTAAGAAGAGGGAGGAACATAGGGTGACGTACAAGAGTGGAGGAAGATGCACACAGGTAGATTACATCCTATGCAGAAGAGTTGATCTGAAGGAGATTGAACACTGCAAAGTGGTGGCAGGGGTAAGTGTAGTTAGGCAGCATAGGATGGTGGTCTGTAGGATGACGTTGGAGATCAAGAAGAGGAAGAGAGTGAGGGCAGAGCCAAGGATCAAATGGTGGAAGCTGAAAAAGGAAGACTGCAAGGTTGAGTTTAGGGAGGAGGTGAGACAGGCACTGGGTGGCAGTGAAGAGTTACCAGACAGCTGGGAAACTACAGCAGATGTAGTAAGGGTGACAGCAAGAAGGGTGCTTGGCATGACATCTGGAAAGAGGAAGGAGGAAAAGGAAACCTGGTGGTGGAATGAGGAAATACAGGAGAATATGCAGAGGAAGACGATGGCAAAGAAGAAGTGGGATAGTCAGAGAGATACAGAAAGAAGACAAGAGTACAAAGAGATAAGGCGCTAGGTGTAGAGAGAGGTGGCAAAGGCTAAAGAAAAGGCGTATCATGAGTTGTATGAGAGGTTGAACACTAAGGAGGGAGAAAAGGACCTGTACCGATTGGCTAGACAGAGACACTGAGCTGGGAAAGATGTGCAGCAGGTTAGGGTGATAAAGGATAAAGATAGAAACGTACTCACAGACGAGGAGGGGGTGATGAGTAGATGAAAAGAGTACTTTGAGAGGCTGATGAATGAAGAGAATGAGAGAGAGAAGAGGTTGGATGATGTGGAGATAGTGAATCAGGAAGTGCAACGGATTAGCAAGGAGGAAGTAAGGACAGCTATGAAGAGGATGAAAAATGGAAAGTCCGTTGATCCAGATGACATACCTATGGAGGCATGGAGGTGTTTAGGAGAGATGGCAGTGGAGTTTTTAACCAGATTGTTTAATGGAATCTTGGAAAGTGAGAGGATGCCTGAGGAGTGGAGAAGAATTGTACTGGTGCCGATATTTAAGAATAAGGGGGATGTGCAGGACTGCAGTAACTACAGGGGAATAAAATTGATGAGCCACAGCAAGAAATTATGGGAAACAGTAGTGGAAGCTAGGTTAAGAAGTGAGGTGATGATTAGTGAGCAGTAGTATGGTTTCATGCCAAGAAAGAGCACCACAGATGACAATGTTTGCTCTGAGGATGTTGATGGAGATGTTTAGAGAAGGCCAGAAGGAGTTGCATTGCATCTTTGTGGACCTGGAGAAAGCATATGACAGGGTGCTTCAAGAGGAGCTATGGTATTGTATGATGAAGTCGGGAGTGGCAGAGAAGTATGTAAGAGTTGTACAGGATATGTACGAGGGAAGTGTGACAGTGGTGAGGTATGCGGTAGGAGCGACGGATGCATTCAAGTTGGAGGTGGGATTACATCAGGGATTGGATAGTAGGGAGCAGGTTGAGGAGACTCTGGAGAGGTGGAGATATGCTCTAGAGGGGAGAGGAATGAAGGTCAGTAGGAACAAGTCAGAATACATGTGTGTAAATGAGAGGGAGGTCAGTGGAATGGTGAGGAGGCAGGGACTACAGTTGGCGAAGTTGGATGAGTTTAAATACTTGGGATCAACAGTACAGAGTAATGGGGATTGTGGAAGAGAGGTGAAAAAGAGAGTGCAGGCAGGGTGGAATGGGTGGAGAAGAGTGTCAGGAGTAATTTGTGACAGACGGTAATCAGCAAGAGTGAAAGGGAAGGTCTACAGGACAGTAGTGAGACCAGCTATGTTATATGGGTTGGAGACGGTGGCACTGACCAGAAAGCAGGAGACAGAGCTGGAAGTAGCAGAGTTAAAGATGCTAAGATTTTCATTGGGTGTGACGAGGATGGACAGGATTAGAAATGAGTACATTAGAGGGTCAGCTTAAGTTGGATGGTTGGGAGACAACATCAGAGAGGCGAGATTGCGTTGGTTTGGACATGTGCAGAGGAGAGATGCTGGGTATATTGGGAGAAGGATGCTAAGGATAGAGCTGCCAGGGAAGAGGAAAACAGGAAGGCCTAAGCGAAGGTTTATGGATGTGGTGAGAGAGGACATGCAGGTGATGGGTGTAACAGAACAAGATCCAGAGGAAAGAAAGATATGGAAGAAGAAGATCCGCTGTGGCAAAAGAAGAAGAAGAAGATATATATTTAAGAAAAGAGGTAAGTTGTAATTTGTGCAGAAATTTCACATTACTACAAGATCTGTTTAGCTATGGGGAATGAAACATATCAATACAGATTTCTTCCATCCGTTCATCTACTTTTGAACTCACTTAATTAAATTCAGCAGAACCAGACATAAGGCAAAACCAGTACAATGGAGGGCACACTAACACACATTCTGCTGATCATTCATACTGAGCCAGTTCTGAGCTGCCAGTTAGCCTAACACACGTTTTTGGGCTGTTGTAATAAAATAGCAGTAACCAGACAGAATGTGGAAACTCAACAATAGCAGTGGCCAAACCAGATGTGGAATCCAGTGTGTAACGCAGCAACACTAACCACTTTGCTTTTTATGTGTTCATTTCAAAATATTCCACTTTATAAGGCATCTGTCCATTCATTGTAGTTTAGGGTCCAGGGAGCTAGGCCAATTCGGGAAGTATTAGATGCAAAGTGGGAAACAACCCTGGACAGTGTGCAAGCATCATAAAGAACTAACACAAACCTATCCACATTTACATATACAGAGTCAATCTACAACAGTAACAACAACAATATTTATTTATATAGCACATTTTCATACAAATAATGTAGCTCAAAGTGCTTTACATGGTGAAGAAAAGAGAAAAAAAAACAAAGTAAGAATTAAAATAAGGCAACACTAATTAACATAGAATAAGAGTAAGGTCCGATGGCCAGGGAGGACAGAAAAAACAAAAAAACTCCAGGCGGCTGAAGAAAAAAAATAAAATCTGCAGGGGTTCCAGACCATGAGACCGCCCAGCCCCCTCTGGGCATTCTACCTAACATAAATGAACAGTCCTCTTTGTATTTAGGGTTATCATGGAAGGACTTGATGATGATGGTCATGTAGACTTCTGGCTTTTAATCCATCAATGTAGGAACATCATGGTGCTTTGATTAGATGCGCCACCACAAAAAAACGGGAAAAGAAACAGAAGAGAGAGTAGGGGTTAGTACGGATTCTAGAGCCACCATGAATAGTTATGATAATTAACTGAATATACAGAGCATCTGGATTAAACTAAAATGAAGTTATGAGAAAGCCATGTTAAAGTAATTTGTTTTAGCAGTTTTTTAAAGTGCTCCACTATATTAGCCTGGCGAATTCCTACTGGCAGGCTATTCCCGATTTTAGGTGCATAACAGCAGAAGGCCGCCTCACCACTTCTTTTAAGTTTAGCTCTTGGAATTCTAAGCAGACACTCATTTGAGGATCTAAGGTTACGATTTGGAATATAGGGTGTCAGACATTCTGATATATAAGATGGAGCGAGATTATTTAAGGCTTTGTAAACAATAAGCAGAATTTTAAAGTCAATTCTGAATGACAAATGTAACCAGTGCAGTGACATCAAAACTGGAGAAATGTGCTCGGATTTTCTTTTCCTAGTTAGGATTCTAGCAGCTGCATTCTGCACTAGTTGCAAACGATTTATGTCTTTTTTGGGTAGTCCTGAGAGGAGTGTGTTACAGTAATCTAGTCGACTGAAAACAAAAGCGTGAACTAATTTCTCAGCATCTTTCAATTTTCTAACTTTTGCTATGTTTCTTAAGTGAAAAAATGCTGTCCTAGGGATCTGATTAATATGCGATTTAAAATTCAGGTTACAGTCAACAGTTACCCCTAAATTCTTTACCTCCGTCTTGACTTTAATCCTAATGCATCAAGTTTGTTTCTAATAACCTCATTATATCCATTATTGCCAATCACTAAAATTTCTGTTTTCTCTTTATTTAGCTTGAGAAAATTACTATTCATCCATTTAGAAACACAAGTAAGACATTGTGTTAGTGAAACAACAGAGTCGGGGTCGTCAAGCGCTATTGATAAATTCAGCTGTGTGTCATCAACATAGCTGTTGTAACTCACGTTATACCCTGAGATAATCTGACATAACGGAAGCATGTAGATCGAAAAGAGTAGCGGACCCAGGATAGAGCCTTGTGGAACACCATATAGGATATCATGTGTCTTTGAGTTGTAATTACCACAACTAACAAAGAATTTTCTACCTGCCAGGTAGGATTCAGACCAATTTAAGACACTGCCAGAGAGGCCCACCCATTGACTAAGGCTATTTCTAAGAATATTGTGATCAATGGTGTCAAATGCAGCACTCAGATCTAAGAGGATGAGAACAGATAAATGGTCTCTGTCTGCATTAACCCGCAAGTCATTTACTACTTTAACGAGTGCGTTTCTGTACTGTGATTTGTTCTAAAACCCGACTGAAACTTAACAAGAATAGCATGTTTATTGAGGTGGTCATTTAACTGCATAACGACTGCCTTCTGTAAAATTTTACTTAAGAAAGGCAGGTTAGAAATGGGTCTAAAATTTTCAAAAGCAGAGGGGTCAAGATTATTTTTCTTGAGTAGGTGTTTAACTACAGCAGTCTTAAGACAGTCTGGGAAGACCCCCGTATCTAATGACGAGTTTACTATGTCAAGAATACTATCAATTAGCACGCCCGATACTTCTTTGAAAAAACTTGTTGGTATTGGGTCAAGGACGCAGGTGGAGGATTTCATCTGAGAAATTATTTTATGTAAATCAGGTAAATCTATCCTGGTGAAAGAATTTAATTTGTTTATAACAGAGTACTGGGGCTTAAGAGGATTCGCAGTGTTGGGGAGATATATTATTTCTAATATCATTAATTTTTTGATTGAAAAATACAGCAATAGCCTCACAAGTTTCATTGGAAGTATTTTGGAGGCATTCCTTTGAGTTACCTGGGTTTAGCAGACGATCAATCGTAGAGAATAAGATTCTGGGATTACTAGCATTGTTATTTATAATTCTAGAGAAGTAGCAGAGCCTCTCAAGACGGACTGTGTTATTGTATTCTGTTATTTTAACCTTCAATATCTTATAGTGGATAGTTAGTTTAGTTTTCCTTCATTTACGCTCAGCTCTATGGCATGTTCTCTTTAAATGAAGACACTCTTTGGGTCTTCCATGGTAGAACAATGCTAGAAGATTTTTAAACTGTCTTTTCAGGTGCAACTATGTCAACAGCAGCTCTCACCTTAGTATTAAATCTTTCCACCTTAATATTTACATTATCCTCACTATTATAGTTAGCACTATAAACGGACTGGTTGCTTAGAATGTTTGTAAATTTTAAAGCTGCTGATGAATCAAAGAAGCTTTTTTTAACAATATGCTTCTCATGAATGTTTTCTATCAATATTTCTATATTAAATAGTAAAAGAAAATGGTCTGATAGACCAATATCAATGATCTGCGTCACATCAACTTTTAGTCCTTTAGTAATTACGAACTCTAACGTATGACCTGCTTTATGTGTAGGCTGATTAACGAGCTGTCTCAAATCAAAAGAGTCCAAGAGGTTCATAAATTATTTTACTTTTTGGTCACAATTATTATCTATATGAAAATTAAAGTCGCCGAATATTAAGAGTGTGTCATAGTTTATAATTACAATTGACACCAAGTCTGAGAATTCCTCAAAGAAAGACGCGTTAAATTTAGGAGGTCTATACACGGATAATACTAGAACGTGAAAATCTCCATGAATAACAACGGCGAGATACTCAAAGGACTTGAATTTACCAAAACTGACATCTTTACACTTTAACCGGCTCGAGTAAATGTTTGCTAAACCACCGTCCTTCTTTCCCTGGCGATCCGCACGAGTAAAACTGTAATCCGGAGGCGCAGTTTCGATTAAAACAGCCGCGCCATCAGAGCTAAGCCACGTTTCACTTAGTGCAATAAAATCAATTTTCCTATCATTAATAAGATCGTTGATGGAATGTCTTGTTAGTTAATGCTCTAACATTTAATAGTGCCATATTTAATGTTTCGGAGGAGCACAGCTGAATTCTATGTGCGTTATGGGTATTTGAAATAGAAATTAAGTTATTTTTATTAGCGCCGCTCTGTGCGTATTTTTTATGTAATCTATAATGTGTTTTAATAGATTTAATACATTGTTCATCTAAAGGTGTAATTGTAATTAAATTATTAGTGTTTATGCCGCACTGCCTAGATTTTTACGTGCATTGAGATTAGTTATTAAAGTAGTAATGCAGTGCACTTTTGCGGAAGACTTTGTTAAAGAATTATCATGTCCTAGCAAAGCAATACGGAAGGGGTTTGGAGTAGAAACAGACAGTCAAGACAGACGAATTACCTTAGCGATGTTTTCGGAGAGGACCCGGGCGTCGAATCTATTTGGATGCAGACCATCATGCTTGAAGAAATGCGACCTCACCCAGTAGAGGTCCCAGTTGTCAATGAACCCGATGTCTTGATTCCCGCAGAAACATTTCAGCCAGTTGTTTGATCTCAGCAGACGACTGTAGTATTCGTTTGATATTCTAACGAGAGGTAGTGGACCCGAGATGAAGATCCTTGCCGATGAGGTCCTCTCCTTCGTGGCTTTGATTAGTGCTGCGAAGACTAGACTTTTCAACTAAACATAGTTGATTAAAAGTAGTATGGACCCTTTATAAATGTGCCTGCCAAAGATAAAGACAATGATCTCATAAAAATTGTCTTTGAATATCTGAAAGAAAGCAATACAATATTCATTATTCTTTCTTAAATTTTTTTAGGAGAGACTCATCATGAGCAACTGTTTGGTTATCTGATTTACATTTCATAGATGTTCCAACATGGCACGTAAGAGGCAGAAGTAAGGAAATAACAGTATATTCAGTAAAAGCCCTCTACACAAAATACGAAGTTTTAATTTCAGGTAACAAATGCAAATGCTCCCTTATACTACTGATGCAATGAAGTAAATAATTCGATTTCTATTTTCCAACTGTCTAATTTTCCTACCACATACTGAGATAGCTGGAAAAAAAACACTCTAAATAAAAGAGAACTTCCACAATGTACATGGAACTTAAATACACTCGAGTGGGCAGCAGTGACAGTGGTTCAGAGAAGTCCATACAAGGTTCAAATATAGAGCACCAGTCCATCACAAGGTGCACTCACACACACACACACACACATATATAGCCCGATTTGGAATTGCCAATTAACTTAACTTACACATCTTCTGGGATGTGGGAAGAAAAACGGACTACCCAGAGGCAACCCAAAGCAGATGTTGTGAGAACATGCATACTTCACACAGACTCCATCCAGGCACAGGATTCAAACTCGGGATGCTGGATCCATGAAGCTGTTGCACTTACCTCTGTACTACCATGTAAAGGCATCTCTTTTAAATTAGCCATCTCAAATATTGGGGAGCTAATTTCACTAGAGCCAGAGTGCTGTGCTTGTAGGAACATTTTCAGGCTGATGTTTGTGACTGAGTTTGTTGTGACATTTTTTGGGGTGTTTTGGTTACAATGCAAGAGTTAATGCTCTCATCAAACAAATTCAGCCAACAGGATAGCAACCATTACCTGACTGATCCATGCTAGTTAGTTCTGTTCCAAATTCTCATCCTCCGTTATTTATGGTTGTTGAAATCCTTAGGGCCCGACCTATTCTTCCGATGCCTTCTACCATTAGGACTGAATCCTGTCTCATTTACTGTGCTGGGTTTATAAATTGTTCCTTTATCTATGTTGGTTTTCTGCTGATACTCCAGTTTCCTTCCACATTACAAAGATATGCATGTTACGTTAATACCCTGCAAAGGACTAACATCCTCATCAATGCCTACATTGCAGGTAGTCTTGCAATAGGTAAGTTCTGCCCTGCTAATAACCTTGACCTGCAATTTAAAAGATCAGTAAACAGACAGATGTAATGACAATGAAACATATACTGTATCTCAACTAATTAGGTTAGGGCTAGACAGATTTAAATATAGGATGAGCCAATCTTTCAAAATTCTTTGTCAATACTGTGTTGTTGTAACACTTCCAGTAATGAATATTTCTGCTAATCCAGACATAATGACTTTTAAAGTGTGGGAAAGAACTTAGCTATAAAACCAGAACAGTCTAAATTCAGGCCGTATGGCTCCAACATTGCACAAGTCTGAAATATTGTTCACTAAACCAATGCTTCTTCGGCAAGGGAAGCAAACGAATGTGTTTCTTCTGCAGATAAAATTTGATTCACTGTAGATATCACCTATAATAAATGCACCTTTTTTAGCCAGCAGCAATGTGTTTTTTTTATTAAAGAGATACGGTAATTCTGAGCTCTATACCATTACTGAGTGTTGACTCATGAGAGAGCATAAAAAATAATGCTGAGCTCACACTGTCGGAGAACAGAAAGCTATTCATAGGATGTATTTTTGACTGTCAGTTTCCTGCATTGAGCTAAACCTTGCATTGTGTCAAGTTTCCTCTCCTTTGGCCCAATGATAGCTTTCATTTTCCAGCATTTGTAGAAACAAACAAAAGCTTTCCCTGTCAGTGTATTCCTTTTGATGTACCAGATCTTACAGTACAATACTCTTAAGGATTCACTTTATGCTGTGTATAAGAATAGCAATGTACTGTTGCATTAGCAAAATGTTCATATTGGTTTTCCAGTGTCACAGAAGTGAAATCAGGGCTGGATTAAGACAGCCCTAAGCACTTTAAAGATTTTGGTGTCATCATATATGTGAGTTGCACTCATTTTCAGTGGAGGACTAAATGGGACAGCCAACATGACCAAGGCAAGAACGATCATGTAAGCCTTGGCAGTGGCGCAGCTAGAGTTTGTGCTGCTTCAATTTGCCTCCCTCCAACATATCTGAATATGTTAACCTATTTAAATAGAAAACTAAAATGATGTATAGAGAAAAATTAAGATACATTTTGCATAGATTTATTCATATATAGAGAAACAGCAATAATGTTTACATATAATTATCTATAAGCATCAACTAGACAAGAATATAGTATAGACGCACTGAAAAGCCATGTTCTGATTATTAGTTTAATATAATTATGCTGCGAAAACCAGAACTAGTGTAGTGTACAAGTGATAGGTGGGGATGTTTTCTGCGCAGAGCAAGAATGCAATCGGATTGATAACCAAACAAAATTATAAATTGTAAATTAGTTGTTTATCTTCCTAGAAATTATTATCGGTGTAATGTTTATGTTTATTTTTGCTATTGCCTCATAAATTTCAACTGTTGTGTCTGATGCCGTCACAGAAGTCTGAAAAATATTTTTGAAGCATTTTTGGATAAAAATCAGAGAATTTTACTTTTTTAATTCATGAGTGATATTTTTCTGAACCCTGCTGCTTAGACACAAATTGTACTGAGCCTTTTGGTCAATAATGCCGCCCCCAAAAATGTGCCGCCTGGGGTGGACTGCTCCCTCCGCCCGCCCCTAGCTACGCCACTGAGCCTCAGTCTAATTTTGTTGTATTTCCAATAATAGATAGATAGATAGATAGATACTTTATTAATCCCAAGGGGAAATTCACATACTCCAGCAGCAGCATACTAATACAAAAAACAATATTAAATTAAAGATTGATAATAATGCAGGTAAAAACAGACAATAACTTTGTATGATGTTAACGTTTACCCCCCCCGGGTGGAATTGAAGAGTCGCATAGTTTGGGGGAGGAACGACATCCTCAGTCTGTCAGTGGAGCAGGACAGTGACAGCATTCTGTCACTGAAGCTGCTCCTCTGTCTGGAGATGACACTGTTTAGTGGATGCAGTGGATTTTCCATAATTGATAGGAGCCTGCTTAGCGCCCGTCGCTCTGCCACAGATGTCAAACTGTCCAGCTCCATGTCAACAATAGAGCCTGCCTTCCTCACCAGTTTGTCCAGGCGTGAGGCGTCTTTCTTCTTAATGCTGCCTCCCCAGCACACCACCGTGTAGAAGAGGGCACTCGCCACAACCGTCTGATAGAACATCTGCAGCATCTTATTGCAGATGTTGAAGGACGCCAGCCTTCTAAGGAAGTATAACCGGCTCTGTCCTTTCTTACACAGAGCATCAGTATTGGCAGTCCAGTCTAATTTATCATCCAGCTGCACTCCCAGGTATCTATAGGTCTGCACCATCTGCACACAGTCACCTCTGATGATCACGGGGTCCATGAGGGGTCTGGGCCTCCTAAAATCCACCACCAGCTCCTTGGTTTTGCTGGTGTTCAGGTGTAGGTGGTTTGAGTCGCTGTTTTATATATATAAAATACGCTACCATGGCTGTCCGTTTGTCTGTCCAGGATTTTAAAATACCTGTAGCTCGCAAACGATTTGACCAATTGACCTGAAATCTGGTACACACATATTACGTGACATCTACTATCCCCTTTCGGGGTGATGATTGACCTCCAAGGTTATTCCTCTTTTTATTTTATTTTATTGTAGAATCAACTCTCGGCAGCGGCCAGCAGGACGGCTGTGTGGCACATGCGTATGGGCGCCGTTCTCATCCCTACCACCTTCGCCATCACTTCCACTACCTCTTCATATCTTAAATCATTCTTGAGGTATATTGAAAACTTAAGTGCCAGCTTAAGTGAAATATTAAGGAAAACGTACTAAGTAATTGCAACAGAAACACTGACTTAATCAGTTTTAATGTAAAATGATGCTAATGAAAGAAGAGAAGAAGCAGTTTGCTAGGGTGGAGAAAACAAGAGCTGTTCAGGAAGCTGCAAGTGCATCAACCTCTGAGCAAACGAATGCTAAACGTATAAAGAAAGAGTATGAAAATTAGGAATGCTCAAGTCAAGTGTATTCACTGCATATATATATTATTAACCTCTAATATGACTATTTTATTTTCATTTTCATTATTATAAATATATATATATATATATATATGTCATTTTTGTTCATTTAATGTGAGAGCCCCTTTTCGTGGAACCTGATTCAGCTGCACCATTGGCAGTTTTGCACCATATGGCCCATGGTAAATCCCACAATGGAAAATTTCTGTGGTGCCCCCTTTTCCTTGATGCTCTAAACACATGCTTATTTTGCTTAATGGTTAATCCAGCCTTTGGTTAAGTAATGGTTACCAGTACGATACTGTTAAATAGTTGAGCATTCCCTGCTGTATGTTCTCTTTTACTAACTTTGCAGGCTTTCCTCAGTGTTAATTTCCTAATTATTTGTAATGAATTTGATGTATCATATTACATCCCGGGGGCGGCGCGGTGGCGCAGTGGGTAGCGCTGCTGCCTCACAGTTGGGAGATCTGGGGACCTGGGTTCGATTCCCGGGTCCTCCCTGCGTGGAGTTTGCATGTTCTCCCCATGTCTGCGTGGGTTTCCTCCGGGCGCTCCAGTTTCCTCCCACAGTCCAAAGACATGCAGGTTAGGTGGATTGGCGATTCTAAATTGGCCCTAGTGTGTGCTTGGTGTGTGGGTGTGTTTGTGTGTGTCCTGCGGTGGGTTGGCACCCTGCCCAGGATTGTTTCCTGCCTTGTGCCCTGTGTTGGCTGGGATTGGCTCCAGCAGACCCCCGTGACCCTGTGTTCGGATTCAGCGGGTTGGAAAATGGATGGATGGATATTACATCCCAGGCACTCACAGCCTGTGTTGAATATGAACGCCCTGCTTATGTCCATGCTGATTTTTCTCTGCATTCTCCTTTTTTCTCCTGCATTCCCAAGTCATAAAGGTTAGGTCAGTTGAGGTTTTGCCAGATTGGCTGTAGTTACTGAGATATTTAATAGTTAATTAATTAATTAATTAATTAATGCAACACATTTGAAAAGCATTCAGAATTGCAAGATTATTTTTATTGTAGTTACAACTAGTAAGTAAACAGTCTAACATCATACAAAAAAGAAATTCAAAATATCTAACAGTGACAGGAAAAAAGTTATGTATGATTTGATTAATTAACACAATATTAATTAGTTATTAATTTTTATTAATATCAATGCTTCAAAAAACGCTTTTTATGCGATTTCCTTTTATGTGTGTCATCAGGACAATCACGTTGGAGACTCCAACAGAAGTCTGCCATCATGTGTATGTCCCATCTGCCTTGATATCTCTCCTCCATCACCTTCATATACTGGTGGAACCTCTCGCCTTGTTCCTCGCTGAAGTCTCCAAGGCTATCTGGAAATCTTTTTAAATGGCTATGGAGATAGTGCATCTTTATGCTCATATTAACTCCCAAATTTCTGAAGTTAGCAAGCATATCTTGCACCAATTCTTCATAATTGTTTGCTCTGTGATTACCCAAGTAGTTCTTCACAACAGAGACAAAACTGTTCCAGGCCGAAGCCTCAGTGTCATTCATGCATTTGGTAAAATTGGAATCGTTCATGAGTTTACGAATCTGAGGACCATCAAAGATTCCAGGTTTTAGTTTTTCCATGCTCAGTCCAGGGAATGATCCACAAATGTACTTGAAGCAATTGCCCGTTTCATCCAAAGCCCTAACAAATTGCTTCATCAATCCTAGCTTAATATGAAGCAGTGGGAGAATGATTTTGTTCTTGTCCACCAGCGGCTTGTTGATGATATTCGCATTGTCAACAATCATTTCTTCCCTTGTAGGCCATGACACTTTTGTCCAATGATCTTGCTTTGCCCTGCTATCCCAGAGGCACATGAAGTATGGGTATTTTGTGTATCCAGATTGCTGTCCAAGCAAGAAGTTCACCATCTTCAGATCAACACAAATCGACCACTGATGTTCATGATAACGGATTTTCTGTAATATGATTTTTACATTTTCATATTCTTCTTTAAGTTTTGTTGAGTGAGCAATGGGAAGAGATACGTAACGGTTACCATTGTGCAAGAGAACACATTTCAAGCTTCTAATGGAACTGTCTATAAAAAGCCGCCAGTCTTCTGGTCGATATTCTGTTAGTCCCATTTGAAGTACAATTCCTGGGATATCATTGCAGTATACAAGTTCTTCCTCTTTGTTGAAATATGGGAGAAGCCTCTCTTCTCTTGTCCGATAGGCTGTAATTTTAACTTCCGCCTTTAAAAGATTTCGTTCATTAAGTCTGGATGGTAAAAGTTCAGATGCTTGCTTGGACAGACGTGAGTCTCGAATCAGGTCATTGAGTTCTTTTTGGCTTAATGGTGGAGGCGTCGAAGAGCTTCCTTTAAATTCACTTCCACTGCTACTAACTGCCATACACTTCAATCCCTGCCTCTCTTCAGAGTCTGACAGTGGCTGGTTTGGTAGTCTGGTAAACACTGGTATGGGAACGTCATTGCCATGTGGAAAAGGTCATCTTGCTGATTCCAAATCAGGATAATCCCACCAAACTTTCTTGTAACGATTAAAGCCTTTAATCTTTACAACACAAAAATAACAATCGTCATGGTGGTTTTTCGGTTCTCTCCATACCATTGGCACAACAAAGTTTAAACTTTTTCTTTCACCTTTTGTCCACTGTCATAGGTGCTCCACACATGTTTTGCAAACCATATGTGGAGCCCAAGACTTATCCTGGTCTCCAAGCTGTACTCCAAAATAAGTCAGGTATACTCGATGCACAAAGTCTGTGATATTTCTTTTTTGTTTTTCAACCATGTACTCTCCACAGATGTAGCAGAATACATCAGGATTGTTGATGCAGGCTCTTCTTGATGAAGTCATAATTTTTACATGTATTTGTATACTTATTAAGACAGAACATTTTGGGTATAAACCAAGACTGGGTTGACAAACTTATACTGTAGCCGACTTCTTTTCACAGTTGAATAATTATATTGGATATTTCATTACCTAAGACACTGTTAAAGAGTCAAAAGACAGACCAAAAGCTATTGCATTTGTTATCACACACAAGCTGCATTGGGGGAATGCATTATTTTCATGGATGTCCATTATCTCAAAAACTTTTTTGTATACCTGTGTAATGTTTAATCAATTTCGGGTTCAAAGACGGAAGGAGTGTTATAACTATAGGGCACGGAGCGCGCAGGCTAGTCTTACTGACTTGCAGGGGGTGTGTTGTAGTGATACGACAAAGTTTGCGTCGGGGTCACATATTGTTTTTCACTTCACAAAATCTCTCCTATATTATCAAAAAGTACTTTATTTAACTGAATCTCGCACACTTTGTAAAGAAAGAGCATTACTGAAACTGAGAGCTATTTAAGGTTTGTCGATGTTTAAAAATCCGTAAAGCCCTAAAAAATGCACATACACATTTTGAAAAATGTTTTTAGATTACCCTCTTTCGTTTCCCATTTTACAGTCTAAAGTAAAGACTGATGTTTTTTTCAATAATAATGAAGAAATGCACGAAAACAGTAGGAATTCTAAGTGGAGGTGGAAATATATAAATTTGAAATTTTAACAAAAACTCGCACACAAGTCCACTAGTATACAACATTTCACACAAAACCTAGCCAAAATTTCAAAACTAGTCCATCTTCATACTGGCAGCAACACATTATTTGCGGAACAAGGGAGAAAGTGACCAGTGCGCGTTCGCTGATGGTGACGTCGCGGCGTGCGTCATGACGTTTGCGCGCCGCCGCTTTTCCGTGTTGTTATTATTATTATTACAGTGCGCTCTCGAAAGGAGGAGACCCAATCGCTGAGTACGTCTGTCAGTGTGACAGGCGCAGAGTGACTGAGAGAGTAGGCTGGAATATCATAGTCTAGTGTAGTCTTACCCGCCTGAAACGTCTGCGCGCCTTGCACCAAGAGCGGAGTTAACACTCAGTCCGCCGAAATTGCCTTCAACAGCGGAATGTTTTCTCGAAGGAGCCATGGAGACGTCAAGAAATCTACACAGAAAGTTCTGGACCCAAAGAAGGACGTGATAACCCGCCTGAAGCACCTACGCGCACTGATAGGTGAGCGAATAAGGGATATAGTGGCACTGCAATCGTTTCTCGTGGTTTTTCATTGTGAAGCGGTATTATGAACGTGTTTGGGACTTGTGCAGGACGCCAGTGTGTGCGCGCACACCTTGCACTTCCTGTCCAAAAGGCGCACAGTCAGCCACCTTTCCAGCTTACTCGCGCACCTGAGCCCAGGATGTCAACCATTCACAATCGCTTCAGCAACGTTTATTACGATTTATTCGCCGCCGCCTTTTTCTTGATTCACTCATTTATTTATTTACTTATTTATCTATTTATAAGCCATTGCATGTGATTATGAGAAAAGCAGAAAGGGACAGAAACGACACAAATACGGCTTGATCGAACAGGGATCATTCAGATATGACAGGCGCATTGTAGAAGTGCATAGCTTCCGATTCTTATTTGTTTGAGGTACCTGCTTATCTATTTAGCTGCCTGTTCAGCTAGTTCTTGATGAGTTTGTTAATAAAAACGGAAGTTACTGTTTGTCAAATTTGGGAAGAATGTTAAAATTATTGTAACTCATTTTCACACGTTTGGCAGAATGTTCTGCATCATAAGTATAACAATAATATAACAAATCACTTATTATGTTTTTTTGGAAATATGCGTTCAACCGTTAAATGCGTTTCAGGGCTGATTATGTTGTACCTGCACTATAAAATATACTACAATAAAATACTATAAAGTCTGAATTAGCCGCTATAATGTGGGATTTTCATAAGAAATGTAATGATTTAGTTCATGTGGTAGAAATACATTTTAAACTAGAATAGTTAGAAAGTAGTGACTTTTCTTGTCACATATATTGTGAGAGCATAGTGGAATCTTTGTGCTACAGTTGCAGTGATGTATAAATAAATATAGTAAATAACAGGAGAAGATGATGCATAAATAAAGAGGATAAATGAAAAACAGAGTAAATAAGAATAGAAAAAGTTACATCAGTATTTCAAATACTGTATTAAAATTTGTGCTTCAGTTTTAAATGCATCCATCCATTTTCCAACCCGCTGAATCCAAACACAGGGTCACGGGGTCTGCTGGAGCCAATCCCAGCCAACACAGGGCACAAGGCAGGAACCAATCCTGGGCAGGGTGCCAACCCACCGCAGGACACACACAAACACACCCACACACCAAGCACACACTAGGGCCAATTTAGAATCGCCAATCCACCTAACCTGCATGTCTTTGGACTGTGGGAGGAAACCGGAGCGCCCGGAGGAAACCCACGCAGACACGGGGAGAACATGCAAACTCCACGCAGGGAGGACCCGGGAAGCGAACCCAGGTCCCCAGGTCTCCCAACTGCGAGGCAGCAGTGCTACCCACTGCGCCACCGTGCTGCCCGTTTTAAATGCATAAAGTGTAAATATTCGTGATTGTAATAGAAGTTTGTCTTTCTTCATCCATTGATGGAGGTCAATATAGGACTAGATCCCTAGGTAAGGATAAAAAATTAAAAACTGCATCATATTTATAATCACTACATGCTTATGTTTGAGATTTGTCATTTTTAACTTTCTAGGAGTGGGTCGTAGAGGACTAGAACTACTGTTAAAGAATCAGCTATCAAAAGTATTATATTATTCATGATCAGTAGCCTTGAAATAGCATAAAAGGACACTCCACATACCATATTACCAGTCCCTGGACATTGAGATGAATTGAATGGTATATTATATGTGGGGATTTTATACCGGAAAGTCAGAAGGTAAAAGACAAAAAAAGCTGTAGTGATTTCAGATTGTTCAAATAGCCTAGAAAACAGGGTTTTCCAGGTCTAGAGATCGAAAAGTGCCATGTCTTGAAAAACTAGCCATTAAGATGAGTCAAATGGTATATCCTATATGGAGGTGTCTTTATACTGGTGAGTCAGGTGGGGCCAGTCAGAAAAAAAGAAGTGGTTTCAAAGTATTCATAAGTCATTCTTTTGAACACAATATAGTACAATAAATCTGCAGATGACAATACACTAATAGGCCTCATTTCAAACAACACAGACAAGAGGTGGAACATTGGACAGTATGATGCAGCCGTAATAATTTGGACCTTAACATTAAAAAAAACCTGGGAGATGATTGAAGACTTCCACATACCTGCCACCTGTTCACCTGTCACCCGCTCTAAATGACTTGCCTGTTGAGACGATAGTGTCATTTCAATTTCTTGGCACTGTGCCGTCACAAAAAACTTAAATAGAATGAAAACATAACATGCATTATTATAATTAATTGTTTTTGCACCAGCTGAGGAAATTCAGTCTATCCCAAACAGTATCGGTCCAGTTCTACACAGCCATCATCAAATCCATTCTGACCTCATCTGTAACTGTCTTATTTGGTGCTGCTACTGCTCAGGCCAAGATAATCTGCAGTGCATCATTAGAGCCTCTGAAAAGATCATAGGCTGTAACTTACCACTCATTCAAGTCCTATATGAGTCCATGGGAAGGAAGCATACCGTAAAAAATGTTGCTGATTCATCTCATTATGGGCATTACATATTCCAAAGACTTTTCTGTGGCAAACAACTTCAAACAGTGAAAGAGTTTCTACTCAGTACATATGTATACTTGCACGCCTCGGACTACCTGGACTGTATTCATATTTTATTTCTTTATATTTTGTGTTGCCCTTGTATGCTGCATCAGTACTGCCAAAACATTTTCTGGTGTACATTATTGTACCTGTCCAGTAAAGTGAATTCTAATTCTGATTGTGAATAACATGACAATTTGAAATAAAATCATATGCTGTAGTCATGAGTACTGCAATTACTGGCTAAGAATAACCTATTCCACTGTCAAGAGTATTGTACATTGTACAAAAAAAAAAATTTTAATGTGCACACACGTATTAATACAGTTTTGCATTGCCCCATAAAGTGATAGTTTTCAAGGGGGTGGCACTAATGGAGAAGGTATCACATTGTATGACAGATGCAGTCAAAATATAGAACCTTTTTATTGAACAAATTTTGCAAAAACAAACTATAATTTTGACAACATATTTTCAACCATACAAAGAGGCATTTAGACTTAGTAAAATATCCAGAAGTGCTTGTCAAAAATTGTATTGCACCGAATATGTCTTAGAAAAGGAATAAATAGTAAATATTTTTTGTAAACCAACTACACTTTCTGTTAATGTTAACAATCTCTGTCCACTGACACGTTAAAGTGACTTTTTAAACAACTTTATCATCATTAAACTGCATAATATTTAAATTAATAAATAATAACAATAAAATAAATAATAGTATTATTACTGATAGTTGCACTATTACTTCAAGACTTCAAGCCCAGGTGCATTACACAGTATTCACCAAATTAAAATAAAATACAACAAGTGCAACTTGGTGATGACATCTTTACCAGCTGAACCATCATTTAGGCAAACTGCATTAATATGGACCTTGTTTCAAGCTAAGCTATACTGGGAAGAAAAAAACAAACTATATTTCGAGAACAAAGTCAACATTTCCACTTTATTCTCGCCGTTTATGTCGAGATTAAAGTCGACATTTCCACTTTATTCTCGCCGTTTATGTTGAGATTAAAGTCGACATTTCCACTTTATTCTCATAGTTTACCTCATAATTAAAGTAGAATGTCGTAAACTAAACTTCTTCCTAAAATCAATGTTTAATCAATTACTTAATTTACCCCGTCATAAATTAATGCAGCACATTAAATGCTTTGTGTTACGTTCCCCGACCCAGTGGTTAATCACTACGCTTCTTAAACTGACTTCCTCCACACTAAGAGAAGACCGCGATCACCATACAGAATCCATTCACTTCATGATATTCCTGCTTTCTGAAAATTTAGAATGCTAAGATAAATACTTGATATCATTTTCATGATGAAATGCATTAAAGCAAGTATTACACATGCATGGTAGTGAGGCGGTAGTGCTGCTCCCTCGCAGTAAGGGGTTCCCAGGTGTATGTTCAGTGTAGAGAACTTTATGGCAGGTGTGACGAGGCTCCAAAAAACGTCTTTGTGAAATTAAAACTAGTTATAAACTTAGCCCACTTAGTGTTCAGAACTTTAAAAATATCTTTGTTATACATGTTTAATTATGCCATCCATTCAGAGTTGCGCCCATCTCTGAACGAGTCGCCAGCACATCGCAGGATGAATACAAGCAAAACATTCACTAGCAGGGTCAATATAGCACAACAAAACCCCACATCCTACATGACTTTGAAAGGAAACCCACCAGAAAAACATGCAAATGCAAGGCAGGCACGCCGCCGTGCCCCCATATGATTAATGCTTGCTTTAATGCATTTCACCATGAAAATTATATTAAGTATTTATCTTAGCATTCTAAATGTTCAGAGAGCAGGAAGATCATGAAGTGAATGTTTTCTGTGCGGCGATCGCTGCCGGCGCCTCCTCTTAGTGCAAGAAGAAGTCAGTTTAAGAATCACTTAACACAAAGCATTTAATGTGCTATATAACTTATGATGGGGTTTGAGAAAATCTAGTAAATTAAATATTCATTTTACAATTAAGTTTAGTTTACGATGTTCTACTTTAATGACAAATTACGAGAATAAAGTCAACATGTCGACTTTATTCTCGTCATAAGCGTCAAGATTAAAGTGGAAATGTCGAGAATAAAGTCAACATGTCGTCACACTATTATACAGTACCCAGGTACATTACACTGTATTGAAAACAAATAAAACAAGTACAACTTGGCTTGCAGTATTATCCAGTAGTATAGAAACAGTATTTACACATCTGACCTTTTAAAACTAAAGTATCTCCAGGCGACGGACGTGACTCCTTTTTTTCGGCAAAAGTTCTTCTGTTCGTCATGTTCAACTTTATCGTCGGCTTCAGTTTCGGAATGCTACCTATTTCATGGTGTAGCAGTGAAAAAGAGCCCTAGTGCAACAAATCTGTGTTTAGTGGTGTAGCAGTGAAAAAGGTCCCCACTTGAACAGTTTCCCGCTGCGCAATGTTCCGAACGTCGTTTAGGCAATTTAAACCGGTGTTGTGGTATAAGAAAAATCCATATCATAAAAAAAATAAAAAACGGTTTTCGGTATGAACCGGTATACCGCCCAGCACTAGTCATGAGATTATAAGATCAAATTTACTTCCAAAGCAGATTCTTATCATGAAGAGTAATTCCTTATATCTACATTATGAGCTGGACCTGGACATCTTAATGATTGTATCCTAATTCAGTGGGGAGGGAGCTCAGGAGAGGCCCACAGGCTTCCTCTGCTTTAAGAAGTAGTCAATACTTTCCTAAAAACCCCTTTGTGAAGTGATTTTTCATCATGCAAAAACTTAAATTCATTTTTCATTTAAATTTTATGTAAATTGGTGCCAGGAGAGTGAACCACATTTATATTCAAACAATACAGAATGACATGAAAGTTTGTAGTAGTATTTTAGCTAGTAGCAATCGAACCCCCAAACCTTTACAAAAGCTTGCTCGTGTGCTGATGTCACCACAGGTCTTTTCCTGACCGATATGCTGTTGTTTGAAGCTGTCATGAACATGAAATTTGAGTTAACTATTAATTGTCATATAAATAATTGTGATTAACTATTTAATTGCCCTGTTCTGTTCATTTAACACCACAGAGTAAGCCTAATAATTGTTTAATAATACACACACACCTTATTGGCATTGAACATTGGAACATATAAATAAAAATTGCATTTTTGATTTCCTTTTTTGATTTATAAACAAAAAATGTACAGGGCAGATAGTTCACAAACTGCTTTGGACTAGTGATGCCGAGGGTAATGTGAGAAACATGAGCATGTGAGCAATATATGTGAACACACAAGTACACCTCATTGCAGTCTGTGAAACCAAAACCTACTCCATTTGCCAGGCTGCTATAAGGAGTGAATCTAAATGCAGCGACATCAGATGAGGAAATAACTGAGATGGGGATTGCTGGTCTCCAGCATCCAGCACTGCCAGTTCAGAGGCAGCCGTGAGGATAGTTTCTGAACTTGGAATCAGCTCTGAAGCCTAGTTTTGACTTACTGTGTGAAATTGGTACACAGATCACACCTCACCACACTGCGTGAGTAACTAAAACAAATGTATACTTCTTGTTATACTTTCGATCTGCATGTTGATATTCTCCTAGTCAGTAAGTGACAGTGATTGGCCAGTGGCACATACCTAATAATGACACAGAAGAAGGTTTGAAACTCTGCTGTTGGAAGAAGAGTTGCACCGAGTGTCAGTATTATTGACCAAAAGTGGTGCAGGAAGGGAAAGTGTAATATTCTTGTGAGTGGGGGACCTACATGATGAGCAGATGTATTTCAAATGATTTTACATGTCTGCCTTATGTTTTGCGTCATATTTAGTCTTTTGTTCATCATTCTGGCACCCATGTTGCCAGCCTCTCTTTGAAATTCACCATTTTATATACACGGGTGCCACATCCGCTGTGCCATGTAGTTAGAAAAATTTCAGTGTGCAGTGACCCATCTTATTCATATATTTTACATATATATATATACAAGTATTAGGTTATGAAAATAAGAGGAAATTTTGGGTTATGTTTCTAACAAGCATTGTGTTTTGGCCATTTAAATTAAACAATGGCAATAATGAGTGTGTCCAAAATACCCCAGTCTTAACCATTTGTTCGGCTTCAACACTGTTCTTTCTTTTGTGAGTAGTCATACAAATATGATACCATTCCTTCAAGCCTCAAAACCTAACATAGCTTTCCTTTTCTACTTAAACAATCTCCTTATTTCATAGCTGTGATCATTTGTGGAGTAAGAATTCAGAAGATGTGTGTTTTTTGGTTTCAGTTGTAGTCAGTATAATGAATAGTCTGACTTACAGTATTGCTCATTGGTCCGGCTTGACTATTAAGTTAACTCTTTGGGTAAAAGAATACAGTGTTACTTATTTTGTTCATAATCCTGTCACAATATTCTGTGTGGAGGTTTGACTAAAATATTTACAGCTGTCTATCTTGCATCTTGGGTCTAAGGTTCAAATCAATTTTCTGAAGGCTTGACATATGGTGTGAATTGGTTCCATGACTTTTTGCTATGCGATTGCATATTAAATCCCTCTAATGTATGCCCTTTCTTCGAGTGGATTGAAAGCCGAAAATTACGCTTTGAACTAGTGTTGTTTTTTGTTGCAGTCTTTGTTGTTTTGAACCAAGCTCCGCTGTTGCACCAGCTGTCATGAGCTTAATACTTTCTACATATTCACACACACAAGTGGTTTTCGGGTGGTGGTTCCGCATTTAAGTACCACAGCAGGGCAACATAATTTGCAAAGTATTATTTCTACGATAAAGTCAGAAAAACTGAAACCAATTGAATTCCATTTATCTGAGTATCCTTGTTATGGAGCTATAACACTCTTCCTTTTTTTAAAAAAACAATTCTGCATTGTTATCAGCCACAGTTCTGTTTGTTTTACTTTTGAGCTGCTCTCCAAAATAAAATTTGTTTGCTCTTCTAGCCATCAAAAGGATTTACTTCTTTGTTAAGTAATCTCTACAGTTCAGGAGCTAAGGCAAGCAAGTAAGCACGGATGGTCAGGAGAGTATAAGACCAGTGCTCCATGAATTGAAAAGCACATTCTGAGCATCAGCGTACATTCGCTGTCTTCTCACACTGATTTTCATTCTGTTGTGTTATATTGTGCTTACTCAAAGAAAAGACAACATGTGCTCTAAATTGAGTTGATGCAGATGCAAAAGCATGTCAATCAGTAATTTATAATAATTCTGTTTTTAATAATACAATTTAAGTGTTGAAATTTACAAACCTTACATGATTCTATCAGTTCAAAGACCCATAACTGAAATCAGTGCAGATATAAAATTTATTCACTTGCCGTAGTATTTTAAGCCTTATCATAATGTGTAAAAAAGAGGTAGGGTGGTAAAAGAAATATGGAAACATGAGGTGTAAGATTGAAAATGGGTTGCAGGGTATGAAGCAGCAATCAACTGACTTGGGGATTCTGATGTAGTCAGAATAGTCTGTATGTATGATTGTAGAATAAGGAACAAACAGCTGCACATTTTTAAGGACACGAAACAACCGAAGATAGACACAGAGTTAGTGAAATCATTTCATGTTATTGATTGTTTAACATTGCTCTGTTTGCTGTTGTTCCTGGCGTTTTCCATTATTCATATGTTCTATATTTGTAAATAGCTCTTTGAGTTGTGCATATTTAGATTTAGTTGATGAGGCCATCTCTGAATAGAAATTTGTAAAATGGTTTGCTTGAGTAACCTCACTGTTGTGTTTTGTTTATATTCATCTTTAGACAATTTTATTCTCCAATCTTGCAGCATGTTATTGGTGTTTATGGTGAGTTTCTGTTTAAGTAGAAGTAGATGAATATCTATATGGAATATTAACTGTTTCGACACTGTCAGCATCAAAAAATAGCAAAAATGTTTACAATATACCATCATATGTGTTACACTAGAAAAATGTATATAATACACTAGTTTATAGCTATAGCTATCATAAATCTTAGTTTTTGTGTCTGCTCTTTTTATTTCTTATAAATTTACCGGGATTTATTTTTGTATTTTTGTAAATTCTTATCTCAATGTATTTGGGTACAATTTTGTGAGATCATAATTCTTGGGTGCCATATTGTTTTCACTATGTTACTTCCACATTACTGACTTCAACACATTGTGTGACATTGTCAGGCTTCTACTACAATATGGCAGCACCTGGTGTCACCCAAAACATATATAAGACCTATTTCTAGCCTCAGCATGGAAAGTTATTCAAGTTAATGCTAGTTTTATTTGTTTTTTGAATCTTCTATTCTGTTTTTTGGATTGTGAGATTTGATTGTTTCTTTTGGTTTTGTCATTTGGGTTTTCCTCCTTACTTTACTGATTCTGGCATAGTCCTTGCATGTATTTTGACCATGTTTATAACTTAGTCATGTATAGCAGCACAGAGTTTTGTGCATGTCTTTGTTTTTTTTCCCCCAGCCACATTCACCCGAACAAGCACAGAACATTAAACAGCAGACCCTTGTCTCGTTTTGTGCAATATGTTTAACTACCATCTCCAAACTGAGTGTGCCCTGGGATGGACTTTCATTCTAACATAAATTCTGAATTAAATAAAAAGCTCCTAGGGATCCCAGAAATGAATAAAGCTTGTCCAGAAATGAAAGGAAATGCATATCTTTGGGTTATTCATAACATTTTTTACTGTTTGTTTAAGCCTATTATCTTTCTATTATCCTTTTTGTGAGTTTAACTTTTTTTTAATCTAAAAGCTTCAATCTTCATCATAAGGGCACATAATTGGCATGCCTACAATCTAGAAAAGTGCCGCTGTTGCTGTTTTTTTTTTTTTTTTTTTACCTTTTGTGATTTTTAAATGTTTCAACTAGAAAGCTGCATTTAACAAGATGATAGGCAGCACATTTACCAATAAATTCAAATTTTATGAGCCTAATGTTGTTTCTAATGTTGTAGATTAGACCTGCAACAATTACATATTTTAATAGTCTGTTATTGATGAGTGTTATGACTAATCAATTAACTGTTTTAGCCATAACTGATTACTTTTGAATGGTTTGTCATTGTTCAGAAGCTATGCACATTATTTTATGCAGTTAGATGAGAATTACAAAAAGTATTAAATGTTCCAACTTTAATCTCCTTTTTCCTTTATTATTTTTTTACGGTTAATTTTTAGAAAAAAATACTGTTTATGTGGAAAATAAAATTCAAAATTATGTTGAGGGTTAAATATATATATATATATATATATATATATATATATATATATATATATATATATATATATATACACACAGTCATCCCTCACCTATCGCGGGGGTTACGTTCCAGAGCCCCCCGCGATAGGTGAAAATCCGCGAAGTAGCGACCTATATTTATTTTATTATTTATACATATTTTAAGGCTTTATAAACCCTTTCCACACTCTTATAAACCTTTCTCACTCTCTTGTTAACCTTTCCCACACTCTTATAAACACTTCCTATGCTCTTAAACACTTTCTACATTCTTAAACACTGCAGACCAACACTGCACACTGCACGCAGCGATCAGACGTCGATGTGTCTGCACTCGCTTTGTGAAGGGGGGTAGCTGAACTCACGCTGAGCAGAAGTGGACTTTGTGCTGTTTCTGGCAAAATGCCTGCTTGTAGCTCTGCGCGTTCGGAAGAAGGAGGAGGAGTGGGGGTGTGTGAGGGCTGAACGCACGTTCGCTCAAACCTCCCTCCCCAGAGGCGCAGTACGCTCCTGCTACTTCACATTGTCAAGGGGGGTGGGGAGCTGAATGAACGCTAAGGAGAAGTGGACTTTGTGCTGCTTGTCGCTCTGCGTGTCAATAATTTAAAAGCCTGTACAGCACCTATTTTCCTGTCTCACTGTCTTGTCTTGCGTGAAGTTAAAATGTTTTATAATAGTGAGATGTTACTCATATCCTTAGCCTGACATCCACATATTATATGTGTTAACAAAGAGTGTTTTATAAGTTTACATGTGTTTAAAGCATGTGGGATGGGTATTTTAAGGCTTAAACTATAAAAATGCTTATTTATATGGTCTTTCTATATCGCGGATTTTCTCCTGTTGCTGATGGGTCTGGAACATAACTTCCGCGATAGGCGGGCAATCACTTGTATTTAAAAACCCGCGAAGTCGTGAATCCGCGAAAAGTGAACTGCGAAGTAGCGAGGGATTACTGTATATATATATAAAAAAAAAGAAAAAGTATTTAAATAAATTCCAACTTAAAAAAAATAAGACACCTGACCTTCCAACTATGTTCAAACATGGTTCTTGGGGTTTTCAGAAAAACCACATATTGAAATACAGACATCAAATTGTCAACACATTTGTGTCAGGTTTGCTCCCTTCTTCTAGCAAATGTGTCCTACAGCAGTGATGTGATGATGCAATGGTATCAACGAGCCGGGAATACAGAGAAAGGAGAGAAAGGCAGGTCTGGCCAGTGTTGGGAAATATCTTTCATTGATCTGTTTATTTGCTGATATGAGCTGTGTTGATGAACATTTATAAATAATAAATGTAAATTATGTTTCTCTCAGTCGCAGTGTCCTTTAGGTGACTTGACAGCATAGTCTATTTTAAATATTTTTTTTTTATTTCATAGGGTGAGCTGTATATGAAATAGTTCTTAAAATGAGCCATGAGTGAATATGTTTATAGGGTGAACTCTTTGTTTTTTGGCTAAATAATTTTATGGATC
This sequence comes from Erpetoichthys calabaricus, assembly GCF_900747795.2. NCBI lineage: Eukaryota > Metazoa > Chordata > Cladistia > Polypteriformes > Polypteridae > Erpetoichthys > Erpetoichthys calabaricus. The sequence continues at coordinate 169,706,199 of NC_041396.2, read as the reverse complement.
AATACAATATAATACAGTACCACTTATTTTTTGTATAGTGTTCTTTACTGAGTGCAAATGCAGAGTGCTGTGAACAATTTTAATTTAAAATGCATGTATAGATTAGACAAATTACAAAATAGAGAACTGGTGCAAATGAATGCAGATTTATTAATACCAACAGAGACAAAGAGAACAAGATACTATAGAGACTGAGTAAACTTAAACTGAAACCAGCTATATCTGTCCATTAATTAATTGATGAACCATGGCCAGTTTGCAGCACAGGATATTAAAATTGTAAAAGAGAAAGTCAAAAACAAATTTACAGTCTTGTAGACCTCAGCTAACTGTCCTTCAGGTGCCTTTTGGCAAACTCCAGGCGGGCTGCCATGTGCCTTTTACTAAGGAGTGGCTTCCGTCTGGCCACTCTACCATACAGGCCTGATTGGTGGATTGCTGCAGAGATGGTTGTCCTTCTGGAAGGTTCTCCTCTCTCCACAGAGGACCTCTGGAGCTCTGACAGAGTGACCATCGGGTTCTTGGTCACCTCCCTGACTAAGGCCCTTCTACCCCAATCGCTCAGTTTAGATGGCCGGCCAGCTCTAGGAAGAGTCCTGGTGGTTTCGAACTTCTTCCACTTACGGATGATGGAGACCACTGTGCTCATTGGGACCTTCAAAGCAGCAGAAATTTTTCTGTAACCTTCCCCAGATATGTGCCTTGAGACAATCCTGTCTCGGAGATCTACAGACAATTCCTTTGACTTCATGCTTGGTTTGTGCTCTGACATGAACTGTCAACTGTGGGACCTTATATAGACAGGTGTGTGCCTTCCCAAATCATGTCCAATCAACTGAATTTACCACAGGTGGACTCCAATTAAGCTGCAGAAACATCTCAAGGATGATCAGGGGAAACAGAATGCACCTGAGCTCAATTTCGAGCTTCACGGCAAAGGCTGTGAATACTTATGTACATGCGCTTTCTCAATTTTTTTATTTTTAATAAATTTGCAAAAACCTCAAGTAAACTTTTTTCATGTTGTCATTATGGGGTGTTGTGTGTAGAATTCTGAGGAAAAAAATGAATTTAATCCATTTTGGAATAAGGCTGTAACATAACAAAATGTGGAAAAAGTGATGCGCTGTGAATACTTTCCGGATGCACTGTAACATCAGAAATAAAGGCATTCACCTTGAAAGTCCATTACAGTAATCCCTCCTCCATCGCGGGGGTTGCGTTCCAGAGCCACCCGCGAAATAAGAAAATCCGCGAAGTAGAAACCATATGTTTATATGGTTATTTTTATATTGTCATGCTTGGGTCACAGATTTGCGCAGAAACACAGGAGGTTGTAGAGAGACAGGAACGTTATTCAAACACTGCAAACAAACATTTGTCTCTTTTTCAAAAGTTTAAACTGTGCTCCATGACAAGACAGAGATGACAGTTCTGTCTCACAATTAAAAGAATGCAAACATATCTTTCTCTTCAAAGGAGTGTGCGTCAGGAGCAGAGACTGTCATAAAGACAGAGAAAGCAAACAAACAATAGGGCTGTTAAGCTTTTAAATATGCGAAGCAACGCGGCACAAAGCTGTTGAAGGCGGCAGCTCACACCCCCTCCGTCAGGAGCAGGGAGAGAGAGAGAGAGAGAGAGATAGAGATAGAGAGAGAGACAGAGAAAAACAAACATGCAAAAATCAATACGTGCCCTTCGAGCTTTTAAGTATGCGAAGCACCGTGCAGCATGTCGCTTCACTAAGCAGCTGCACAGAAGGTAGCACGTGAAGATAATCTTTCAGCATTTTTAGACGAGCGTCCGTATCGTCTAGGTGTGCGAACAGCCCCCCTGCTCACACCCCCTACGTCAGGATCAGAGAAAACGCAAGAGAGAGAAAGAGAAAAGTAAGTTGGGTAGCTTCTCAGCCATCTGCCAATAGCGTCCCTTGTATGAAATCAACTGGGCAAACCAACTGAGGAAGCATGTACCAGAAATTAAAAGACCCATTGTCCTCAGAAATCCGCGAACCAGCAAAAAATCCGCGATATATATTTAAATATGCTTACATATAAAATCCGCGATAGAGTGAAGCTGCGAAAGGCCAAGCGCGATATAGCGAGGGATCACTGTACACCATAAATTCTTGGAGCTCCTTTAAGGTTGTAGTAGACCTCCTGATACCTTCCATGATGAGCTTTAGTCTTGCCCAGTCATCAGTGCTAGTGCCATATTTCATCCACTACTTAACAGTCATCCTCTTTCTTTTCTGTGATATATTTTGACTTTGATTACCCCTCACATAATGCATAGCAAGATGTTTTATTAGTTCATTGATTTCTTTTATTATCTCTGCTTGTTTTAGCTAGTAGAGCTTCCATGAAATCATAAAGGATCAGTATATTTTATTTAGGGTTAATCATAGTCACTTCAGTTAATGTTGGATGAGGGAAAATTACCTTACTCTGCAAATAATTTGGAATGCAATTGGGTAAATCTTTATGCAGTTACAAGCTGCATTATTAAGAATATTTATACTTATGCCATCAAGGCATTAGAAGTTTTTGCTTTTTTTCTAAAAAGTCAGTTTTGTCCCAATTAAATACTATTTATTGGTTGTTAGATCTTTTTAAAAGTGAAAAATGATTGAGAGGACAAGTGTGACGGTGCGGGACCTGCTCCATGCTCCCACCACTGTTCTGGGAGCCTCTCAACCCAACACCATTGGTAATGTAACTGGATGAGCTGGACAATGAGGCCACCAAACTAAGCAGGGGGAAGGTGCAACAAGGTGCAAAAGTGCTTTTATTCAATAAAACAAATCCAAACAAAACAGTGTCCTAATAAAGTTCAGTGCATCAAAATGTCCATAAATAAAAAATCCCAAACGGTTAAAACAAGGCTAAATTGAGACTAAAATCCTTCCTTCTCACACTCGCAGTCATCCCTTGGATCCCTAGGGCGGACTCCTCCATGATCGAACCCACTCTTCCACATCATTTAAGCGGCGTGATCTGTCCCTCGAGTGCCGATCCTTCGCTCCACATGGGAGCCCTGACTGCGCTGACCTTTCTCATCAGCTAACTGGTTCCTCCGCTCACTTTCACTGTCCCCAGTGCCGTACTCTTGCTGTCCAAGCCTTTCTTTCTTTCACATCTCTTTTATGTCCCCATTTCTTTTTGCCGGCCTGTTCTTATGCGGCTCCGTGGGAGCAACGCCTCAATCACGCACCGCAGGAAGCCAATGAAGCAACTGAGAAAGATCGCACCCTCACGTGCAGGTGTGACTCGCCCCAGTTACCTCATCAATTCCCCGCAGCTCCAGGATCACGCACTCAGAAGCTGATACAGCCAAATGGATTATTTAAAAAGCCGCCATTATTTCTTAGCTGCGGACTCTTACCCCAGATTTCAAAATTGTTTGTGTACGATGCAATAAATCTACAAGTCAATCAAAAGCAATAATATTTTTACATTTTCAAAGAGGACTTCAAATAAATCATAAATGTAAAGGTTGTTTGTTCTAGGGCGAATAGTGTGGCACTGCTGAGTCTGTTTTTATCAAATATCCCTTCGACGTCAAATTGCAGGCAATGAAAGGCTCATTACCATTGGATAGCAGAGATTTAGAGGATTCTAATGATGTATAGGTATCTATGGTTGGTCATTTGTACTCTATGTCGGAGCTGTGCGTAAACGTCAACAGAAATAATGACTATGTAACCTCTCATCATTACGCAGAAAGCTCATATCGGATTCTCATGAAAATTTTGACTTTATTGAGAACTACAGTAATCCCTCCTCCATCGCGAGGGTTGCGTTCCAGAGCCACCCGTGAAATAAGAAAATCCACGAAGTAGAAACCATATGTTTATATGGTTATTTTTATATTGTCATGCTTGGGTCACAGATTTGCGCAGAAACACAGGAGGTTGTAGAGAGACAGGAACGTTATTCAAACACTGCAAACAAACATTTGTCTCTTTTTCAAAAGTTTAAACTGTGCTCCATGACAAGACAGAGATGACAGTTCCATCTCACAATTAAAAGAATGCAAACATATCTTCCTCTTCAAAGGAGTGAAGCAAACAAATCAATAGGGCTGTTTGGCTTTTAAGTATGCGAAGCACCGCGGCACAAAGCTGTTGAAGGCGGCAGCTCACACCCCCTCCGTCAAGAGCACAGAAAGAGAGAGAGAGACAGAGAAAAACAAGCAAGCAAAAATCAATACGTGCCCTTCGAGCTTTTAAGTATGCGAAGCACGGTGCAGCATGTCGTTTCAGGAAGCAGCTGCACAAAAGATAGCAACGTGAAGATAATCTTTCAGCATTTTTAGACTAGCGTCCGTATCGTCTAGGTGTGCGAACAGCCCCCCTGCTCAATCCCCCTACGTCAGGATCAGAGAAAGTCAGCACAAGAGAAAGAGAAATGTAAGCTGGGTAGCTTCTCAGCCATCTGCCAATAGCGTCCCTTGTATGAAATCAACTGGGCAAACCAACTGAGGAAGCATGTACCAGAAATTAAAAGACCCATTGTCCGCAGAAACCCGCGAAGCAGCGAAAAATCCGTGATATATATTTAAATATGCTTACATATAAAATCCGTGATGGAGTGAAGCCGCGAAAGGCCAAGCGCGATATAGCGAGGAATTACTGTATATGTTTCATGAAGGACTCTAGGCAATGCTTGATTTATAAGCATTACTTAGTATGATTTTGTAGTGTGCAGTTTTACAGTTCAAATGCCATGGGTTCAATTATCATACCTGGGCGCTGTTTGCTGCATGTTCTCTCTGTTAGTTTATTCAATTTCAGCTTAGAGTACAGGCAATGTTTCTTAACATACCTGTGAATACTGTTACACAGTACTTATGCCTCGCAAAGTTTCATGTGAGGATCCCCCTTTGATGAAATTTGCCACTCATGTCACTGTGAGCACATGTGCATGAGCACATGAGAGGAAAAAAAAAGTTGTTTCAGCAAGTGGTTTGTTCATGTAATAACCACCCCCCTAAAGAGAATGACTGTGTTCTGTGATTATTTTATATTCTGTTCGCCCCAATAAACAAACCTGGCCCCCTGGAAATCAGAAATGAGAATGAGTACAAACTGGAAATAAAGTCAAAGTCTGGCCTCTTTAGGTGGGATTATGAAGCAAGTGTATAGTGAAGTGAGTGTGATTCGAAACATGGTGAAAAATCTAGCTCTTAATCCTTTTGGTGGTGGTGGGGTGGATTACATTATGAACAAGTCTCATATGCATGCGACCGAGTGACTGCCACCAGTGACTCAAAAGTGCCTGAAAAATATTGGTTTAGGAGTATTTGTCTGTATGACAAGCTCAGTGCACAGGGCTGCGTGGAAAGGCATTGTCCCCACTTTTGTAACCTACCACTTGAAAAGTTTGATATGAAATTCTGTGTATGTATTTAATTTATTCCAGAAGTGTGAGGGAAAAAAAACAATAAATTGCAAGATAAATAATAATACAAAACTCACTGGACTTCTGTGGGCAACTGCAACAGAAGGAGCTACGTAAAATGCAGCCCAAAAATCACAATCTAGTGTACAAAATATAAGGTTTTGCTTTGTCTAGTGTTAAATAGAAATTGTTTCAAGGTCTAGCAAATTTTAAAATTAAATTTATTTTAAAAATTGGTTTAACAGTGCAGGAGAATCTCTTAGAAATTTTGTGATCAAGTTGGTGGGTGAGTACTCATATAGTGCACAGGAAAATATATACATAATATATATATTTAAATAACATATGGTATTAAATTGATTTTACTAGGACTGCTAAAATACCCAAAGTAGGCAGTGAGCATTACCTTTAAAAAAGACTACAAAAGCTCTAATACATTAATCAAATGAAAATAGCCTCCACCGTAATGTTAACAAATTAAAAAAAGAAAAAAATCCCTCTTTGCATATATGATACCTCCAGATGCTGAGTTTTCTTTTTCTTCTTTGTAAAATATTTTAAGGGACTTGTTTGATTTTTAGCTATCACTGCCATGGATCTCAATGACAAACCGTGTGCCTCTGAAGAAACCAAAACATGGGGCTGGAGTACCAACAGAAGCATCACTTGACTGCCGGTTTATTGGTTACTGCAAAGACTCAAGTGTATAGAGGAGTCCAGCAATAATCTGCTTTGCAATCAAATGGCCCTCTGCACATGCACACTTTACATGACATGAGTTGAAAAAGTATTAATCCTGACACGGGAAATGGTTATGGAAGAGTGTTCTTTTCTCACCTTGCAGAGGAACTTCGTTGTTGCTTCTTACAAGAAAAGGCGATGGAAAAAGAAAAAGAGGATGTAACATCGACAAGCTTCTGTTCCAAGACCACCGCTGTCCCCAGGAATGCAAACTCATTCAGTGTCAGGTGCCCCTTCAATGTAATTGGAACCACAGCATAGAGAGAAGTGTATACATTTCAACAAGTACACATGTCGTAAATGTAGGAAGGACGGTCCTTGGGTGTGTAGGAACTGTTAACATTTAAATTTGATGATTGCATATAGCGTGGAACTGACCTCTCTGTACTATTTCCCCTTGGGATTAATAAAGTATCTATCTATCTATCTATCTATCTATCTATCTATCTATCTATCTATCTATCTATCTATCTATCTATCTATCTATCTATCTATCTATCTATCTATCTATCTATCGTGCATCCAGAAAGTATTCACAGCGCATCACTTTTTCCACCTTTTGTTATGTTACAGCCTTATTCCAAAATGGATTAAATTCATTTTTTTCCTCAGAATTCTGCACACAACACCCCATAATGACAACGTGAAAAAAGGTTACTTGAGGTTTTTGCAAATTTATTAAAAATAAAAAAACTGAGAAATCACATGTACATAAGTATTCACAGCCTTTGCTCAATACTTTGTCGATGCACCTTTGGCAACAATTACAGCCTCAAGTCTTGTTGAATATGATGCCACAAGCTTGGCACACCTATCCTTGGCCAGTTTCACCCATTCCTCTTTGCAGCACCTCGCAAGCTCCATCAGGTTGGACGGGAAGTGTCGGTGCACAGCCATTTTAAGATCTCTCCAGAGATGTTCAATCGGATTCAAGTCTGGGCTCTGGCTGGGCCACTCAAGGACATTCACAGAGTTGTCCTGAGGCCACTCCTTTGATATCTTGGCTGTGTGCTTAGGGTCATTGTCCTGCTGAAAGATGAACCATCGCCCCAGTCTGAGGTCAAGAGCGCTCTGGAGCAGGTTTTCATCCAGGATGTCTCTGTACATTGCTGCAGTCATCTTTCCCTTTATCCTGACTAGTCTCCCCGTTCCTCCGGCTGAAAAATATCCCCACAGCATGATGCTGCCACCACCATGCTTCACTGTAGGGAAGGTGCCAGGTTTCCTCCAAACGTGACGCCTGGCATTCACACCAAAGAGTTCAATCTTTGTCTCATCAGACCAGAGAATTTTCTTTCTCATGGTCTGAGAGTCCTTCAGGTGCCTTTTGGCAAACTCCAGGCGGGCTGCCATGTGCCTTTTACTAAGGAGTGGCTTCTGTCTGGCCACTCTACCATACAGGTCTGATTGGTGGATTGCTGCAGAGATGGTTGTCCTTCTGGAAGGTTCTCCTCTCTCCACAGAGGACCTCTGGAGCTCTGACAGAGTGACCATCGGGTTCTTTGTCACCTCCCTGACTATGGCCCTTCTCCCCCAATCGCTCAGTTTAGATGGCCGGCCAGATGATGGAGGCCACTGTGCTCATTGGGACCTTCAAAGCAGCAGAAATTTTTCTGTAACCTTCCCCAGATATGTGCCTTGAGACAATCCTGTCTCGGAGATCTACAGACAATTCCTTTGACTTCATGCTTGGTTTGTGCTCTGACATGAACTGTCAACTGTGGGACCTTATATAAACAGGTGTGTGCCTTTCCAAATCATGTCCAATCAACTGAATTTACCACAGGTGGACTCCAATTAAGCTGCAGAAACATCTCAAGGATGATCAGGGGAAACAGGATGCACCTGAGCTCAATTTCAAGCTTCATGGCAAAGGCTGTGAATACTTATGTACATGTGCTTTCTCAATTTTTTTATTTTTAATAAATTTGCAAAAGCCTCAAGTACACTTTTTTCACGTTGTCATTATAGGGTGTTGTATGTAGAATTCTGAGGAAAAAAATGAATTTAATCCATTTTGGAATAAGGCTGTAACATAACAAAATGTGGAAAAAGTGATGCGCTGTGAATACTTTCCAGATGCACTCTATCTATCTATCTATCTATCTATCTATCTATCTATCTATCTATCTATCTATCTATCTATCTATCTATCTATCTATCTATCTATCTATCTATCTATCTATCCGTGCCACAATGTTTTCCGAAATGTACTATACAGGTCATAAAATGAATTATTCCAAATATCATATACAGTTGTCCCTCGCCATATTGTGGTTCATCTATTGCGGCTTCACTGTATCGCGGGTTTTTTAAATACAAGTGATCGCCTGCCTATCACGGAAGTTACGTTCCAGACCCATCAGCGATAGGTGAATATAGAAAGACCATATAAATAAATATTTTTATAGTTTAAACCTTAAAATACCCATCCCACACGCTTTAAACACATGTAAACTTATACAACACACTTTGTTAACACATATGATATGTGGATGTCGGGCTAAGGATATGAGTAACATCTCTCTATTATAAAACATTTTAACTTCACACGACAAGGCAGTGAGACAGGAAAACAGCTGTTGTACAGGCTTTTAAATTATTGACATGCAGAGCTACAAGCAGCACAAAGTCCACTTCTCCTTAGCGTGCATTCAGCTGGCCCTCCCCCCCCTTCACAACGCGAAGTGGCAGGAGCTCCGGAGGGGGAGAGAGGTTTGAGCGAACGTGCATTCATCCTAACCAGATTGTTTAATGGAATGGCCCTTCTTGGATTGAGCTCTTGCCGTGGCAGAAGGGCTTGCGTGGTCTAGTGATCCTCGGAGCTATGTTGTCGGGAGTTACATGCTCTTGGTAGGGCTTCCCAAGGCAAACAGGTCTGAGGTGAAGATCCAGACTAACTCAATCCTGAGACCCCATATGGAGTTAAACCAAGGATCGGCGTTTCCCTTGCCTGGGAAAGGGTACCTGGGGCCCCACCCTGGAGCCAGGCTCAGGGGAGGGGCTCGCTGGCGAGCACCTGGTGGCTGGATCTTTGACCACGGGGCCCAGCCGGGCTCAGCCCGAAGGAGCAACGTGGTTCCGCTCTCCTGTGGGCCTACCACCTGCAAGAGAGGCCATAGGGGTCGGGTGCAATGCGATATGGGTGGGAGCCAAAGGCGGGAACTCTGGCATTCTGACCCTCGGTTGCCAAAACTGGCTCATGGGACATGGAATGTTACCTCTCTGGCGGGGAAGGAGACTGAACTGGTGTGAGAGGTTGAGAGGTACCGGCTAGATATAGTCTGGCTCACCTCTACGCATGGTCTGGGCTCTGGAACCATTCCTCTTGAGAGAGGCTGGACTTTGTTCCACTCTGGAGTTGCTGTGGGTGAGAGGCGTCGGGCAGGGGTAGGCTTACTTATGGCCCCCCGGCTCGAGGCCTGTACGTTGGGGTTCTCCCCGTTGGATGAGAGGGTTGTTTCCCTACGCCTTCGAGTTGGGGGAAGGGCTCTGACTGTTGTTTGCGCTTATGTGCCGAACAGCAGTTCAGAGTACCCAGCCTTCTTGAAGTCCCTAGAAGTGGCGCAGCTCCTGGGGACTCTATCGTCCTTCTGGGAGACTTAAATGCTCACGTCTGCAACGACAGTGAAACCTGGAGAGGTGTGGTTGGGAGGAACGGCCTCCCTGATCTAAACTCGAGTGGTGTTCAGTTGTTGGACTTCTGTGCTGGCCATGGATTGTCCATAACGAATACCATGTCCGAGCATAAGGGTGTCCATAAGTGTACTTGGCGCCAGGATGCCCAAGGTCGTAGCTCGATGATCAACTTTGTAATCGTGTCATCGGATCTGCGACCTTATGTCTTGGACACTCGGGTGAAGAGAGGAACTGAACTGTCAACTGATCACCACCTGGTGGTAAGTTGGATCAGATGGCGAAAGAGGCTGCCAGACAGACCAGGCAGACCCACACGAATAATGAGGGTCTGCTAGGAACGTCTGGCAGGGGAACCAGTCAGAAAGATCTTTAACTGCCACCTCCAGCAGAACTAAAACCTCATTCCGAGGGAGGCGAAGGACAATGAGTCTGAATGGGCCATGTTCCGAGCCTCCATTGTCGAAGCAGCAGAACGGAGCTGTGGCCGCAAGGTTGTCGGTGCCTCTCATCGCGGCAATCCACAAACCCGATGGTGGAAACCTAAGGTTTGAGAGGCCGTCAAGCTGAAGAAAGAGTCCTGTCAGGTCTGGTTGACCAGTGGGACTCCAGAGGCAGCTGAGGGGGTACCGGCGGGCCAAGCGTGTGGCAGCATCGGCTGTTGCAGAGGCAAAACCTTGGGCATGGGAGGAGTTTGGGGAAGCCATGGAAAACGACTTTTGGTCGGCACCAAGAAGGTTCTGGCAAACCGTTAGGTGCCTCAGGAGGGGAAAGCGGTGCTCCACCAACACTGTGTACAGTGGAGATAGGGCCCTGCTGACTTCCAACTGCAGACGTTATTGACCGGTGGAAGGAATACTTAGAGGATCTTCTCAATCCCACCAGCATGTCTTCCTTAGAGGAAGCAGAACTGGAGGACTCCTTGGGGGGGCGTCCGTAACAGGGGCAGAGGTCGCCGAGGTAGTTAAAAAGCTCAGAAGTGAAAGGGCCCCTGGGGTGGACGAGGTTCACCCTGGGTTCCTCAGGGCTCTGTATGTTGTGGGACTGTCCTGGTTGACACGTCTCTGCAACATCGCATGGACATCGGGGGCAGTACCTCTGGATTGGCAAACCGGGGTGGTGGTCCCCCTTTTTAAGAAGGGTGAGCGGAGGATTTGCTCCAACTATAGGGGGATCACACTCCCCAGCCTCCCCGGTAAGGTCTATTCAAGGGTGCTGGAGAAGAGAGTTCGGTCGATGGTCGAATCTCGGATTCAAGAGGAACAGTGCGGATTCTGTCCCGGCCTTGGAACACTGGACCAGCTCTACACCCTGGCCAGGATCCTGGAGGGGTCATGGGAGTTTGCCCAACCAGTCCACATGTGTTTTGTGCATTTGGAGAAGGCATTTGACCGTATCCCTCAAAGCATCCTGTTGGGTGTGCTCCAAGAGTATGGGGTACAAGGCTCGTTGTTACAAGCCAGTCAGTCCCTGTACAGAAGGAGCAGGAGCTTGGTCCGCATTGCCGGTAATAAGTCGGACTCGTTTCCTGTTGAGGTTGGACTCCGCCAGGGCTACCCTTTGTCACCGATTCTGTTCATAAGTTATATGGACAGAATTTCTAGGCGCAGCCAAGGAGCGGAAGGGGTCTTGTTGGGTGACCTCAGAATCTCGTTTCTGCTATTTGCGGATGACGTGGTTTTGTTGGCTTCATTGGACAGTGACCTCCAGCTCTCACTGGAGCGGTTCGCAGCCGAGTGTGAAGCAGCGGGGATGAGAGTCAGCACCTCTAAATCCGAGGCCATGGTTCTCAGCCGGAAAAGGGTGGAATGCTCTCTCCGGGTTGGGAACACATTACTGCCTCAAGTGGAGGAGTTCAAGTATCTCAGGGTCTTGTTCACGAGTGAGGAAAGAATGGAGAGGGAGGTTGACAGACGGATCGGTGCGGCATCCGCAGTAATGCGGGCTCTGCAATGGTCCATCATGGTGAAGAGAGAGCTGAACCAAAAGGCGAGGCTGTCGTTTTAACAGTTGATCTATGTTCCTACCCTCACCTATGGCCACGAGCTTTGGGTAGTGACCAAAAGAGCAAGATCGTGGATACAAGCGGCCGAAATAAGTTTTCTCCGCAGGGTGGCTGGACTTTCCCTTAGAGATAGGGTGAGGAGTTAAGTTATCCGGGAGAGACTCGGAGTAGAGTCGCTGTTCCTCCGCATTGAGTGGAGTCAGTTGAGGTGGTTCGGGCATCTGGTTAAGATGTCCCCTGGATGCCTCCCTGGGTGGGGGGGGGGGGGGGTTCCGGGCATGCCACACTGGGAGAAGGCCATGGGGCAGACCCAGGACACGCTGGAGGGATTATATTTCCCAGCTGGCCTTGGAATGTCTCAGGTTCCTCCCAGAGGACCTGGAGTAGGTGGCCGGGGAGATGGAGGACTGGACTTCCCTGCTTAGGCTCCTGCCTCCGCGACCCGACCTCAGATAGGCAGTGGATAATGAATGAATGAATGGATGGATGTTTAATGGAATCTTGGAAAGTGAGAGGATGCCTGAGGAGTGGAGAAGAAGTGTACTGGTGCCGATATTTAAGAATAAGGGGGATGTGCAGGACTGCAGTAACTACAGGGGGATAAAATTGATGAGCCACAGCATGAAGTTATGGGAAAGAGTAGTGGAAGCTAGGTTAAGAAGTGAGGTGATGATTAGTGAGCAGCAGTATGGTTTCATGCTAAGAAAGAGCACCACAGATGCAATGTTTGCTCTGAGGATGTTGATGGAGATGTTTAGAGAAGGCCAGAAGGAGTTGCATTGCGTCTTTGTGGACCTGGAAAAAGCATATGGCAGGGTGCCTCAAGCGGAGCTGTGGTATTGTATGAGGAAGTCAGGAGTGGCAGAGAAGTACGTAAGAGTTGTACAGGATATGTACGAGGGAAGTGTGACTGTGGTGAGGTCTGCGGTAGGAGTGACAGATGCATTCAAGTTGGAGGTGGAATTACATCAGGGATCGGCTCTGAGCTCTTTCTTATTTGCAATGGTGATGGACAGGTTGACCGACGAGATTAGACAGGAGTCCCTGTGGACTGTGTTTGCTGATGACATTGTGATCTATAGCGATAGTAGGGCGCAGGTTGAGGAGACCCTGGAGAGGTGGAGATATGCTCTAGAGAGGAGAGGAATGAAGGTCAGTAGGAACAAGACCGAATACATGTGTGTAAATGAGAGGGAGGTCAGTGGAATGGTGAGGATGTGGGGAGTGGAGTTGGTGAAGGTGGATGAGTTTAAATATTTGGAATCAACAGTATAGAGTAATGGGGATTGTGGAAGAGAGGTGAAAAAGAGAGTGCAGGCAGGGTGGAATGGGTGGAGAAGAGTGTCAGGAGTAATTTGTGACAGATGGGTATCAGCAAGAGTGAAAGGGAAGGTCTACAAGATGGTAGTGAGACCAGCTATGTTATATGGGTTGGAGACGGTGGCACTGACCAGAAAGCAAGAGACAGAGCTGGAGGTAGCAGAGTTAAAGATGCTAAGATTTGCACTGGGTGTGACGAGGATGGACAGGATTAGAAATGAGTACGTTAGAGGGTCAGCTTAAGTTGGACGGTTGGGAGACAAAGTCAGAGAGGCGAGATTGCGTTGGTTTGGACATGTGCAGAGGAGAGATGCTGGGTATATTGGGAGAAGGATGCTAAGGATAGAGCTGCCAGGTAAGAGGAAAAGAGGAAGGCTTAAACAAAGGTTTATGGATGTGGTGAGAGAGGACATGCAGGTGATGGGTGTAACAGAGCAAGATGCGGAGGACAGAAAGATGTGGAAGGAGATGATCCGCTGTGGCAACCCCTAACGGGAGCAGCCGAAAGAAGAAGAAGAAGATATATATAGATAGATAGATAGATAGATATATATATCTATAATAATAAAAGGCAAAGCCCTCACTGACTGACTGACTGACTCACTGACTCACTCATCACTAATTCTCCAACTTCCCGTGTAGGTGGAAGGCTGAAATTTGGCAGGCTCATTCCTTACAGCTTACTTACAAAAGTTAGGCAGGTTTCATTTCGAAATTCAAAGCGTAATGGTCATAACTGGAACATATTTTTTGTCCATACACTGTAATGGAGGAGGCGGAGTCACGTATCGCGTCATCACGCCTCCTACGTAATCACGTGAACTAAAAACAAGGAAGACATTTACAGCATGAGTCACACGCGGGAACGAAGGTAAATGACGTTAATTTTTGACTATCTTTTAATACTGTGTAAGCATACATATTAACACATGTGCAATTAAACGTGTGCATTTACGGGGTGATTTCTCAGGCTTAAAAGCTCACCTTTTATCAAACGCGGGGAACAAAGGTAACTGACGTTGTTCACTGTCTTTTAATACTGTGTAACCATACATATTAACACATGTGCAATTAAACGTGTGCATTTACGGGGTGATTTCTCAGGCTTAAAAGCTCGCCTTTTACTAAAAAGGTAAATGCAAAACTATTTTCAATCGGTTTATTGAAACGCTCCCGTTAAGGATTGCAATAACATATTCGCGAGATAAAAGAACGAAGTAGGGGGAAATGGAGGAAGAGCCGCGAACAGCTAAGACCAAAAAATTAATTAAACAATTGAGAACGGAGCGAGTTAAGCATACAAGCATGTTCATAAGGGAAAGAAAGCACGGTGTAAAACGTAAGTTTAAATTAAGTTTATAGAAATGCTCCCGCTGCGGATTGCAATAACATATTCGCGAGATAAAAGTTTAATGAGAACACACAAGGTATAAACGAACCACACGCCGTGGCGCAACGTTAGGGGCAACAGTTTCAACCATTCTATGATCTGCTTCTCGCAACTGAAAGACGGCACATGGCGGATGTTAGCCGACTTGTTGACCGCAACGTTAGGGGCTTCAACTATGGCGCTGACGCCACATCTCAGTGCCAACACTTTGCAGACTGTACTTAAAAGACACGCCCTCCTCACTGGACAGTTAAAAACACCAATCAAAGTAACGATGACATCAAGTATTACCCAATCAAAAGTAGGAAAGGAGGCATCTTCATAAAATGCGTGTGGGATGATTTGCATGAGACGCTGCTTTAAAAAAAAAAATGATAAAAAAAATACGGGATAAATCCCGTCCAGTATTGATTCAAAACGGGACGCGCAATTTCATTCTCAAACGCGGCACGATTCCGTATTTTAAAGGACGGGTGGCAACCCTACAGTGCCAGGTAACCACCCATACAATCAGATTGTGATTCACACTAGGAATGCAATGAATGTAATTACCCCGATCTACATACAAGGCGAAAGTCTTGCAACATTCAAAGATGATGGTTTGGGATAATTACTACTTATTAAGTACACCATGGCACATAAAAGAGCTTATGAAGCCTTGAACCGAAAAAAGCAAGATCTCAGAGATCGTAAAAAAAAAAAAGAGGTAATGTCGTTTTACTCGCTGTACATTTTAGTCAAACATTACCAGTTATTCCATGAGGGAGACCAGCAGATGAACTCAATGCGTGTTTAAAATCCATGCTTCTCCCACGCTCGGTTATATGTCGCGTGTTCTCGGGTAGGTACACCAAAAAATTTATACATTTAAGCATGTAATGGGCAAACAAAAAATGAGGTATACCCGAAGGCACTGCAGTAGTACTCAATGTAACTTTACTTCTTAAATGTTAATGTTTTACTGTTTAATAATTTATACGCTTCTTATATATTGTTCAAATTCTTTTATCAAAATACCAGTGACAGTGCAATGCACGATAACATGGAGTGAATACACCATACGCATCTGCCCACGGCCGCCCTGGTGTGCGCAGATAGGAGTTGATTCTAAAATAAAATAAACATAAAAAGAGTAATACAATCATCACCCATAAAGCGGATAGCAGACGTGACGTATTATATGTGTACCAGATTTCAAGTCAATAGGTGAAACGGTTTGCAAGCTACAGGTGATTTAAAATCCTGGACAGACCAACGAAAAGCCACCGTAGCAAATTATAGAAGAAGATTTTACTGTTTAATAATTTATATTTATATGAAATGTGCTTCTTATATATTACTTCATATTCTCATATGATAATGATGTTAATGTTGTTTATATTGATTTCTATGTTATTGTAAGTGCATCTATATGTGTATATGTATGTATGTATGTGTGTATATATATATATATATATATATATATATATATATAAAAAATATATATATAAAAAATATATGTGTATATGTATATATAATATATCTGTATATGTGTGTGTATATGTGTATATGTATATATATGACAGCAACACTCATAACAATGACAACACAATTACATGACAATCATGTTACGTTATTTTTAAAATGTTTCCTTTACTTTTTCATAACCTCTTTAACACACTACTTCTCCGCTGCGAAGCGCGGGTATTTTGCTAGTATATATATATATATATATATATATATATATATATATATATATATATATATATATATATATATATATATATATATATAGAGATATATATAAATATATCTATTAGAATATCAATTAAGACCAATGCAAAAAAAGGATTTTTAGAAATCTGTATCTATATATATATCTATATCTCTATCTATCTATATATATATATATATATATATATATATATATATATATATATATATATATATATTTCTAAAAATCCTTTTTTTGCATTGGTCTTAATTGATATTGTAATTTTCCGAGATACTGAATTTGGGACTTT